>NC_058372.1:8781000-9130500 GCF_018350175.1 Felis catus | reverse complement strand
GGAGCCAGGGTACCTTGGAGTGAAGGTGTCCAGTGTCAGTGGTCTAGAATATGCATATGATGGCTTCATCCAGTCATTCTCACCTGATCCTTCTTTAGATGTTATCTGTTTTAAAGAAATCATTAACTCCTTGCCCCTTATAAGGAGGACATACACTATTTGCATTATGAGGCATATTTAAAGTGGGGTAGGGGTACAGGTCCTAGCAAAAATGGAAGCAGAAAAAGGAGCCAAAAGCAGATTTTTACGGAGTCCTTCCGCTTCCTTGTGTCACTATGAACCCAATCTTCCTGGGCTGCAGTTTCCCTGTGTTTGGGGGGGGGGGCGGGGGGAGGGGGGGAGGAGGGAAATAAAACTGCCTGAAAACATGGTAGATTTCTAAAATTACATTTATAGAAAGATATATCAAATGTATAAATGTAATTATATATATATATATAATTTAAATAAAAATAGTCAAGTAAAGCAGGTATGCACGTTCCCTCAACCCATTTTAAGAAACAGAACATCAGGAATACCATCAACACTGCTCTTCAAATGGAGACGCAACCCCCCCACCCTTCGCCTTACCCCTCCATCCCCACTCAGGTACATAAGGAGTTTCTGGGGGTACTTAAGCACCTACCAGTTTCAGGAAGTCTATTTCTCGATACCCAAATCCCATATATACTCTTCCTAAAGCCAATTTGCCTGAGAACTCTTGAGTTCACAATAATCCTTCCACATGACCAGAGCACCCGTGGCAAATCTCATAGTGGACCACCGTCCAGGGGTGTGAACCCTCTCATTCCAGATAGCCAGGTCTCCTGAAGGATTAAGCAAGGTACTGTAAACCCACAGAGCTTGTGTTGTTTTCCATTTTGTACGTATTTCTGTTAAGAGTAAAGCATACATTTTAGAAATGAGTATTTTAGCTCCTGTGGAGATGTGCTGAAACCAGATCTATGACGGTAATAAGGAAGGGGAAGAAGCAATGATGATTTTTACCTCTTTCTTCCCTGACCCATTTTCAAAGAATGGGGAAAGGTCCTAGGAGGCCAAAACAAAGAGAACGTGGATGAGCAACATTCAACACTAAAAACTTGGGCTTTTTTTTTTCATATTTAAAAAATAAGCATTTATTTTCAGCTACTCTCAATATTCTCTCCTAGGCTGTGTCATTTGTTGGAAATAAAAACATGTGGATCAGCTGAAGAAGTAGAATGATTCTGATTCTTTTCAATGTAACTGGAATGTTTTCTAGGACTGCCAAAATTTTCAGGATAACTCTGGGAAAGATCCAAAGATAAAACTTTTATATAATTTTGTTCCATTTTGCTATGTGGTACTGAATGTAGTAATTAAAATCTATTTTAATGATTATATTATGAATTTCCTCATCTTATTTCATCCCATAAAATGCCTATAATTTTTTATCTCCTGGTTTTTTTTGTAGCAACCTTTACAGCCAACATAGGGCTCAAACTCACCACCCTGAGATCAAGGGTCACATAATCCACCGACTGAGCCCGGCAGGTGTTCCTCTATCTTCTATTCATAAAAATTTTTTAAATTTTTTAAAATATTTATTTATTTTTGAGAGAGAGACAGAGTGTGAGCAGGGGAGGAGCAGAGAGAGAGGGAGACCCAGAATCCGAAGCAGGCTCCAGGCTCTGAGCTGTCAGCACAGAGCCTGACGCGGGATTCTAACTCACGAACCGTGAGATCATGACCTGAGCTGAAGTCGGACGCTCAACTGACTGAGCCACCCAGGCGCCCCAATTAATAAAAATTTTTAAATAAATGAACTGGTAGTCCTACCAGCTCTTACCAGTATAAACCCTTGTCTTCACTAAAAGCATAGAAATAAGATCATGATTCTTATAAACAGATGTATTTCTAGGAAATTTTGCTTTTTATATTAAATGATTATCAATATTTATAACACACTTGAGTTTGATCAAGTGTATAGTAACAATTGTAAAACATAACTCCATCTAGAAGAATTTTTTATCTTAGAGCCTTATAATGTCAGGAAATTAGATGGATGTCAAGAATTACCTTTATATGCGTTTTGTTTGGGAAAATCTGAAAGGTAATCAGTAGAGGACTTTCATGCATACAAATGTATCAGGACAAAGGTTTGTGAAAGAAATAGAGGAGAAATAGGATTCAAAGAGACAAAAGGGAAGATTTACACCTTCTTTTAATGTTAAGAGCTTGTTCACGTGTGTTTGAAACCATTGGTTGGTGACAATATCAAATTATTACCATTTTATATTCCACTGAGTACTTTTAAAAGCAAGATATAGCAGTTTTATTTTAAAATGTCAATGTTTACCACATGCTCTTTGCAACTCTCTCAACTTATAATGGAAAAATTTTGATGTTCACTTTAAAATGTAGGAGTAAATGCATGGTTTTTCAAAATTCTTTTCGGAAAAAAGTGAACAAAATATTTGAAAGCCAATGCCTTAAGAAGCCCCGTGTGCCCCCTTCTCAGTGCATCACAAAGGTAACAATTATTTGAATTTTATTTGTTTTAGTTTTATAGCTTTATCTTTTTTAAAAAAAATTTTTTTAAGTTTATTTTTGAGAGAGAGAGAGACAGAGCACAAGCGGGGAAGGGACAGAGAGAGAGGGGGACACAGAATCCAAAGCAGGTTCCAGGCTCTGAGCTGTCAGCCCAGAGCCTGATGCAGGGTCTGAACTCACAGACTGCGAGATCATGACCTGAGCAGAAGTTGGACAATCAACCGACTGAGCCATCCAGACGCCCCTATAGCTTTATTTATGATTATTATTTTTTAATTTGAGTATAGTTGACACACACTTAGTTCCAGGGGTAAAACAGGTGATTCCACAACTCTGTATGTTTTCTGCTGCACTTGTAAATCTTTCTTCCTTCCTTCCTTCTTTCCTTCTCTCTTTTAAGTAGACTCCTCACTCAGCACAGAGCCCAATGCAGGGCTTGCACTCACAACCCTGAGATCAAGACCTGAGCTGAGATCAAGAGTCGGATGCTTAACCCACTGAGCCACCCAGGTGCAAATTTTCCTTTTTTACATTACCTGCCCTGTTTGCTGCAATTTACTCTTGGAATTGATTCCTCATCTGACAAATGGCAACCTTTTAAATTTTTATTATTAATTTGATTTATTTGTATGAAGATTCTTTTGAGTTTTCTATATAGATAATCACATCATCTTCCTAAAAAAGTTACAGTGTTTTCCTCCTTTCTTACTGTGCTATTTCTATTTTTTATTATCCTATTGAGCAGGCTAGAACATCCCAGTACCTGCATATGGAGTTTGATAAGACAAAGTCCTCCATGAAGTGCCTTTGGGGGGTAGTTAACACATCAAGATGACACAGTAGGACAGGACATATGACATATGATGGGATAGTTCGTTTAAAGTATATGGAAACTACACGAGGCCACATTTAATTCCTCCTTAGTAGACAGAGTCTAGGTCCTGCTAAGCGCATACCATTGCAGCAGAAAAGTGTAAATTATATTCTGCTGACTTAAGTCAATTATATAAATTCACAAAGTCTTAAGGCAGGTAGAACATTGTTTTTGATGTGAGAGCTTTAAAAAACCAACAACCATTTTACTCATACATTTATTCAATGTATATCATAACACTCTTACCCAACGTTGTCTCAGATCACGCAGATATAATGAAGCACAGATCAACACAGTCTACTCTCAGTCATCAACTGGAGGAGGGAGAGGAACTGTGCTTAAACAGTGAAAACATGGGGCACGCCTGGGTGGCTCAGTCGGTTGAGCATCCGATTCTTGGTTTCAGCTCAGGTCATGATCTCAAGGTTCCAAGGATCAAGCCCCGTGTTGGGCTCTGCGCTGACAGCAAGGAACCTGCTTGGGCTTCTCTTTCTCCCTCTCTCTCTCTCTGCCCCACCCCCACTCACATGTGCACGTGCTCTCTCTCTCAAAATAAATAAATGAATTTAAGAAAAAAAAAACCAGCAAAACCACTGTGTCAACTGATTCTTCTAAGAAAATAACCAACATATGGGGTTCACATGTAGCCCACAATAGACAAAGTGGAAAAAACACATTGTCTAAAAATGTTGCTCATGTTGAGTTAAAACCTGCCTTTCTGAAACTCTTAACCACTATTCCTAGTTCTGCCAAAGGAAAGAAAATGATAAAATATATTTTCTTCCAACCGACCTCAGTTGAGGTCTGTGTAAAGTTCCCCTCTGCCCCCTCCCCCTCTCCTCTAAGCCTTTACTTCCTTGGCTAAACTTCCATTCCTTCAATAATGTTGTGACTTTAAGATCTCAACCTATCCTAGCCCCCTTCCTCCTGAGACCGTGTTCTTTGTCCCTATGTTATTTAAAACCCATTTCACAAAACTGAAAATAATCTTCCAAGTGAGACATGGCCAGTTCAGTGTAGATGGGACCTATCATCAGCTTTTTCTAGGGGTTAATAATATCCCTGCCGTATAGAAGTAAATTTACATGATTTCATTTGGTTCCTCAGTATAGAACTAAGACTTAATATTATGTATTTCAGGAAACCAGATCTCAACTAAATATGAGTAAGAATGTCCACTAAGATCCTTTTCCATGCAAATAGCTGTAGGCCCTGTGTCCCAATCCTGTACCGATCAACTGGCTTTTTTAAATCATATTTTCATTTGTTTCTTTTAGTTGCAAGGGCCAGAAATCTCATTTCAAGTATCCTTTCTCAATGAAAACACACAAACAAAAAACAGGTCAGAGATTTATTGTCTCACATAACTAATTAGTCAGATAACTGAGAAAAATCTAACAGTAGTCGCCCGGCAGACACATCTAGATCTAGGGTCTCCGTGTTTTCAGGACTGGTCTTCTGCATTGTCTAAGCTTTGCTTTTCTCTAGGACGGCTCCAATTCTTGGGCAAAGTTCCCTTAAGATGGCAAGATGGACATCCTCTCGGTAACCCCAGTGATTCTGTCCTAACAGTAATCCCAGGACTGAGTCTCACCGGCTCCGGAAAAGTCACTTGGTCTCCCCTGCACCCAGCAAGGAATGCACCACTCTGATTGGCCAGGCCTGTACCACGTGCACATCCGTGGCGTTGAGACTGCATTCACTGCACTCAACACAGACTGAAAGTGGAGGTTAGGGGGTGGGGTGGGGTGGGGTGGGGTGGGTGGAGAAAAAAAAAAGTGGGAAGAGTAATTTTCCGAGAAAAAAAATTAGGGTTCTCTTACCAAAAGAAGGGACAATGGGTATCAGACTCTTAATAAAAACAAATGCCCACTTTAGCTCTAAATTTCAGATGTATTTATTCCTGTTAAGTTGAACTCATTTTTTTCATTCTCAAATTCATGTCTCTTCACCAACTAGCTGCCCAGGTTTGGTTTAATTACTCAACCCCTTTGAGTTAAGTTGTTAATTGTAAAATGAGGGAGAGGAGGAGGTGACAAAAATCACTGAAACTAATTCCCTCATTTCCTGAGACCTATGTTAAGTGACTGGAGGAAACCAACACTTGAAAATGTATTGTGGGCAGAGGGGGCACCTGGGTGACTCAGCCGGCTGAGCGTCCAACTTTGACTCGGGTCATGATCTTGCAGTTCATGAGTTTGAGCCCCGCATCAGGCTCTGTGCTGACAGCTCAGAGCCTGGAGCCTGCTTCGGATTCTGTGTCTCCCTCTCTCTCTACCTCTCCCCGCTCGTGCTCTGTCTCTCTCTGTCTCTGTCTCTCTCTCAAAAATAAATAAACATTAAAGAAATTTTAAAAAATAAATAAATAAAATAAAATGTACTGTCAGGGTGTCTGGGTGGCTCAGTGGATTAAGTGTCCAGCATCAGCTCAGGTCATGATCTCATGGTCCGTGGGTTCGAGCCCCGCGTCGGGCTCTGTGCTGACAGCTCAGAGCCTGGAGCCTGCTTCGGATTCTGTGTCTCCCTCTCTCTCTACCTCTCCCCGCTCGTGCTCTGTCTCTCTCTGTCTCTGTCTCTCTCTCAAAAATAAATAAACATTAAAGAAATTTTAAAAAATAAATAAATAAAATAAAATGTACTGTCAGGGTGTCTGGGTGGTTCAGTGGATTAAGTGTCCAGCATCAGCTCAGGTCATGATCTCATGGTCCGTGGGTTCGAGCCCCGCGTCGGGCTCTGTGCTGACAGCTCAGAGCCTGGAGCCTGCTTCGGATTCTGTGTCTCCCTCTCTCTCTGCCCCTCCCCCCCCAAAAGTAAATAAACATTAAAAAAACTTTTTTAATAAATAAAATATATTGTCAAATGAAAGCAACGACAAAATTAAAATTCCTGTGGCTATACGGTTTGTCAAATATGCTGGCTCCCTAGGAATCCCTATATTAAATTCCAAAAATCTTCATCAACTGTCTACTATCAATTAATCAGCAAGTACTCCTCTGAATGCAAAAAGGCTCTTGGGATACATTCAAGAGAGGAATTCTGATTTCATAATTGCAAATGATTGCCAAAAGAGGTAGAGATGGGAGGTGGCGGGTGTGGGGGGGGGGTTGGTCTAAAGAAATAGTTTCAATTGCAGGCTCTATTTAACTCGAATTTTGTAAACGATATTCAGGAAAGGTGAATGAAGGAAGCAATGAAGCACAAACAAAATCTGACATTGACCTATAAGAGGTAACAGGAAGTCCAAAATCCAGAATCATTTGAGGCCTGCCCTGTGAGACATGGCGTGGGGCGGAGAAGGAAAACATGGGCCCTTGGATTCAGACAGAACTGGAGGCAAAGACTAGCTTCGTACTTACTATTTGCTGGTTTCAGGCATTTGAGCAACTTGCTAACCTATTTCCTTATCTGTAAAATGGATATAATGATCTTTTTCTCAAGAGAATGGGATTATATCAAATAAAGCTGCTGGCACCAAGAATCCCTCAGTAGGTTTCCCTTCTTGGTCCAACAGGCCTGACCTTAAGAACATTGTTACCAATCGCTTGTCTGAATTCATGGAGACATTCACTTGCTATCACAAAGGACATGAAATGAAAAGAATAGGAACTGGATGAAAGTCAGAGGCCAGAAAGGTTTCTCACTACCTTGCTATCTGATCTTTGGCATTTGTTAAACATTTGAATCTGTTTCCCCACTTGTAAAGCATCGTATAAACCATTGGTCACTCAAGGGTGCCATGATTAGATGTGCAAGTGGTAAACTCCACCTAGGGCTGCTTTGAAGGGGGCGCCCTTCACTTGGGAGACATCCCGGATCCTTCAGACATGGTGAACAATTTTGTGAACCGTGGCAACAAAGTGCCTAGTGCTACCAAACTGGCACATTGTAGTGACGATTTTCCAACCCAGGAAAGTAAAGTACAAACCTTGAAAAGAGGTAGTCTTTTTTCCCATTTGCACAAAAGCACTTTATAGGCTAGCAGGGTTCGTGTGGCTATTTATTCCAATTAACTCCAAAGACAGACTAAAACTAGTACATAGAAACCGGGGAAGACGACTGTAACAACAACCATTTGGAAAACGAAATGAGTGGAGTGAGCTCTCTGTCACTCAGGGTATTCAGGAAAAGGCTGACTCACCATGAATGATCTACCAGAAATCCTTAGATCAAGTACAAGCTAGGAACGAGCATTTCTATAGGAAAGAGAATTCACGTTCACTAAGCATCAGCTATGTGTGGGTACTGTGCCCCAAGTACACATACTGTTGTCTCACTAAATCCTGATGAGAGTCCTTCAAAGCTTGTGTCATTATGCCTGTTTTGAAGATGAGGAGGTCATGTAGCTTGCCGAAATTCATATAAAACTCCTAAGTGGCGATAAAGAAACTGTCAGATTCTATTAGTTTCCTATCGCGGCTGTAACAAATTACCCTAAGCTTTGTGGCTTCGAGCACAGATATTTTTATCTTACAATTCTGGAGTTCAGAAGTCCAAAATGAGTTTCACCCAGCTAAAATGAGAATGTCAGCAGGGCGGCCCTCCTTTCGGGAGACCCTAGAACATCTACCTGTTTGCCTTTTCCATCTTCTAGAAGCTTCTCACATTGGCCGTGATCCGTGGGTCCCCTCTGTCTTCAAAGTAAGCAATGGCCGGTCAGGTCTTTTTGACATCTGGTCACTCTGACACTGACGCTTTTGCCTCTGTATGTCGAGGGATCCTTGTGAGTATATCAAGCCCACCCGACTAATACTTTTCAGCACACCCGACTAATAACCTTAATTCCAGCTGCAATCTTAATTCACAGGTTCTGGGAGTTAGGATGTGCACCTCTTTGGGGAGGCCATTATTCTATCTGTACAGACCCCCAAGCCCATGCTCTTTTCTTTACATTATACCTCTTCTTTCTGTATCTGTAACATCCTTCTCCATTCTCTTTTTTAAATAAACTCTACCCCCAACGTGGGGCTCAAACTCACCATCCCGAGATCAAGAATCACGTGCTCTACCGACTCAGCCAGCCAGGCGCCCCCATCCTTCTCAAATCTCAACGAAGCTTATGGAAAATAGGGTGAAAAAAAAAAATAGAAGACGCGGTCCCTGCTCTTCAGGAGCTTCCGGTGAAGTTGGGACAAGACCAACTTGCATAAAGTACAACAGCCAGTTTGGGCCTGTGAGTGACAAAGCCCACAGCTGTACCTCAGTTTCCCAAATCTCTGGCCGTGGAAGTCCCTGTGCTGCTGTTTAGTCCTGTCACGGCTGTGCTCATAAAAACAACTCTCTAAATGTCTCGAAGGTAAATGGCGAGGGCATGGAACTGATTCTGGGGCTGGGCAGCACAGAGAAAGGGATGTCCCATCACTGCTGAGGAAGTGGCAGGGGGGAGCCACAGAGGCAGGTGGAGGGGGCGGCAGAAGAGGAGGAGCAGAAGAGGCAGAACAACACATGTGTCGGGGAAGAACCATCTCTTAGTGGGGACGCCTCCTGGGCCGGCCAGAACCTGGAGCCCCTCTCGTGACATTTCAGACAAGAAGCCGGCTTCCGTCTCATTCATTGTGAGGGTGGCAAGTCCAGAAGAGGGGGGACATCCATGGGCACCGAAGCGGTCCGTCACACTCTCAGTGAAGTCGGGAGAAGTGAGAAGGGAGGATTGTTAGGGCAGCTGAGAGAACAGAGAAGTTTCCATAGGACAAGCAGCTGGAGAGAGAATGGGCAGCCAGGAAAGACTCTCACCACTGTCTTCCGTAAAGGAGGACATGCGGTGACCTATGGTAGAGGTCCTCAAAGCCACAGGACGTGCAGGACACATTATCAGACCGGGGCTACTTCAATGGAAGATTCGGGAGAAAGGCGCTGTGAACCGAACCAATACGAATATGTTGTGACTTAAGATGATATAAACTGCAGAAGCACTTTTAAATAAAACTTCAAAGAAGTTTTGTTTTCCAGGTAAACATTTGGGCCTACACTACCAGCTACCTCATAAATAATTACGTTTCTTTAAAAAAAAAAAAAAAAAAAGAACAACAACGCGGACTTGAGGTCTTTGTGGCAGAAAGGCTGGAATTGGGGACCAGGCATCTTGGTCTTGAACAAGGTTCTCTGCGGGCGTGAAAGTGAGGCCTGTGCTGGCAGGTGGCCTCGTTTCCTTCGCCGTGAGAGAGATTCACCAGCAGGGGAAGGTAATGAACTGGGGCAAGAGGAAGGAACCGTGAAGAAAAAGACTTCTGTTTGCCCTCCTGGGGCCACTGCAGAAAGCAGCCTTGAGAAATGGATGTGTTGTCACAAACATCAACTTTCCCCAACTGTTTTCAGACCCAAACTCTGGTGGTGCCAGCTACACGGTAAGCTGTTGGAGGTAGACAAAGGACTGTAATGTGCTCTGAAATGGTATTACTTTAATATTTCTGTCATTTCTATCGGTACGAATACGTATTCATTGTAGGGGTGGCTAGAACCTTTAAAGAGAGCAGATATCCCCTCAAGCATATATTCACTAGTCACCGGTGGCTGCTCTAAATTATAGGGAGATTGTAAGAAATGTAATAACGGCGATGCTCACTGGACACAGCTAAAACGTTTTTCGGTTAAAATAACAAAAACATGGTGGCTCAGTCGGGTAAGCATCCCACTCTTGATTTCAGCTCAGGTCATGATCTCACGGTTTGTGGGTTCAGGCCCCACATCGGGCTCTGTGCTGACAGCTCAGAGCCTGAAGCCTGCTCGGATTCTCTGTCTCCCTCTCTCTGCCCCTCCCCCACTCATGCTCTGTCTCTCAAAAACTGAATAAAGGTTAAAATAAATAAATAAAATCCTTTAAACCTTCAACACGTCTTCTCATCACCACCCGCATGGAGGGAATACTTTCACATTCTTACACTGTACCACTCCTGTCTCGAGTATTTGCCTCAAGCAGGTATAGCCACAGCAGCACCTAAGTCGTGTGTGTGTGTGTGTGTGTGTGTGTGTGTGTGTGTGTTGAAACCAAGTGAGAATGCTGTGGCCGGAGAGCAATTCTTTCCATTCTTTGGAGCTTCATCAAGATTAGTTGAGATACTTTTTCAAACCGAGGCTTCCACCTCCTTGGATGAGCATTTATTCATATTATTTATTTATTTATTTTGAGACAGAGAGAGAGAAACAGAGCCTGAGTGGAGGAGGGGCAGAGGGAGAAAGAGAGAGAGGGAGAGAAAGAGAGAGAATCTTGAGCAGGCTCCACGTTCAAGGCAGAGGCTGATGCTAGTCTGACACGAGGCTCCATCCCACGACCACGAGATCATGACCTGAGCCAAAATCAGAGTCAAATGTTTAACCGACTGAGCCACCCAGGCGCCCCAAGGATGGGCATTTAATAGAGACTATTGTACCAGGCCACTAAGTGATTCCTATTTCTCATTTCACTGCTGTACATTTCATTTCATGATCCATTTCCTTCGAAGATCCCACCTATTCTTCAAACTTTTAAGCCAATGCTTGCTCGAGTTACACACTGTCCAAGAATAATTTTTGTTTAGATGTGTCTAGCTTTAAACCAAAGTTCACAACCTTGGCTATGCATCAGAATCACCTGGCCGGGGCGGGGGGGGGGGGGGGCGGGGTTGGTGTGGGTGTTGCTTTTATAAATTACTGAGGCCAGGGCTCTATTAAAGACGAAGTGAATCAAAATTTCCTGAGGTGATCTCTAGGAAGACATAAACAAGCTTATTCTAAAACTTATATGGAGGGGCGCCTGGGTGGCTCAGCAGCTTTATCATCCAACTCCTGATGTCAGCTCATGGTTGGTTTGTGAGTTCGAGCTCCACATCCGGCTCTGCCCTGACAGTGCGGAGCCTGCTTGGGACTCTGTCTCCCCCTCTCTCTCTCTGTACCCCCCTGCTCACTCTCTCTCTCTCGTTCAAAAAATAAATAAAAATGAACCTTAAAAATAAAATTTACACGGGAAAGGCAAAGGCCCTAGAATAAGACAATTTTGGAAAAGAAGAATAAAATGGTAGGACTCACTCTACCTGATATTAACGCTTCCATAGCTACAGTAATCGATCCAGTGTGGTGCTGATGCAGGGATGGGGAACAGAAAAGAAAACCTAGAAAACAGGCCCACATAAATATGCCCAACTGGTTTTTGACAAAGATGTTAGAACCACTCAGTTGAGAAAGGACAGCCTTTTCAAGAAACGGTGTTATAACAGCTGGACGTGCATAGGGAGAAAACAAATCTCAGGCTACATCTCATACCTAATACACAAACTAACTCGAGATCCATCACAGATGTAAATATAAAATACAAAACTATAAAACTTTTAGCAAAAAAAAAAAAAAAAAAAAAAAAAGACCAGAATCTCTTTAGGACCTAGGTCTCAGTGAAGAATTCTTAGAGTTAATGCCAAAAGCATGATCCATAAAGGAAAAATTGAAAAATTGGGTCTCATCGAAATCTAAAACTTTTACTCTGTGAAAGACACACATAGGAGAATAAAAAGACAAGCTACAGAGTGAGAGAAAGTATTTGCAAACCATAGATCTGACAAAGGAGTTACAAAGAACTCTCAAAAATTCATGATAAAATTTAAATTTGAATTTAACAATCCAAAGGTACAAAGGTACAAAGAACTCTCAAAAATTCATGATAAAATTTAAATTTGAATTTAACAATCCACATTAAAAAGTGGGCAAAAGCCATGAAGGGACATTTCGCCCAAGAAGATATAAAGGTAGTGAATGAGCACATGAAAGGATGTTCAGTATCATTAGTGATTAGGGAACTGCAACTTAAAACCATAAAATTGTGCTACACACTTATCAGAATGGCTAAAAAAAAAAAAATAGTGACACCACCAAATGCTGGCAAGGATGGGGAGAATCTGGATTACTCATACATTGCTGGTGGAAATGTACAGCCACTCTGGAAGAGTGTTGGCAGCTTCTTATAAAACTAAACACACACTTGTCAAATGACCCAGCAATGCCACATTTGGTCATTTGTGCCAGAGAAATGGAAATCAAGCTCCACACAAAAACCTGTTACATGAATGTTTACGGCAGCTTTATTCGTAACAGGCCCAAACTGGAAACTACCCAAATACACCCTCCATGGGTGAGCGGTTAAATAAACCAGGGTACATCCATTCCATGGACCGCTAGGGAACAAATGTTGATACGTGCAACAGTTTATATGATTCTCAAGGGAATTATGCTAATCTCAAGATGTTACGTACTGTATGATCCCATTTACATAACATTCTTGAAATACCAAATTATAGGAATAGAGAACAGATCAGTGGTTGCCAGATGCTGGGCGGGGCGGGGGGGGCGCGGGGAGTGAGGCTTGTAGGGACGGCACAGTTCTGTATGTTGATTGTGGTGGTGGTCACGTGAATCTACCCCTGTGGTAAAACTGCATAAATACACACACACACACACACACACACACACACACACACACACGAGTGTGTGTAAACCTGAAATCTGAATATACTCTGCAGAGTGACATTTTCTCGGAATTGATATTGTTCTACGGTGATGCAAGATAATCACTGGGGGACGCCGGGTGAAGGGCACCTGGGGCTTCCCTGTACTTTTTTCTTTTATTTTTTGTGCAGTTTCTTTTATTTTTGTGCAGTTTCTTGTGACTTTATAATTATTTCAAAGTGAAGCTTGGAAGCAAAAAATACATAAAAGCACACTAATAAAATACTGATGCCTGGGCCCTGTCCCAGACCAATTAGATAAAAAATCTCCTGGGGTGGGACAGTACATCAATATTTTTAAACCCACTCCAGATGATTCTAATGGGTGTTCAGGGCTGAACCATCACTTAAAGCAAGCACAGATTTCAAAAAATATGTAAATTAGAAGGTGATAACTTGCTTTATAAAGAATATTTGCTCTAAAATACAAAACGGGGGACACCTGGGTGGCTCAGTCGGTTGAGCGTCCAACTCTTGATTTCAGCTCAGGTCATGGGATCGAGCCCCATGTCTCAGCTCTGGGCTGAGTGTGGAGCCTGCTTAAGACTCCCTCTCCCTCTCCTTCTCCTTATGATCCTCCCTTTCTCGTGCTCTCTCTCTCCCATCTCTCTCTCTAAAATAAAAATGTTTTAATCAATTAAAAAAATAAAAGATACAAATAAAGTAAAAAACAAAATTGACCAACTGTGAGTCCTGTAAATCACTCAGGAAGTCCAATTTACACATTACCTTTTAGGAACACATCTATCTATTGTTCAGGCTGAACACGTGACCGGTGATAAGGAAATACTGCCATAAAGACAAATGAGTAGTTTCAAATAGATATGTCTCTGCAAGTGAGTGTTGTCCTTAGTGGTCATCTTTGGAAGCATCACCATTATGATGGCAGTACTCCAAACAGGATTAGAATCCATTTGCTCTAAAGCCCCAGACCATGCCTACCATTCACAGAGCCTGGGGCAAGAGTTTAAGTTGAGACGCACATATCGTATGGCTAAATAATTAAAACTTATAAATCAAACTTACGGTTGAATAAAGTATGTCCCATCCTTCTCACTTGACAAATATACCTTCATAATAAAAGGCGGGGGGGGGGGGGGAACACTATGTGAAAGTTTTGGATTTTGTATGGCTGGAAGTCAGCAAAATATCAAAGGCAACTGAGTTTAATTTTTATTTCATAAGCTTGGATATTTTGCTGATGGGTTGGCAAACTTGGATAGGTAAAAACATTAAAACATATAATTTATAAATTATTTATTTCAGAACATTTCTTTTTCTTCCTATCAGTAAAAATCACTGGTTATGTTGTACTAATCAAGATTTGCACATCATTTGTGTTGTATTGATGGTAACAACTTAAAAGATTAAAAAACGAAGTGAATTTGTAATCAAGGTATATGTAATTTAAATGCATTTTCATAAAAATGTAAAGTAACAAATTTAAAAACTAAAGTTATTTATATATATACTTTCCAAAGAAGTCATTTTTTCCCCAAACTTTTAAAATCATCTTTTGATATAAACGGCAGATTACAAATTATAATTAGCGAATACTAAAATTTAAAGCAAATATTTGAAGTTGCAATTTTTTTTGAGATTTTCATTAAACGTTATTAAATATTTCTAAAAATAAAGCTACTCACAGTGTTAGTCTTCAATGTCCATTTGTAGCTACTATAAAACATTAGAATCATACTTCACACACGTTACATCGAGACCTACACATACATTTAAAAGTAACATGGGGCACCTGGATGGCACAGTCGGTCAAGCATCCGACTCTCGATTTCGGCTCAGGTCATAATCTCAGGGTTGTGGGATCAAGCCCCACACTGGGCTCTGCACCGGGTGTGGAGCCTGCTTAAGATTCTCTCTCTCCCTCTACCCCTGCCCTGCTTGTGTGCATGCGCTCTCTCTATAAAAACAAAGAAAGAAAAATAAAAAAAATAAAAGTAACATGAATCACTTAATACTTAATATTGCAAAATCATTCTCAGGCATCATGAACTGCCTCCTCGATCACAAGTAGTAACATGAAGACATGGGTGAAAGAGACAGACACTAACTGGGAGATGATACTTCCTGGAGTAAGAAACCATTGCGTTCCGCTCTCCAAGACAAAGCATTGGACTCGCTTATTGATCTGTTTTCTTGTATTGAGTACATCCACTGCTCCAAACCCGCTGTCTCCAGAGCAGTGCAGGCAGCAGTATAAACCCACAGCATTGACGTTTGCCTTTGGTTTCAAAGACATTAAGGGTATTGCACAGAAATTGTCCAGAAGTACTTCCCTGGGGCCAGAACAGAATAACTCGTGAGGGCAGATGCTTTAAGGATGTGAGTTGTACTGCACTGTGCTTGCTCTAGACCCCGAGTGATCGACGGTCCACCTGCTCTTTTCTTTTTTAATGCGTGTGTCATCTATGCAGGGCCCTCTAAGTTATGGGCCAATATCGGGACACTCCCTTACCCGGGACTAAGGGCAGTATGGCACCCATCGCATAATATAAATCTCACTTTATTGTTTTTATCCCAATTGTGTGCGTGACCCATATGATTACCAACCTTAGTTACCGTTCTGGGCTCAAAGTAATTTTTACTCTAAAAATTACGCCTGCCCACAAACAGTGGTCTTTTACCATGGAAAGATTTCCAAAGAATATGCCGGAGACTCAAAAGGAGAATCCCAAACAGTTTGAACAAGGGGAAGCGTCCCTGGAATATCGGTGTAAATCCTCAAGGTAAAGTGTCACAAAATTAAAACAGGGATGCATTTATTATTACATACCGCGCACGCGTAGTCTGAAAACCCTATCTTGAAAGCTCACAAGTGCCCAGCCATCGCCTTGCAAAAACCGGATGAGGCCCAGAAAGCTTCGGAGGAGACAGGGAGGTCTGAAGGTTATTACAAACTGGGGCTTGAGGGTAAAGAGAAGGAAACAGAGCTCTGAGAGATCTAACCACAGACACGAAGCCCATCAGAGAGGCATTCAGAAGCAGGGGAGGGGATTTGTATGGTGGTGGCTTGGGGTGACCAAGTGCCCTCACTGAGAGACGGACAAGCAGGTCAGACGAATGGACCACAGCCTGAGGCGTCCACGCATGCTAGAAAACAGCCCTCTCAGGAGAAGGCAAACACGAGGACAAGATAGATTACATCCAAGTTGGCAGAGACTAGGGCTGAGCTCACCGAGAGGCTGACAGTCACGCTGGAAACGACGACTGATTCAGAAGCCGAGCTGAAACGCACCACAGAGTCGTGTCTAAATGCAGAATGCCGGGCCAGACTTAACCCCACCTCCTTCCAGCACTCAGCTGCCCTCTGCAGACTTCCCCTGAGCCTACACGCCCAACACTGCTCTTTCAAGCGAAGGCTGACCTTTACCTGGAAGACTGCTTTCTTCTCCTCTGCCTCTGGTCCCAAATTGTCTGTGCCGCCCGCCTCAGAGATCCCAGCTGGGGTCTGGGCCGAACACGCCCGGGAATAACATGTAAGGGAACGTGAGCAGCAGAGAAGTGTCTTTAAAAACACGTGATGTGCACATTTTGCAGTTACCTTTATTGACGTTCTGTGTAAAACGTTCCAGATCATTCTACAGCTCTTAAGCTGTATCTAAGCACTTCTTCAATTTAAGAAGGTAACTTTCCAGCCCTAATGCATGCTGGCACCTCTCTCCTTATCACAGCCGAACATAGAAATTCCATTGTTTCATACCAAGCACCACCCAAACCAGGAAGATGATTCCAGAAGGAGTCTGCACACCTCAGAAAGAAAATCCCCAGGCTTACAGCATCTGAGGGCACGTTTTTAAATTGTTGGTTATCCTCCAGAATCACTGTCACCTCCAAGTGACTCAGCCAAAAGCAATCCACATAGTCTCAACTTCCTGGAGCCTTATTTGTTTAGTTTGAATTGTATTCATTCTTCGGTTCACATCACATCAAAGGCCAGATAATCTGCCTGCATTATTTAGAAGGGGGCAAGCCCAGTTTCTGCCAGTGCACCAGCCAAGAACCCCTGGCCCAGAGCTTTACTGCATGAGAATAAGAGTCACCAAACTTGGCTGCGATAACAGTATCGTTCTTCAGCAGGTGATCTGAATAGATAAAACAAAATAGAATATAATTTTAAACGGTAATGTAGGTTCAGGAGACACTGGGTTAAATCAAGTTAAAAAAAATTTTTTTTTCAGGGAGCCGGGATGGCTCAGTCAGTTAGACCTCTGAATTTGGCTGAGGTCATGATCTCATAGCTCATGGGTTCAAGCCCTGCATCAGGCCCTGTGCTGATGGCTCAGAGCCTGGAGCCTGCTTTGGATTCTGTGACTCCCTCTCTCTCTGCCCCTCCCCAACTTGCACTCTGTCTCTCTCTCTCTCAAAATAAATAAAAATTAAAAAAAATTTTTTTTCTTACCACATATTGCAATGCTTTCATTTTTAAAAAATTTTTTAAGTTTATTTATTTTGAGAGAGGGAGTGAGCACATGCAAGCAGGGGAGGGGCAGAGAGAGAGAGGGAGAGAGAGAGAACCCCAAGCAGGCTCCACGCTGTCAGCACAGAGCCTGACATGGGGCTCGAACTCATGGACCGTGAGATGATGACCCGGGCAGAAATCAAGAATCAGATGCTTAACCAACTGAGCCACCTGGGTGCCCCTGCAATGCTTTCAATATGCGAAGTTACATTGTGAATCTCCAATAAAGAAATAAAATACTCATCACCTCCAAAACTTATTGGACCACAAACGCTTTTTTTTTTCTTTTACAAACACCTGATTCATATTCTCTGGAACTCATTTTCGGAAGTACTTCTCAGTAGTCGTACGATGGAGACAACACACGTGCATTTTGTTTCACGTAACCGCTTTTTCATTTTTCTCTGCCTCAGCAAACTGCAATGACCGTTCGCTGTGAAATTGGTGATCTGCCTCTTTCCAATATGCTTTTCAGCCCTGTTCCAGTTTTAACACTAGCTTCTATGGCTCTACTCCATTTTGCATCAGTACTATGTCTTCATTTTATTTCATTTTATTTTTTTAAGGTTATTCATTTATTGGGGGGGAGGGGGAGGGGGAGAGGGAGAGAATCTTAAGCAGATTCTCTTCTCTAGCGACATGGAGCCCCACGCCAGGTTCGATCCCACAGCCCTGAGATCATGACCTCAGCCAAAAATCAGAGTCAGACGCTTAACTGACTGAGCCACCCAGGTGCCCCAATGCCTTCATTTTACACTTAACAGTTTTCCATACTTAAAGATCTGCTTCTTAAGATTCTCAATGTTTAATAGAGGGTGTAAGATTTATACACAAGTAACTATAACATCGACTGCGAGAAAAAAATGATTTAAAGATATTGTAATTAAGATAATAATATTTGAAGGTACTGACCAATTATGATTCACTTAAGCATCACTGTAACTTGGGCTTTCTGCATAAAATATTCAAATAAACACACTGCAGCGTTACACTGTACAGGTAAAAAGGAATTCAGCTTGACTCCATCCACTGACCAATTAGATAGGTGATGTACTTATGTTAACATTAGATGATACATACTCACACAATGCATGCACAACAACACAACGGTAACCTATGTAATGCAATGTTTAAAGTGAAATGTAGATCTGCCAAAAATGGTAGGCTTGCATTTAATAGGAAAATAGTTTATACTGCCTCAGTTTTTTACGGTAAAATGAAACTTAATTAAAATTCATTCTGGCTGGCTCAGTCAGAAGAACATGAGATTCTTGATCTCAGGGTCATGAGTTTGAGCCTGTACATTGGGTGTAGAGATTACTTAAATAAATAAAACTCAAAAAAAAAAAAAAAAGGATGACAAATACACTTCCTCCATTACACTGACCTTATGCCACGTACACACCAGCTAGTAGATGCCGTATCGGGTGGCAGGTAAAGGGGGGCTTCTCGAAAGATAAGGGAGACCTGCACACCTGAGGCGACGCTTGTACACTGATGTAGATGGAGAGTGGGTTCCACACAATGATGCACAGTGTCCCCAAATGTCCCCAAGGAGATATGAGGACATAGGATCCAGAGGGACCAACTTGGAGAAGAGGAGGGACATCTTACTCCAGCCCTAAAGCTGCCACTATGGTCTTCTGCTACGTTTCCATATACCCCACCCCCATCTCTAAAGAAAGTCCTTAGGGCACCTGGGTGGCTCAGTCGGTTAAGCGTCCGACTTCGGCTCATAGTTCATGAGTTCGAGCCCCATGTCAGGCTCTGTGCTGACAGCTCAGAGCCTAGAGCCTGCTTCGGATTTTGCGTCTCCCTCTCTCCCTGTCCCTCCTCTCCTTGTACTCTATTGTCTCTCTCTCTCTCTCTCAAAAATAGATAAACATTTAAAAAAATTTTAAGAAAGTACATAAAGTAAGATTAAAGTCTCCAAGGATGAGCATGAAAAAAGGGGAGGCAGTCTGGGCTATTATAAGAGATCATAACCTATGACAGCAGACAGATCGGGGTTCAAATCCTGTCTCTACTGTGGACCAAGTGACTGTTGTCAGGTTACTTGAACTTCTTAGCCTATTTCCTCATAATCAAAACTCTGTATCTTAAAGAATGGTGTGAGTTAAATAAAATAATGCACACAAGGAAGGAAATGCTTAGCATAGTAACTATCTCATTAGAAGCACCCAGTGTTCGGATATCAAGAACACTCCTCACCTAGATTACAAATTTCGCTGAAACTATACCTGACAGCTATGAGGACACCCAAGCCTGGCCCACAATAAATCGTATTCAGCAGAATCAACTCACAGAACACTAGTGTTGGGCTGAGAACATCCTGGAAGATTTGGACACTTTCTGACGTGCTTTCCCTCGACCACCATGTTTTTAGGTAAGGCCATCTTCAGCTCAGTCTCCTGCCCTCACCTAAACCACACTATGAGACAGAAGAAGGCAGTTATAAGCGAAAGAGGGTCAGGGATCCTAGTTTAGGATCCTACAGGGCTTCCTTTCCTGTATCTCTGAAAACCTAAACTCAACGTGAAATTTCACACAGTAATTGAGAGGTCTGGCGGGTGGGACACCTTTCCGAGACCCTTGGAAAGACATTCTTTGGTTCCCTCAGAAGGGGCCCAGCAACTCCCAGCAGTGAGGAAACCCACTCTGAGGGCGGGGGAGGACCCCCATCTTTCTCTGCCCCGCCCCCACCACGTGCCTGCCCACAGCACTGCCACCATCCTGCCTCTCCGAATTTTCCACTCCCACTGGCCGCTTTCCCTACCTCCACTAAGTGGTGGGAAGTTCTAGTCACTCTCCAGTGTCACTTCTGTGGTGTGGTATCCCCAGCGGTGAATCAAAACGCCCCCATCAGAGTGGGTGTGCGGAACGATCTGATGACTTATAAAAATGATCACGTCTTCCTAAAGCCCGTGGGCAGGGGTTTTATCCTGAGACGTTCCCAACAGACAATAAAAGAGGGAGAGCAAAATACCGGGCTCTTAGTCACCACGATCCTCATTGTTCTCATCTCCCCCACGTTTACTTCGGATGTTTCGGAAGCAATATAATATCGCAGATGCAGTTGAAGTCCTCTGTATGCCTTTTCTTGAAGTTGTGGTTATTATGATTATTCTTTTAACTTAGACACTAGGCTGTGAGCACAGTGATAATACATCTGAAGACGGCCTTCAAAAGTAACAATTTTCTTCTCATGTTGCTACCGGCTTTAACCTAGTTGGTCTTAGAGCCTATTTCCCTTCTCACTCGTAGTGCATTTCTTTTTCATTGTTCCAAGAAACTCAAAACCAGAATTAGAATTCTCCAGGATATTGGGTTGTGAACAACAACAACAAAAACATCTAAAATTGCTTTGAAATTCTGACCTGCCTTCAGTCTAAGTAATTTACGTTTAAAACGCACAAAGACGTCATGAAGATCTTGTATAATTTCACCAGATATTTGATTCTATATTTTATGTTCCCATAGGACAGCCATTTAGAGCTGTAAATATCCCGGCAAAAACAGTGTGGCCCTGGGGCACCTGGGTGGCTCAGTCAGTTACTTGAGCGTGCGACTTCGGCTCAGGTCACAATCTCATGGTTGGTGAGTTCGAGCCCTGCATCGGGCTCTGTGCTGACACCTCAGAGCCTAGACCCTGCTTGGGTTTTGTGTCTCCCTCTCCCACTCTGCCCCTCCCCTGCTCGCGCTCTCTCTCTCAAAAATAAATAAACATTAAATTTTTTTTAAAAAAAACAGGGTGGCCCTTGCTCAATTGAATGTCTTCCTATTCAACTAACTTTTTATTCATTTCCATAAAAATTTGAATGTTTACTTATGTACCAATTCATTCAGATTTACATAACTCAGGGCGCAAGCAAATGTAATAACTATATATTTTTAATTACATTTTAGTTAGCTTATACAAATTTTTGCAGGTGAGAAGCCTGGACCAGAAATTCAAAAGCTTTTTTGTTATTTTCCAAGGGCCCATTTGGAAAATCCAATTTTCCTCATCTTTCCTGCTCATTAATTCAAATTAGTCTTTGATAAAGCGCTACCCCCATTCTCAAAGAAGAAAACCTCCAGGAGCATGTGCTCTTTCCCCCCACCTACAGGCCAAAAAGTGAAACAGCTCATGATCTTTGCAAGATATTTTTTCTCCCCAGAACTCTTAAACCTCTTAAACTGTACTAAATTCTCTTATTTTCTTCCAATACAGGAATGCCTGTAACACTTTGTACTCCTGATCATTTCTTATTACATTCTATCTTCTACTACAGTTACTTGTGAGCAAGTCCTATACCCCCTTCTAGGCTCTGGCTATCTTACGGGGCAGGTCTGATTGTCACCCATTTATCTTTCATAGCACTCACTCCGTGTTTTTACACAGAGAAGAATGAATGAAGAAACAAATGACCATGGAGGCAAACATATCAACTTGGGGCCAGATTGTCATTCATCCCCCTCGGGTCTTGGTTATACAAGCAAAGACAGCAACCGTAAGAAAATGCTCCCTGGCAGCACGGGGCACAGAAAGGTGGTGGAAAGTATGGCGGGAGTATGCGACAAATGTGACCTTCGGGATCAGAGTCTGGCTTTTCCAAACCCTAGTCAGGAAATCATTGGCTAAGTGGCATTTTCTCTTAGCTTTGTTCTCTCTTTCTCTAAAGATAACAATACCTACCTCACAAAGATGTGTGAGTATCAAGCGGCATAGCATAAGAGAAAGTGCTTTGCTCTCGTAATCAATCAGTAGTAACCACCATGATTGTTCCTGGGGAGGGCGCTTGCCCGTGGAAAGACGGAAGATTGAGACTCCAGGTCTGATTCCTCCACAGGCTGAGTACGTCATTCACCCTCTCTGAGATTCCCTTTTCTCATTAGTCAAATCGAAAAGTTGTATGTATAATCTGTGAGGTCTCTCCCGGCTCTGAGACTTAGAAAATACATATTTGACATATGAACTCATTATCATGCTATATCTGAGTTAAGGAACTCCATAATTCCCTTTTTTAAGAAAAATAGCAGCATCGTTGACAAGTTTATAGTAACTACAACTTCTAAGTTTTGTTTCCCCATGAGAAAAATAAGGATCTGACTTAACAAAAACAAACTTACGCATTCAGAAAACAGTACTTAATTGTCTTTATATACGACACCACCATCCATTAAGCATATTTTTGCTTCAAAATGAATGGATGAGTAACGCCTTAGTGGGTGTTTGCCAAAAGTTCCATGAATAATAATACATATTCACTACTAGGTTGGATGCTCTATAGACAGCCAGCTTAGCCTTTTTTTTTCTCCCCAAATTGGATTTGAGTCACTTACGTGATTCATACCTTGAAAAAAACAGGTTGAACCTGAAATTGCCCCAGCAGGAAATGATCTAAGTAAGGAGCACAGTACAAATGGAAGGGAGATGTCCCCCTCCAGAAAAAAAAGAAAAGAAGATAGTTCTTCTTATCACTTGCTAGTTCCCAAGATGAAATGAGAAAATGCCAGCAAGTAGCTTTATTCTCATCTCTCCAATTACATTGGTGGAAACAGTAAAATCGGATGTGAAGTCCAGAGTAACTAAATCCCCAGGATCCACGGGGCACATTTTTTTAGGCATGGCTGGCCTCCCCACTCCACCCTCAGATGAGTCATTCAACAGGAGATAAGCCCAGGGGGATGAGTTGACATTCTGTGGGCAAAAAGGCACATACCAGGATTCGGGGAGATCCAGACCACGTCTTGACCCACAAAGAAACACTGATGTCAGACAGGGTGATACCAAGGGCAACAGCTAAGAGAACCATTGGATGAAGGTCAAGGTGATATGGGGCGAGCAGGCCTGCTGGCATCCTTCACAAGGAGGAGCACAATGTATGGGCGACATTGAGGAGGGAGGCCTGACATAAGGAGTCGATGGGTTTGCTTGTTGCAGAAAGTTTGCCAAGTTGAAGAAATATCCTGAAAGGTAAGAGGATGGTTTCAGTTCCCTGCTTCCAATATCCTCTCTGCAGCCCAAACTTCCAGTAACATCTGGCAGCTACTTTGGCTATTTTCCTGTGGATGATGGCATAGCCCCTGTTTGTCCAGAAGCCTATAAATACAATTATTCTAGGGAGGTAGACAAGACACTCTGGGAGAGAACACTGTTAAATAGGAGTGGGGTGGTCTCAGCCTTCATCAAGTGCAAAGAAGTAGCCTAGTACTCACCCTATGATGTGGGCCAGATAGGCTCCTATCCTGGATCCCATGCTTTAGAGCGTCCACTCTTGCTCTTCTCTAGACATGCCCTCCCTTCACGGCCAAAGGGATATACCAAACGGGTACCCATGACCTCTCATCTAGCTAACACTCCAGGTACCCAAGACCCTGGAATTCCCTTAGGACCCTGAGCCCTCTTCCAGGGCCTGTACCGGCCTCTTCTCTGGGTCTGGCCCAAAGGTGGAAACCCCACTCCTAGCCCTGCAGGTGGCCACGGCCAGCTACTGGGGAGGTGGCGGAGGGCGGATAGAGCTTGTAAGTGCAAGGCGAGGGTGTCTACATGCGCCATGTTCCACAAAGTCCTGCTGTCCAGGATGGAGCTGCTGGTGGGAAGAGAAGAGGGGTGGCCTGGGAGAGGGCCTGACCCGGGAGTTGTGGGCATACAATACTAAGTGGCCCAAGAATTCTACATTTGACCTTGCCTTCTGATCATGAAAGTACACTTGTCGATATAGGATAGAACATACTTTGTTTAGCAAGTTGTTAGCCTGGCTTATCACTTCCAGCCCTATGGCATGTGGGCCTCTATTTGTATTCTTTTCTGGGCCCTGCAAATGTTGGAAGTGGGGTGAGTACAACATGTATTTCAATCCAAGGTAGATTACTTATTGCTTTTATGATAACAAGAGCAGTATGACTTTGGTCACTGGTGGAGGGTTGTTTTGTGTGTGTGTGTGTGTGTGTGTGTGTGTGTGTGTGTGTGTGTGTGTTTTGATACATATCAATTTTTCAGTCTGTCAAAGAGATTGCTGTGTTCTATATCCTAGAGTAATTTTTAGCCTCATGTCAATAAATCTTGACAACACCAGAATCTGGGGCTATAGTTTTTAGTGCAAAGGAAAATTAAGGTGTCAGGTTGGATTATGGTTTCAAGAAGTTACTCCAGTGATGGCTGCTCATTTTATTTAAATCTCTAAACATTTTTTTCCTAAGAGTCTTTATAAAAGGAACTCATGAAATCTGAGTGTTTAGCAAATTAATTAATTTTCTGTATTTTGATTTATTTTAGAGAGAGCCCTATCAAAATATTTAAACATCTTTAATTTAAAAAAAAAAATGTTTAGTAGATCTATGTTGGGCTGTCAGGCTCACTTGCCTTGCTGCCTTGAGAATCATAAAAATACCAAATAGACGCTGAAGTCTTGTCAAATGCATCCTGACACAGTACAGAATTCTGGCTTATAGTCTGTTTCTAACACTGTTTAAGGTGCTTAGTTGCCAGCAAACCTTGTTATCACAGGATCCCGCCTGTGCTCCCGTCCCAACAGCAATCTTGGGCAAAGGCATCCTTGTCAAACACCAGCAACCATGAACACAGATGTTTCAAACGTCTTTGTAAAAAGGGGGTAGAATATATTTGATTTTTCTTAGCTGCATCATCATATTATTTGGGCCTTGTGCATTCCATTAATGATTTGAAACAAATATTAAATTCCATCGTCTTATTGGGTTGATCATACCAAGTATGATGGTAAAAGAACATCCTAAAAAGAACACAAGTTCACTCACTATCCAGAGGAGACGCTTTAAGGACAATTCCTTTCCAGTAACAAACATCCACAGCCCAATCCAAAGTCTTCGGACAGAGGGGACAGGTCCCCGCTCACTTGTCCCCTTCCAGAGGAGTGCATGTACCCTCGGTAAATCGTTCCATTCAGGCTGTTCTTCCTTGACCTCAGGTGCCATGTTGCTTTTATTCTCTCTGCAGCCTCCCTTGGCTGCTAATTGCCTTGCCTCACCAGTGTCATGGCGAGCTGGCACTTACTTCTTGACTGATGGAACACAGTCACCACTGTCACAGCTGGCACAATAGACGCTTCCCTGACAATGACATTTCTCACCCTGACCCTGCCGGCCATCACTGATTCCACCACCACTGCCTCTGTTTGTTCTCTCACCATATTAGTTATGTGGAGAAGCTGGGAAAAGCAGGGATATCTGGGCTCTAGACTCCCTGTGGCCCAGTGCAGATCTTTGACATGACTCTTTCTCTGGAGCAGAAGGAGTCAAGGCAGCTGTCTATCTATCCTTCTACACAGACGGGCTGGACGCTTCCATTCACTTTCTCTGATCGGGAAGCTACATATTATCCTCTCCTTCAGGATGGGTTGGTATTTTTTTTAGCATCTTCAAGTCCCTTACCATGAGACTTGTCTGTATCTCCTTATTTCTTGTCCACAAGGGCAAGGGACTTGCCCACCCATGGGGGTGGGGATCATCTCTCTCTTGCCAACTATTATGTTTCTAGCACCTGTTCCTGCCACATCATAAATACCCTTTAAATGTTCCTTAAACCAAACTGAACCTGAAAGGCTTAAAGCAAAAACTGTACAGGTACCCTTCAACACCATGGTGTCTGCCCACTGACCGTCTTCCCCAGGCTTCTGCCATCTTCCCAGCCCAACCGCCCCAAGTGATGATCAAAGAAAACCTCTTACCACCCAGGTCGTCAGGCTCAGCCTGCCAGGGCATATGCAGCTTGCTCTGGGAGGCTGGGTTGTATTTTAGTCTTCGTGCCTGAGATTTTAACACAGCTACTCTCAGGGTGTGACTAGGAGAGGAAAGGAAAGCATGTTCTGTTTGGATTCCCAAGGGACACGGCACACCCTCCCTGCTGGGGAAGCCAGCCTTCCCATTGTAAGGGTTTCAGCCTTTAAACTACGGCCCCACTGCATCTACTCACCTGATTTGGTTGGCCGGTAAAAACAGAACCAGGAGAGACAAGGTTACCACAGAAATGGTATAGAAGAACAAGACACAGGAGAAGTATGCTTCCACGCTCGCTCTTAACCCTTATTCCAATGAAGACATAATTAACTATGCTATAACTTTATTATCCTCTAACAGAGGATAATTCTAACTTTCCTTCTGACATTTGGTGTTTATAGGTAATACTACTCAGAAAAATTCTTATCTGGGCATAAGATACGACTCTACCCACCAAGGCAAGCCCAGCCATCCCGCCACTCTAAGGAGATATAGACAGGTCCTTGTTTGGGGCCACAACTGCCATTGGCCAAATCATCATGACTGTTTATAAATTAGCCTCTTTGACAAAGAGCCTCTGTGGGTCAGGCTGCCCCCTCCTAACAACCTCAGGCTCAGCCTTGCCTACGGGGCTTAGAAACCAACAAGTTGCACCATTTAAAAGATTTCGTAAGAGGGTACTTCAAGTTTTTCTTTGGCGATTCAACTTGATGTACTATAGTTCACAAGAAGGAAACTAATGATATTTCTTCACTGACAATTCATTTCGATATAATTCAGCGTTGTGATGAAGCCAGAGAAAATGGATGAGATTCTACTGAGATAGATGGAAAGACAGGGACCCTCAGGTTGTAGTTCCACAATACTTCCAGAGTATATGGCTGGCCTGATGCTAGGTGGTAAGAATATATAATCACACAGATCGTAAGAAGACATGCACCCTGGTCTCCAGTAGCTAATAGTTTAATGTGGGGAAAAGGCTCAAGTAAGCCAGAAAGTACAGCAAGTTTATCTGGCAAATGTTCTGACAGAGCTACATTTGGGTAGAGATGAATAGTCGCAGCACAAAAAAAGACATCCAATCAGATGGGGAGGTGGTGTCAGGAAATACTTCCAACATAAAAAACAATTTTTTTAAAGGGGGGGCACCTGGGTGGCTCAGTCGGTTGAGCGTCCGACTTCGGCTCGGGTCATGATCTCGCGGTCCGTGGGTTCGAGCCCCGCGTCAGGCTCTGTGCTGACGGCTCAGAGCCTGGAGCCTGCTTCGGATTCTGTGTCTCCCTCTCTCTCTCTGCCCCTCCCCTATTCGTGCTCGCTCAGTCTCTCGCTCTCTCTCTCTCTCGAAAATGAATAAACATTAAAACAATATTAAAAAAGGGAATACTTCCAAGATTCATGCTTAAACTGAATCTTGAAGGCCAAGTATGATATGGAGAAAGTGAGGGAGGAAGGAGAGAGCAAGGGCATTCTGGGGAGAGGCCCCTGTACATGCAAAGGCACGGAGGTACAGATGCTTGGATATGTCTTCAGAACTGCAAATATGGCTAGAGAAATGGGCAGGTTGGGGGATGGTGGAAGGTGGGACTAAGGACATGTCTGAAACTGGGCCATGAAGGACAAGTAGATTAAGCTCAGTTTAGAGGATCGCAGATTGGATTAAGCTGCCCATTGTACTATAGACGCCAAAGAGGACAGAGAACATATCCTCCTTGTGTACTTCTGTTTCCTCAGTGCCTGGTACATGGTAGACTCAACACATGTGTGTTGAATAATTAGATTAATTAATTAAATAAATCCTATCACTGGGAAGGGAATATATTTTTATCAATGACAAGAATAACTTGTTTATAGTAGCATATAGTTACTGATGAATGAAGACAAATGATTTAAAATAGAAAAGAGGGGAGCCTGGGTGGCTCAGTCGGTTAAGCGTCTGACTTCGGCTCAGGTCATGATCTCGTGGTTTGTGGGTTCGAGCCCCATGTCGGGCTCTGTGCTGACAGCTTGGAGCCTGGAGCCTGCTTCAGATTCTCTGTCTCCCTCTCTTTCTGCTCCTCCCCTGCTCACACTCTGTCTCTGTCTCTCAATAATAAATAAGCGTTAAAAAAAATATTTTTAAGTAAATAAAATACGAAAGAGACATTAAAGATAAACAATTTTTTTCTTTTTTAACAGATGAACAAAATTGGCCAACCTTTAGCCAGACACACCAAGAAAAAAAAGAGAGAGAATGCAAATAAAGAAAATGAGAAATGAACGAGGGGACATTACAACTGATACCACAGAAACACAAAGGATAAGAGACTACCGTAAAACAATTATATGCCAAAAAATTGGATGACCTAAAAGAAATGGATAAATTCTTAGAAATATACAATCTTTCAAGACTGAATGATGAAGAAATAGAAAATCTGAAAAGGCAGTAACTAGTAAGGACATTGAATCAGTAATCCAAAAGACGCCCAACAAACAAAAGCCTAGGACCACTGGTAAGTTCTACCAAACATTTAAGGAGGATGAAAACCAGCTCTTCTCAAACTCCTTCCGAAAACTGAGGAAGACAGAACACTTCAGAATTCATTTTACAAGGCCAGCATTATGACCTTAGCCGGCCGGTCAGGAAATGTTTCTTGCCACCAGCTCCAATGAGTCTGTCACCTGGGTCCTCTCCATCCCCCAAAGAAAGATGAGGTCATCTGCATGATAAGACACCTTGCTTTTGGCCTAGCAAACAGCCTTCTCTGGAACAATCCTTTTCTTGTACTGATAACCTTCTTGCGCCTGTGCCCTGTCTATAAGAACCTTCCATTGTGTACAACTCCTTGGGGTCCCTCTCTACTGGCTAGATGGGGTGCTGCCCGATTCAGGAATCGTTTAATAAAGCCCGTTAGATCATCAAACTTACTTGTTTGAATTTTGTTATTTCACTGATTTAGTGGCAGTGACGGCATTGGAAGCAAACTTCCAAGCAGCATTGGGGACAGTGAGAAACACAAGAATGGTACCTGCACACTCTGAGTGCCCTGTCTTTCTCACACTTTCTGGGGACTAGGCTTAAGCTCCTCTCGGTCTGAATTCTCCTTTTTGGCATTTGAGCTCCCAATCTCATTGGCTTTCCTTTACAGAGTAGGTCAGCTTAAGCCTCAGTAAAGTCCCATGGGAATTGGTGGTGGTGCGTGTAGGGTCTACTTGGGTCAGGATGCAGTGCTGCTAATATATTAAGGTGCATAACTGTTTGTCTTGTTTTTGTTTCTTTGTTTTTTAAAATTTTTTGTAGCATTTATTTTCAAGAGACAGACAGAGACAGAGCACAAGCGGGGGAGGGACAGAGAGAGAGAGAGGGAGACACAGAATCCAAAGCAGGCTCCAGGCTCTGTGCTGTCAGCACAGAACTGGATTGGGGCTCAAAGCCATGAGCCATGAAATCATGACCTGAGCTGAAGTCGGACGCTTAACCGACAGAGCCACCCAGGCGCCCCATCGTTTCTTTGTGTTTTTAAAGCAGGCTTCACGCCCAGTGCAGAGCCCAATGCGGGGCTTGAACTCACGACCCTGAGATCAACACCTGAGCTGAGATCAAGAGTTGGACATCCAACCGACTGAGCCACCCAGCGCCCCTGTGTGTCTTGTTTTGTGTAAATAACAGGCTATTGCTAGCAGGATCTCGGAAGCCAAAAAGCACAAAATCCGTAGGCACAGATCAAGCATTTAAAGGCTGTTATGGTGCTCCCCACCTCAAAAATATTCCTGTGATAGGATAAATTGGTCACACACCAGGTTAGATTGATACTCCTTCACCTGCCAAACTCAAGAAAACTTCTTTACAGGGTACACTGTAATATGTGCACATCCCCAATCACGAGGCATACCCCTTTTAGGTTATTAGTTGAGCTTGGAGAAACCCAAAGCCTTAGCTAATGGGATCTTTAAGTTCTAAACAGTCAGCACATGGCTTTCCAGCACACCTACTTATTTTATGTCTAAGAACCAAAATCCCTGAAGTTAAATATCTTTAGCGATAGAAAAGAAATTATTAAAAATAACCTAGAATTACAGTGGCCGTTATAGGGAATGTTCCAATTAGACAAGATTGTTCATTTAAGAAGTGCACTTGAAAGCGAAGGCTCTTAAATAAACAGAATGAGATGCCTACCTTAATTGGTATGCAGAAACTCCCAAAAAGCTTCCAGATTCCAAAATAGTCTCATCGAAAGATTCATAACAAAAGGCTAATGAAAGAATTAAAACATAAGAGGTACCTAAGACAAAAGGCTCTAAGACTGCTGGGTCCCAACTCCCCTCCATCCTTCTTGCCTGAGTACTCGGCGTACTTTCTGTCTGAAATGCCTTTCCACTTGGAAGAGACAATTGACCTTTTAAAATAAAATCACCTGACGTTACAGGTGACCCTCCTCAGATATCTTTCCCTCCCTAGTCAAAAACTAAGGGCCATAGTTAATTCCTTAAACCTAAGGAGAATCCTCAAAAGTTTCTTTAAAGATAGATTACCGCCTGAGCCCAAATGAGAAAGATAAATAAAAATTCACGTCATTGCTGGGGCATCTGGGTGGCTCAGTTGGTTAAGCGTCTGGCTCTTGATTCAGCTCAAGTCATGATCTCAGAGTTCATGGGATCAAGCCCAGGATAAGGCTCATGGAACCTGCTTGGGATTCTCTCTCTCCCTTGCTCTCTGCCCCTCCCCCACTCACTCACTCTCTCAGAATAAACTTTAAAAAAATTCACATTATTCCTTCCTTTCCCAATCAAGACCCAATGGTTATTGATCTTTTTCTCTTGGGAATAGCTGTTTCTTCATTGCTCATCTTGTTGTACATTCTGAGAACATGGCTTGGCTTTCTGCCTGCCTCGGTTCTTTCTTTGGCTCTCTTTGGGAGTGGTTCTAGATCTTATAAAAATAGTATCTTTTACACCCTCTTTGAGGATGCCTCTTGGGTCCATGAGGTTGTTATATACTGCCAGAAATCTTTACTGTTTGTCCCAGCTAAAACCTAACAAGATATTTTTAAAAGAGTTCAAAACTCTGTAATCAAAAATCTGGCCATTTTAAAAGCTGACATTCAGAGCCTGATAAAAACAATTTTAGGCCTCTTCCCCCAAACTAAGTGTACCCAGAAAAAAAGAAGACTTTCTCATTGGAAGATGGATATATGAGTCATTGGATATGTTTCGGGCAACGGCCCAATTTTTTGAGAAACTAAAAACAGCCATCCATGTTTTACAAATCTAGTCTTTACAGGACCAGAGGTGTAGTTACAAAAATAAGTCAAAGACCAAGCCTCTTTACCAATTCCAAAACCTCCCTTACTTATCTCAAAAAGCTTATAAACATTGTAAAAATTCTGTCCTTAAGAGAACAAAAGTCCTTCTAGAAAGTGCTTGCTTGGGGTGCCTGGGTGGTTCAGTTGGTTGAGCGTCTGACTTTGGCTCAGGTCACCATCCCGCGGTCTGTGGGTTCGAGCCCCGCGTCGGGCTCTGTGCTGACAGCTCAGAGCCTGGAGCCTGTTTCAGATTCTGTGTCTCCCTCTCTCTGACCCTCCCCCGTTCATGCTCTGTCTCAAAAATAAATAAATGTTAAAAAAAAAATTTTTTTTAGAAAGTGCTTGCTTTTCCTCCCCCCTCCCCCCCCCATGCCTTTATAGTGTAAATATACATACAGTGTTTTGCCAGCGTTTGGTCATCTACAGGAATTCTTTATCTAGCCCATCTTTTTAAAATTCAAATTCCCGGGAGATAAATCTTATCAAGTAAAAAAAAGGGGGGAAAGGCTTTTTAAAACTTGACCTGCCAAGAAAAAATACAAATCTTAAGTGTTTTCTGCACATTTTTTTAAAAGCATTAGCCATCTAGATCAATAACCTTAACTTATTCCATCTACCAGAAAAACAAACTCAGATTTGGCATTCATAACTAGTAAATTCTGTACCTATTTCATGGCAGTAATTTTCAAATGGAAGCACAGAAGTAAAATAGAAGTATTTTTAAAATAAGGGACACCTGGCTGGTGCAGTTGGTAAAGCACGCAACTCTTGATCTCATTGTTGTAAGTTCAAGTCCCACGTTGGGCACAGAGACTACTTTAAAAATAAAATCTTTTAGTAGACAAACACATAAAATAGAAGCTATAAATTCTGCACCTATCTGTATGTGTGTCTATGTGTGTAAATGTGTTTTCACCTCTGGATGGTATTGCTAAAATTAATTTATAAAAGCATTCTATTTAGTTGGTTTCATGGCAAATGCTTGTAAGGATTGGGCATTCTAAAACTCAAAAAGATACAAATTAACCCAAATGCTTGTCAAATTCATGTGATCTGGAAAAATATTTGATACAAAAGCTAGCTTGAGATTGACAATTTAATCAAAATGTTGGTGGGGGGAGAATCTCATCTGTTCTTCAAGACTCTTCTAGCTGAACTTAAAATCACATTGACATGAGACAGATTTACAGGAGAAAATAAAAATTAATAGTGTATGTCCAGGAAATCCACACAGACAAGGATATTCTGAAAACAGGCAACAAGGCTTATATGAGATAAAGAGAGGATTAGGGGGTCCGAGGATACAAAGGGGAGAAAGACCACTAGCAAGAAGGTGAAAGGAGGTGTTTGGAAAACAAAGGTGCCATATTATACAGATAAGTTTCTTAGGTAAAGAAGAATCTTTGTTAATAGCTCTCTACCTAGGAAAGCAGGTAGTTGAAGAAGAGGTAAGAACTCCTTCTGAACTTACAGGTTTTGACTGCTTCTAACTCAAAGTGATCTTTATGCCAAAGTGGTCCATCTTGGGGCTGCCTGCCCTTGGCCCCTACACAAATAAATATGCCTTTAGGGTTATTGACACTAAATATAAAGCTTTCATTCTATGTGAGTTTACTAGCCAAATAAGTTTCTGTTATCTCTTACAAGATTTATCAACAAAAAACAATAGCTTAGAATGATGACTTTGTTTCATGTTTAATAAAGTTTTCCTAAGTAACCTAACAATAGTTGTCAAAAACAAGTACATTAAAAAACAAAGCTGTAGGTAAATTTTCCAAATTGTGTAGAGGCCAAGGGTAGACCACTTCAAGATGGGCCACTTTGGCATGAACAATACTTTGAGTTAAAAGCAGTCAAAACCCAGCAGACTCAGGAAGAGTTCTTTATCTCCACCATCAACTGCCTGCCTGTACCAGAAAAAGAGCTATTAACAGAGACTCTTCTTTAAGAAACTTACCTGCACAGCAGCACAACGTTTTGTTTTCCAAATTCTTTTCACCTTCCTCTTCATGGTCCTCCTTCCCTGTGTATCCTCAGACTCCTACTCTTCTCTCTGGCCCAAGATGTCCTATTAGCCTCATGTTGCCTGACTTTAATGTTTCATATCTATGTAGAGTCTCCACATGCAGGAAACTAAATTTGATTTTCTCCTGTAAATCTGTCTCATGTCAATTTGATTCTGACTACAGCTAGAAGGACCTTAAACGGAAGATACAATTTCTTCCTCCCCAACGCTAGTTTTCCCAAACCTTTTTGGTAACTTAAAATCTTAGAGGTTTTGCTAAGTTAAATAATGAGTTGAGTTAAATTCATTAAATATCGAAATCATTTTCCAAATAAGACAGAATACTAGAAGACTAATTACTAAATATAGGTTGATCTACTTTTGGCTTCTTATTACAGAGAAACTAAAACTATTTGGATATGCTAATGTTACATTAAAATAAATTAAAAAGACATATGCTTCTAAATATTTTTAAATGCATTCTTAAATTTGCAATTTTAAAACATGTTGATATAACAGACTGTTCCCAATTGCTTAGTTTTCCCTAGAAATCGAGATTACTAAGGGTTAAAAATTCTAATTAATATGTAATCAAAACTACTAAAAGTAGTAAGAGAAATATCTCCATATGCCAGGAAAATAAGAAATGATAGATGTAGAATAAGAGTAATAACAATTTTGCCTTAAAATAAAGCTGGTTTAAAGTGAAAACAGGGCACCTGGGTGGTTCAGTCAGTTGAGCATCCAACTCTTGATTTCAGTGTGGGTCATGAGCCCAAGGTCATGAGCCCGAGGTCACCTGGTTTCTCACCATTAAGTATGATGCTAGCTAGGGGAACCTGGATGGCTCAGTCAGTTAAGCGTCCGACTTTGGCTCAGGTCATGATCTCACAGATCATGGGATGAAGCCCGCATTGGGCTTTGTGCTGACAGCATGGAGCCTGCTTGAGATTCTCTCTCTCTTTCTCTTTCTCTCTCTCTCTCTCTCCCTCCCCCCCTCTGCCCTTCTCACTTGTTCATGCCCTCTCTTAAAAAAAAAAAAGTGAAAACAGAGGACAAAATCAGAATATAGAAAAAAAATTTGAGATTTATAAAAAATGTTTTAAATTTTAATGTTTGGTCGAGCTGGCTAAAATTAAAGTAAGTTTTAATATCCAAATGAAGCTGGTGCAAATGTTAGCTAGGGTGTACTCAAATCAGAGGGCTGAAAAAATTATGAGCAGAAGGGAGGAGGAGGAAGAGACAGAGGCAGGGAAAGAATGTGCTTTCTTTGGCAAAACCAGCATTTCCCATCAAGGAGATGCCCAGTGAGGCTGGTTCATCGGATAGTGCCTCGCTAGGTGTGTCTTGCCTGGCAGCCCCTTAGGTGAGCCCGTGTGACTCAGTTTGGAGCTGGGGACCCGTGCAGAAGCCCCCCTGAGTCGTCCTGAAGTTACTTTAGCTCGGTATAATACTAAGTTTCTGCTCCTTTGGGCTGGGCTTTCTGCCATTCTTTGAACAGGTGACGTACGCACTGGCATGTTGACACATAGGCATGTCCAACTGAGATGAAGTGCCCAAGTAATAGAATATGTGTCACTTCCTAAATATACATGCAAGCCCCCATCCCTGATACACCGAATAAAAGCTGCGAGGGCTAACTTTGTGGGGAGACAGTGCTTTGAGAGCCATCTCCTGTCTTCCTACTTGTAATAAGTAATAAAAAGTTCTTTGCTTCCAACATTTCCTTGGGTTGTGTTCAATTTAAACCACCCTAAGCAGCCAATTCCTTGAGTTCAGTCGACAAAATTCAAATTTGGTGTTCTCTTTGTTAAAAGGACAAAGTTTTCTTGGACGTTTGGTCTGCTCTTACTAAGGTTATATAAGTTTCTTTATCTTTTAAATATTAATTTTTATAATGATCTATGATCCTATTTAGATAAGTGATTTAAAACCTTTTCTGATATTTTCGACAAACTTCCCAAAATCAAATCCTAACAACAACAACAACAACAAAATGTCTTTTGAATCTGGAATATTCCAAAAGATTTGTTAAACTAGTTAGGCTTATTTGATATATAAATTACATTGAAAATATTATCAAAGAAATAATATTAAGCCTTTTAAATGTTTTTTTTAATTTTTAAAAATGTTTATTTATTTTGAGAGAGAGAGAGAGAGAGAGAGAGAGAGAGCATACACATGAGCAGGGGAGAAGCAGAGAGAGAGGGAGAGAGAGAATCCCAAGCAGACTCTAGACTATCAGTGAAGGAGCCTGCCGTGAGATCGTGACCTGAGCCGAAATCAAGAGTCAGACACTTAACCGACTGAGCCACCTAGGCGCCTTTCTATTAAACCTTTTTCAAATTATATTTGTAAAATCATGGTACATATACACAAAGTCTATTCCGCTTCTACAAAAAACCGGCTTCTCATTAGCAGACTTTTGTTATCCTAAAACCACTGTGACATGGCAACAGTCCGTTTCGGGGAAAAAAATAATATAGACAAATATTGGTTGTAAGTTCAATAAACAGAGCCTTGAGAAGCCCGAGATCATCACTTGGTTCTTCTTGGCTCCCTGACAAACCTCATTTATTGGTTTTTGCATTCCTTCCCTCACCAGAGTACACTTAAGACGACTCCAATTATGAATAGACATTGGTGTAGAGACGTCTACGAAATTTTAACACCTGCATCTGAACTTAATTAAACTGCCATTTAGTATGAGTTGTTAATATGTTCCTGTTATTGTACATGCATTTTCTGGATGGGTTAAAGCCGTTCCTTGTCATTAGGTAGGTTGATGTCCTCACAGTAAATAAATAAATAAATAAATAAATAAATAAATAAATAAATAAAAAAGAAGGAAAGAAAGAAAGAAAGAAACAAGAAAAGAAAAGAAAAGAAAAGAAAAGAAAAGAAAGAAAAGAAAGTTAGAAAATATTGTTTCCCAGTTGGGGTGTACTTTCTACCATCTCCAGTGATCAAGGCAGCACACCCACTCCACTGGATAAATCATGTGAGTCTTAACAAAAACCTTGCAAAACTCTTGTAATTCTACCGGTATACAACCTTCTGCTGATCCGTTATTGTCCCCTGCTAGCATGATGAGCTACTATAGGTCTCTAAGGTTTTATGCTCAAGGTTGTCACCAACAGGTTAAGAAGCCTTCCCGGATCCTAATTCAAAAGAATCTGTCGGTCACAGTCTAGAGCCTGGTGACTGGTATTCTAAACTATCATCAGAGATGGCATTAAAAGGGAGCTTACCATGTGCTCCTGACCACTGACACTGGCTGCAGAACTAAAAGATGCTGGAAGCTTCCAAATTTAACTGACAAGGGAGAGAAGTGACTGACATGGAAGTAGCCTGCTTCTGTCAAGATGCCAGATCAAGACTTTATCCTTTAACTCACCATAAAATCCTTTTCCTTCTTTTCCTTTTCTTTACTCTGACATTTGCCTAGAAGGATGGCTTCCTCATCTCCTAGGCCACTGCTAAGCAGAGGTAACCTCTTTTATTTCAGGCTAGGAAAAATTCTAATTGTGTCTCTTGACTTTTCACAAGCAATATAAGACATCTCACTGGTCCCTCCCCTAAATACCCATTGTAGAGTTAAAAGGGACACTTCTTTGGGCAGGTCCCTGTTTCCCTGGTTAGGGATAAATATAAATGAAGCTCTGATCAGTTAATTCTTAAAATCATTACAAACTAAAGCAATAGCAGCCCAATGAAAGTCCTTAGACTCTCTGGCCAAAGTTGTTCCTGGTAATAGAATGTCTCTTGATTATCTGTTTTTTTAATGTTTTAATGCTTATTTATTTTTGAGAGAGAGACAGAGTGCGAGTAGGAGAGGGGCAGGGAGAGAGGGAGAGACAGAATCCAAAGCAGGGTCCAGGCTCTGAGCCATCAGCACAGAGCCCAATGCAAGGCTCACACCCACAAACCACGAGATCATGACCTGAGCCGAAGTCAGACACTTAACCAACTGAGCCACCCGGGCGCCCCATGATTATCTTTTAACTGAGCAAGGAGGTGTCTGTTCTGTGCCTGACACCACGTGCTATGCCTAGATTAATGCTTCTGGGGAAGTTAAAATTCAATTACATAAGAACAAGCCACTTGGTTTTAAAAAGTGACTCCTTCCAGGGGGCATTTCTTTGACTTATTTGATTTTGAAAGGTTTAAGTCTTGGGGACCATGGCTCTAAAGTGCACTCCAAAAAAATAAATAAATAAATAAAAATAAAGTGCACTCCAAATATTTGAAGTTATCCTGCTTAAAGTAATCATAATAATCTCCCTCGTGCATTGTATTCTCTCAAAAGCTTTAAATGCAATTTTGCAGTCACTAACCCCCAAGCAAGTGATCTCCCTAAGACTGGAACATCAAAAGAATGAAAAAATAATAATGATAATAATAATAATAACCAACTTTAAGAATGTGAGCCAGAAGCCATGACTTATGAATATCACAGAAGCTAAGTAAAAACCTATAGATACCACAGAGAGGAGCAACAAAACTGAACTAGAGTGGTATCTGAGAGTGGTCTTAATGATTTAAAATTTGATCACATCTCTCAGTTAAGCTGAGAAGCTGGTCAAAAGGAGGGAATTGTTAAGAAAGAAAGCAAGCAAGCTGTGGTCCAAATTGGTGTCACTTAGACTGAGTCCCAAACGTGGACTTAACACCCTATGTAACTACAGTTTCAACCGCCCCCACCACCCCCACCCCCCCAAGAAATGTGTCCTTAACTGGTCAGGCAGGAAACTTGTCTTCCCGTCTGTCACCTGGGTCCTCTCCATCCCCCAAAGAAAGATGAAGTCATCTGCATGATAAGACACCTTGCTTTTCCCCTAGCAAATAGCTTTCTCTGGAACAATCCTTTTCTTGTCCCCACCCCCTGTCTATAAGAACCTTCCATTGCGTACAACACCTTGGAGTCCCTCTCTACTTGCTAGATGGGGTGCCACTTGATTCATGAATCATTTAATAAAGCCAATTAGATCTTCAAATTTACTTGTTTGAATTTTGTTCTTTAGCAGCAGTTAGTCAAGAAAAGAAATAAAAGGCATCGGAATTGGAAAGAAGGAAGTAAAACTGTCTCTATTTGTAGATGACAAAATATTTTATATAGAAAACCCTGAAGACTCTGTCAAAAAACTATTAGGACTAATAAATGAATTCAGTAAAGTCGCAGGGAACAAAATCAACATACAAAAATCAGTTGCATTTCTATACGCTAACAATGAACCATCAGAAAGAGAAGTTAAGAAAAAAAAATCCCATTTACAATTGCATCAAAAAGAATAAAATACTTAGGAATATATTTAGTCAAAGAGGTGAAAGATCTGTACACTGAAAACTCTAAGACATTGATGAAAGAAATTAAAGAAGAGGCAAATAAACGGAAAGATATTCCATGCTAATGGATTAGAAGGACTAATATTGTTAAAATGGGCATACTACTCAAAGCAATGGACAGACTTGATGCAATCCCTATCAAAATTCCAATGGCATTTTTCACAGGAATAGAGCAAACACCGTTAAAGTTTGCATGGAGCCACAAAAGACCCTGAATAGCCAAAGCAACCTTGAGGAAGACAAGCAAAGCTGGAGACATCATCCTTCCTGACTTCAAACTATACTACAAAACTATAATAATCACAGTAATATGGCATTATATGACTTCACTCGTGTGTAGAATCTAAAAAACGAATAAACCAACAAAAAGCAGCACCAGACCTGTAAATATAAAGAAAATTGATGGTAGCCAGAGGGAAAGGGAGTAGGGGTATGGGCAAAATGGGTGAAGGGGAGTGGGAGATACAGGCTTCCGGAAATGGAATGAATAATCCCTAGAATGAAGAGGCGCAGCAGAGGGAATCTAGTCAGTGATGTTGTAATAGCTGTATGTCGATACAGGTTGCTACACGTGTGGGGAGCACAGCGTGATGTATAAACTTGCTGCATGTTTATATGCTGTACATCAGAAACGAATAACATTGTGAGTCAAAAAAAATTAGAAAATAAAACAGAAATAAAAGGATTAACAGAGACACCTGGGTGGCTCAGCTGATTGAGCATCTGACTTCGGCTCAGGTCATGACCTCATGGTTGGTGGGTTCGAGCCCCACGTTGGGCTGACAGTGCAGAGCCTGCTTAGGGTTCTCTGTCTCCCTTTCTCTCTCCCCCCTCCCCTGCTCATGCTTGCCCTCCCCCCCCTCAAAAATAAATATACATTTTTAAAATTTTTTTAAAGAAAAAAGGAATAACAATACATTTCTATGAGATTTCAAAAAAAAAAAACAGTATGGTATTGGCATAAAATAGACACATAAATCAACAGAATAGAATCAGGAGCCCAGGAAAAAAAAAATCTACATACATATGGTCAATTAATCTATGACAAAGGAGACAGGAATATTCAATGGTGAAAGGACAGTCTCTCCCACAAATGGTGTTGGGAAAACTGGGCAGCTACATGCGAAAGAATGAAACCGGACCACTTAAACCATACACAAAAATTAACTCAGAATAAAGATTTAACCACAAAAGGTGAAATCAAAACTCTTAGAAAAAAGCATAGGCAATAAGCTCCCTGACATAGGTTTTGGTGATGATTGTTTTGGATTTGAGACCAAAAGCAAAGTCAACAAAAGCAAAACAAAACAAACAAACAAACAAAAAAACAAGTGGGACTACAGCAAACTAAAAAAAGTCTTCCTTCATAGCACCACATAACAATAGGCCCTCTTTAGGGATTACTCTGTTCTTGACTGATTTAACTGCCTTCAGCAACTAATTACAGACCCTAAATGCTGAGAGGTTTATCTGATTCATATATCTCTCATTTAAAAGCATATGAAGAATTACTTCAAAACTCGTGACCATAAATGCAACAAAAAGATTAGTTGAGAATAATGAAGCCATACCATGGAATTTATTAACTATAGACATATAGATAGATAGATAGATAGATAGATAGATAGATAGAGTCAAATACATATAATCCCTTCCCAATTGTAATTTGCTCCCACACAAAGTTTTAATGCATGGAGGTTTATTTATTTATGAACGTATTTTCAACAACTAAGATAATTTTATTTCCAGTGTTAAAATGTGTATTAAGAGTTGTGATTCCTAGGGCGCCTGGCTGGCTCAATCAGTGGAGCATGTGACTCTTGATCTCGGGGTTCTGAGTTTGAGCACCACACTAGGTGTAGAGATTACTTAAAAAAAAAAATCTTAAAAAAAAAATGATTCCCTCTATCAAGGAAGCTTACAAAGAGAGAATTAAAGGCAGAGAAACGAAAAAGGAAATAAAATGAGTGACACCGAGCATAGTACCTGGTATAGAGAAGAACAACAAACAGTGTTTGCTGAGTTGGACCAAGATTTGTTGGACATAAAGATTTGTGTGATGAAATGAAGAAAAACATTTATTAAGAAAGAAGAAAGAAAGAGAAAGAAAGAAAGAAAGAAAGAAGAAAGAAAGAAAGAAAGAAAGAAAGAAAGAAAGAAAGAAAGGGAAAGAAAAGGTTAAGGAAAAGTGAACACACTATTAGGCTTTAGAAATGTTTTGTTAGGAATGAGAACTCTGATGGGTAAAAGAGTGTCTGATGGCAAATTGATTAACATGAAGCCAAGCCACCAAGGGCAAGAAGAGCCATTGTTTCAACATGGAGGGAGACTGTTCAGAATTATGGACCCAACCAGGTCAAGTAAGCTAAGCAGAGGTCACACAGCTTTGCCCACTGTGGGCTTTCAAGTGAGGCTTTATCTTTGATAAAGGACTCTACAGTAAGTTTATTTATTTGAGATAAGAGGTATTGGATCATAAAAAAAGGAAGTGAGGAAAACACTCAGATTTGGAAGCCTGGAAAGACCCAGAGAAGCCTCAGAGCCCCACTGAGCATCTTCTAGTGAGCAAGATAATGAACAGAAAACGACTTCACAGACCTCGTGGTCTATAAAGGGCATGGAAGATATTATGAAAGGTGCCCTTGTTTAGTGAGTTGTCTTTATGGTTTTATTATGTTAGTAATAGTGACAACTAAGCATTCACATTCCAGGCTTGTGTTAAGGGTTTTACATATCAGTCATATAATCCTGTCAACAAACCTATGGAGTTGGTCCTATTATTTTTTTCATTTTATAAACAAGGAACCTCATGCATAGAAAGATGGCTTGGCCAGTAAATGGTGGCGTAGCCATTTGAACCTAGTCGTCTGACTACACGTGCACACTCACATACTCCAGGGTGGGGTTCTCATGGTAAATGACCATCCCTCCTGAAAGGTTGTCTGACTGTCAGAGACTCGACGTATGGGCTGTCTAACGGAAACAGATCCGTGGTCACGTCTGTGCTAAGCCACTATCTGGTACAGAAACTATTCACTCTCACCCAAACAAGAGAACATGATCCAAGCTGGGTCAACAGAGAGCCCACCTCCCAACTACAGTGACAGTCCAGGAGGTAGGAGTCAGAATCCAATCTGGACAGTCTGAGCTCTTTCCTAGGATCTTTCCAACTGCAATCCAGTGATGAAAGACATCTCTGGTTACCAATCTTTCAGGATGTGACTCTGGCACCTGCTGAAGGCCACTGTTCCTACTCAATAGAGAATGCCCATTGTCATCAGCAGAGAAGGAAGCTTAAGTGGAGAAGATCAGAGAGAGACAGAGAGAGAGAGAGAGGAAGAATGCACTGTGTTCTTCAGATAGGTCACTCTGTTCAACCTTATTTGGGTTCGTTTTCTGTCACTTGTTGCTGAAGGTGTCCTACCTGAACACTCATTCCTCATTATCCAACTCCATCCACCTCCGTCCGGGTTCTTGGTCAGCCGCTGAGGTGCTTCTGCACCCCACACAGACCACAGGCTATGCCAATCCACATCCTGTGCTGATTCTCATCTGTCTACACTACACTATCTGCATTCTGATCCCTGTATCGGAGAGGAGATTCCACTCACTTGTACCTGCTGTTCTCACAGTTTGGCCTTTCCAGCACACATGTTTTGTATTCATATGGCCCTATCTCTAGATATCCCCATTTGAATTGCCACCGCACAAGGCCAAGGAAATGGGGAAGGGCAGGACATGCTCCAAAACTTGGGTGCTTTTTCTTTCCAATGATGAAAAGCTTCAGTCCTTGTCTTTAAGCAGAAAATGAGTACCTTACAAGTAAAAGGTAGCAGGGAAAATGTTTCCCTGGCAGTGTGTCCCTCTCTGATTGATAGTCTCTGATTGTCATAGCTGGGGTTAAAAACTGGCTACCTTCTTCAGAGTTTTGTTTTTTAACTCTTCTGTCTCCACCACTTGGGAGCCACAGTGTGAATAAATATTTCACCTACAACACACGATTGATTAGCATATAAGCAGGTCTTCTTACCCTCAGTTTATGTGCTGGTAGACAACACTCTCTCTCAACATATACACAAAAATCAAGGTCTCGAAAGTATAAATTAGTGAGTCGAAGACAACAACCAAGAAAAGTTGAGGCTTAACTTACCAGTATTATTTCTCACTGTAGTTTTGAACTAAGAGCTAAATCTTAGATTTCAGCCAACTTCCATCTCATTCAGTTTTGACTCTTTCTTGTATGGCTTTGAACACAGTGGCCTTCTCATAATGGAGACCATGTCTTTAGCTCAAGGTGCAGGGTTCTCCACAGGAACACAGTAAGCTCCCAGTCCTTCCCTCTCCTGGGGGCTCTGAGGACAAGCCTGCCCAGCAGTCTCGAGAGTGATTCCATTTTCTGGGTGATCCAGGAGAAAAACCTCTTCTAATAACTTAGTTAAGCTCTAAGTCAAGAAGTCTTTAGTGAGAGCCACCTTCAGGACCTTCAGGAAGGAAACTAATGCCAATGGCAACAGAGGAGGCCAAGGTCATGAGGGTTAGCTGCATGAAAAGCTTTAAGTAAAATTGCACAATGGGAGAGATTTATCTACCCTCTTCCCTTCCTTCTGGTCTCTTCTCCACTCCACCTATTTTATCCTAATATCACCAGTTATGGCACCCCTAGACCTGCCATTCATTCATTCCTACATGTTCATATTTATTCACTCAATAAGCACATATCTTGGGTACCCACTACGTACTAGGTGCTGTTCTAGGCAGTGATGATATAGCAGTGAATAAACAAAGTTCCTGACCCTTACGGAGCTTAGATCCTGGCCTTCAGGGAGCTTATATCCTAGTGGTGGTAGATGGGAAGACAAATACATAACAGATCAAATGTCGACTAGTGCTGTGGAGAAGTATAACTAGGTTAAGGGCGACAGCGGGTAAGTCTGTGTGTGCTATTTTTAACTTTATTTTGACTTATTTATTATTTATATTCTTAAATTTCATTTTTGGTTAAAGGAGGTCCTACTGAAAATGGGATATTTGGGCAGAGATACAACAGAAGTGAGAGGGCAAGCCATGTGGATACGGGGTCCTGGGGTAGGAAGTCTTGGCCAGAGGAAATCACAGAAGCAAAGACTGTAAGGCAGGAGAGTGCTTGGAATATTGTGGAAACAGCAGGGAATCAGTGTGGCTGTGGTCCCACGGGTGGGGGGGAGAGATGGGAGAGGAGGAGCAGGTCAGATCCTGATGGTGGGGGGGGGGGGGAGAGTTTCAGCTCTCTTTGTTTGAGATGGTAGTTGCCCGAGGATTCTGAGCAGAAGAGTGACAGGAGGTGACATCCGCTTTAGCAGAATCACCTGGTCTGTGGTGTTGAGGAGAGACAGAAGCGCCCAAAGACAGGAGCCAGGAGATCAGGGGGAGGTCACTGCCTAATCCAGGCACAAGATGGAGATCATGTTGAAGATCTTGAGAAGTAGTCAGATTTTGGTTACATTTTGAAGGTAGAGCCCATGGGATGGGCTAATGGAGGAGAGAACCATGCATGCATTATTCTGGTGAGATAATAATTACTATGGAGGAGGTTTACAGCACACAGAAGAACCATGAGAGAATTTGTGCCTAGATCTTGCTAACGTATTAAGTTCTACACTGGAATAGAAACTCTACTTAACACTGTGACCTAAACTTCTAGGGAATGGCCTGGTATGTAAAAGGTGCTCAATAAACGTATATTGAATTGAATTCAGCTGAGGAAATCAGGAAAGGCTTCGGAGGAGAACGTTTTTGAACCGAGACTCAAAGAATAAAGGAGGTTTGCAGGTGACGCATGTGCCATGGGCTAAATTTATTAACAATCCTGACACCTCTCCCCTCTCCCAAATTAAAATCATCTCTCTCTACGTAGTATAAATTTGGGGAAAGGGCAGAGGATTTAAATTACAGATCTCAAAAAAATTAAGCCCTTTTACATCAGTACGTATCCAAGAAAGCGTTAAGAGAAAATGGCAGAATAGATTTTCTACCTCGGGTTTAGGAAGAAGTCCATAGACAAAACCCAAAGTCATAACCATAAAGAAGAAAGTAATCTCTTGGGTATATGGAACAAAATGGCCAAAGGGAAAAGATATTTAGACTCTTAACTGAAAAGGGATATATAAAGATGTCTAATAAATCAATGAGAAAAAAATAACTACATATAAAATGAGCAAAGGATATACCGTGTCAGTACCCAAGAAGGAATTCCAAATGGCAAATAAATAGGGACAGATGCTCAGTTATTGGTCCTCAGGCAGATGCAAATTTATACAGCGCCATTTCCCACCCATCAGATAGGCAAACATTAGTTTGGTCGTACCAAGTTTTGGCAACAACACCCAACAGCAGAGACTCATTATTTGTTACTGATAGTGTGCCACGGGAATTCTGGAACCCAGTTTGGCAAAATCTCTCATAAAGCTGAATAAGTCACCCCTGTGCTCCAGCACTCATATAACCTTAGAGAAATTCTACAAAGATTTGCACAAGGAGACACGACCCATAATGCTGGTAACAGTATTAAGAAAAAAATGAATCTGAAATGCCCGGAATATCCAATAGTTAAATGTGTAAATAAACTGTAGAGTTTCTATTTACAGGAGGGTAGCCATCTAGATGTTCTAAAAAGTCATCGCACTGAAAAACACTCAGATACTGGGTTGATTACCAAAAATACTTCTTAAATGCACTGCTAAGTCGTGAAACCTAAAAGTAATCTCCAGCCCTCGCCCCCATCCCAGAAAATAAAATGCACAAGTTTCTGCAACTGGAGAAGTATGAGAATACAAAAGTTGGGACTTGCTTGGGGACAAATGCTAATTCCAGAAATGTAAAGCTTTGAGGATGGATCAACAGTGAGCAGCCTCGGGCCCAGGATGCTAGGCCACAGTCTCTCAAAGGTAGCTTGAAGGGTTCTGAACCTGGGACCCTCCACACAAATAAATCTGGGACCTTGAGCAGTCCCTGCGCTCTGTGAAAGTGCAGACCAGAAGAAACACTACTTACAGCAAGGAGAGTCGACAAGAAAATCTATCTCCTAAGAAAAAGGGGGAAAAAAACAAAAACAAACCCTCCCATAAGTTTATCTACATGCAGGTCTTGGCTTGTAATTTAAATATCTGTACAGATGCTAAATCACAAGTTGAAGAATGAAAGGAAATGGTCCCAGGTTATACTACCACCCAAAATCAAACTAAACAAATGCAGATCCTCTTGGAAGGAAAACATCCTCCTACCAAGCCTCCCCAAATTCCCACAGATTAATTTCTGTCAAATATGAGTTCAGAGTCAAAATGCATGAAACACCTGAGGGAGGGAACCCCACAAACAAGAGTCAGTGGAAACAACAAACGAGGGGCGCCTGGGTGGCTCAGTCAGTTAAGCGTCCGAGTTCGGCTCAGGTCATGATCTTGTGGTTCTTGAGTTGGAACCCCGCGTGGGGCTCTGTGCTGACAGCTCAGAGCCTGGAGCCTGCTTCGGATTCTGTGTCTCCCTCTCTCTCTGCCCCTTCCCCACTCATGCTCTGTCTCTCAAAAATGAATAAACATTAAAAAAAAATTAATAAAAAAAAACAACAAACAAAAAGCGTAGAGTTCCCAACAGCTTCAGAGGTTAGAATTATGAGATATTGAATTTTCTGAGTAGAAAGTAACTAACTGTACACAATGTTTAAAGATGTAAAAGTTGAATTTTAAAATGTGGAGGGGGGGGGGGTGCCCAGGTGGGTCAGTCAGTTGAGCGTCCAACTCTTTATCTCAGTGCAGGTGTTGATCTCAGGGTTGTGGGTTCAAGCCCTGTATTGAGCTCTGTGCTGGCCACAGAGCCTATGTTAAAAAAGAAAAAAGAAAAAAAAATGTGGAAGGAGCAAATAGAATTAAACATGCCCAGGAAGATTTTGAAAAGAACCTAACAGAGATTCTAGAAAAGATTAATCACTGAAAAGGGAAACTCAGTGGATACTTAAATAGCAGATAAAGTATAGTCAAAAGAGACGATTAACTGGTAAATAGAGCTGAAGCAACTGCCCATGGTTTAGTACAGAGTAAAAAGAGTAAAAAGCAGTTGAGAAATAGGAAAGAAAGGTTAAGAGACATGTCTTTTAGAGTAAGAGAGCCTACGATACGTGCAACGAAAAGTTCTGCAGAAGAGAGTAGAAATGATAGTCTTGTCTTGAAGACATAATTGCTAAGAATTTCCTTTAATGATAACAGGTATACATTCTTAAATTTGGGGGGGGGGGGAATGACCCTTGGACACAGTGTAGTAAGACTTTAGAAAATCAAAGATAGGAAACATCAAAAAAGCACTCATTGTCGGAGGGAATGCAAACTGGTACAGCTGTTTGGCAAACGGTTTGGCATCCTCTTACAGAGTTAAACACACACTCGCCAGAAGACCAGCAATCCCATTCCCAGCTATTTATTCAAGAAATTAAGATACATATCTATAAAGGCCCTATATATAAATATGTAGAGCAGCTTTGTAAAAACCACCCAATCTGGAAATTGTCCAAAATGTCCTTCAACAAGTGAAGAGATAAACAATTTGTGGTACATCCACCAGAACTACTACTTAACAATAAAAAGGAACAATTTAAAAATACAACACCATCAGGGCGCCTGGGTGGCTCAGTCGGTTAAACGTCCAACTTCGGCTCAGGTCATGATCTCAGGGTTCATGGGTTCAAGCCCCAAGTAGGGCTTTGTGCTGACAGCTCAGAGCCTGGAACCTGCTTCGGATTCTGTGTCTCCCTCTCTCTCTGCCCCTCCCCTGCTCACATTCTGTCTCTCTCTCAAAAGTAAATAAACATTAAAAAATATATAAACAACAACATGGATATATCTTAAAACAATATGCTAAATGAAATAAACCAGACTGAAGGACTACATACAGTTTGATTCCGTTTATATAATATCCGGGAAAGAGTGAAAGTAGAAGGACACATCAGTGTTTGCAGAGAATGTGAATGAAGGGAAGAAATTTAATTACAAAGAGGACTAAGGAATTCTTGGGGATGATGAAAACATTCTATACCTAGATTGTGGATGGCTGATGAATTATGCATATTTGCCAAAATCCATAGAACTTCATTTTTTAAAATTCTTTTTAATGTTTATTTATTTTTGAGAAACAGAGAGAGACAGAGTGTGAGCAGGGGAGGAGCAGAGAGAGAGGGAGACACAGAATCCGAAGCGGGTTCCAGGCTCTGAGCTGTCAGCACAGAGCCCGACACGGGGCTCGAACTCATGAACTGTGAGATCATGACCTGAGCTGAAATCAAGAGTCAGACACTTAACTGAGCCACCCAGGCACCTAAATTCATAGAACTTTAAATATAAAAAGGGTTTTATTGCATTTATATATTATATTATATTATATTATATTATATTATATTATATTATACCTGACTTTATTTTTTTTAATGTTTATAGAAGGTGGAGAAAACATCCAGAGATAAAAGACAGATCACTGTAAAGGAATTCAAATTATACTGATGGCAGACTTCTTAACAACAGGAAAATCCAGAAGACCGTGGGGAAAAAAATGCTCAGAGAAAATAACTGTCAGCTAGAATTATGTATTACCCCCTAAAAAAATATGTTTCACAACTGAAGGCAAAATAATTTTCAGATTTAAAAAGTACCACATGATGTGGTATATATATATATATATATACAATAGGATATTACTCAGTGATCAAAAAGAATGAAATGTTGCCATTTGCAACAATGTGGATGGAACTAGAGAGCATTATACAAAACGAAAGAAGTCAGAGAAAGATAAATATCATATGATTTCATTCATATGTGGAATTTAAGAAGCAAAACAGATGAACATGAAGGAGGGAAGGAAAAATAAGATAAAAATGACACATTCCCTGCACAAAAGACAGAGGGAGATTCTTAAATATAGAGAACAAAGCGAGGGTTGCTGGAGGAGAGGTGGGTGAGGGATGGGCTAGATGGGTGATGGGCATTTAGGAGGGCGCTTGTGGGGATGCGTACTGGGTGTTATATGTAAGTTTTGAATTACTAAATTCTACTCCTGAAGTCATTATTACATTCTATGTTAACTAACTTGGGTTTAAATAAAGTTTAAAAATTAAAAATAATACAATAAAATGTTAAAATAAAATAAAAATAAATAAATAAAAATAAAAAGTACTAGAAGGAATTGAGAGATACATGTGAGCAACTCCGCAGGCCGACGCCCCCCCCCCACAGCCAGCAAAATTCGTTTGTTTTTTTTTTAACTAACCGTTTAAAATCTCTAGAAATGGACCCAAAGAGGTACAGCAAAAAACAAACAAACAAACAAGCAAAAACAAAAAAAACCCATATACTCAAGAAAAGCTACTAGAATTCAGAAAGAACCGTGAGATTCTATGGTATTTGAACACAGCCTCCTTAACCTATCCCAGCTCAGCAAGATGGGAACTCCCCTCAAGCGCTCCAAATTCATCATTTAAAAAAATTCTTTTATTTACTTTTTTATTTTTTGAGAGAGAGAGAGAGTTGGGGAGAGGCAAAGAGAGAGAGAATCCCATGACCCTGAAATCCCATGACACAGGGCTCAATCCCATGACCCTGAAATCATGACCTGAGCCAAAATCAAGAGTCAGACACTTAGCCAACTGAGCCACCCAGGTATCCTGTACTGGAAGTTTTAGCTAGAAGGTCTACCTAGTTCCAGGTAAGAAAAAGAAAAGGCATCCAGATTTGAAAAGAAGACGTAAAACGATCTCTTTTGGAAGATGATATGAGATTGTATATAAAATCCTAATGACTGCACTAAAACCATATTGGAGCTAATAAATGAGTTCAGCAACGTGCATAATACATGATTAATATAAAAAGTCAACTGTATCTGTATGTTACTGCAATAAATAATCGGAAAACTTAATTAAGGAAACAATTCCACTTACAATGGCATCAAAAAGAATAAAACACTTAGGAATAAATTTAATAGAAGAAGTGTAATACTATATTCTGAAAAGTACAAAACATGGTTGAAAAAAATTTTTAAAGATCTAAATAAACGGAAGAACACCTGATGTTCATGGATTGGAAGATATAATATTGCTAAGACGGCAACCCTCCCCAAGTTGATCTATAGAGTCAATGCAATTTCTAATAGAATTCCACCAAACATGAATTCATAAGTTGATTCTAAAATTTGTATGGGACTATACATCACCCAGAATGGCCAAAACAATCTTGAAAACGAACCATAAAGTTCAAAGCCTCACACTTACTGATTTCATAACTTAATCAAAGCAATGATAATTGATACCATTTTTACAGCATAAGAATAGACATAGAAATTGATAGAATAGGGGTGCCTGGGTGGCTTAGTCGGTTGACAGTCCGACTTCGGCCCAGGTCATGATCTCACAGCTTGTGAGTTCGAGCCCTATGTCGGGCTCTGTGCTGACAGCTCAGAGCCTGGAGCCTGCTTCTGCTTCTGTGTCTCCCTCTCTCTCTGCCCCTAACCCACGCTTATTCTGTCTCTGTCTCTCTCAAAAATAAATAAACATTAAAAAAATTTAAAAAAAATCTAAAAAAAAAAAAAAGAAAGAAATTGATAGAATAGAACTGAGAATTCAGAAATGAAACCATGCAACTATTGCCAGCTGATTTTCAACAAGGGCACCAAGACCATTCAATGGGGAAAGAATATTCTTGTTAGCAAATGATGCTGGGACTACTGGATAGCCACATGCAAAGGAATGAAGTTGGACCTTTATCTCACAATATACATAAAAATTAACTCAGAATGAATCAAAGACCTAAATGTAAGAGCTATGACTGTAAAATTCTTAGAAGAAAATATAGGAGTAAGTCTTCATAACCTTGGATTTGGCAAAGGATTCTTATATAGGACACAAAAAACGTGAGCAACAAAGAAAAAAATAGGGTAAATTGGAGTTCAAAAAAAGTAAAAAACATTTGTGTTTTGAAGGACACTATCAAGGAACTGAAAAAACAATCCACAGATGAGAAAAAATATCTGAAAATCATATATCTGACAAGGATTGTTTACCTATAATATATCAAGAACAGTTAACAAGCCAATTTAAAAATTGGGTGAAGGACCTAAATAGACATTTCTCCAACAAAGATATACACGTGGCCAGTAAGTTCATGATGAGACACTCAACATCATTACTCATCAAGGAAATGCAAATCAAAATGACAATGAGATACCACTCACAACCACTAGGAGGACTAGAATCAAAAAGTCAGTAACACATGCTGGTGAGGTTGTAAAGAAATTAGAACCCTCCTTCACTACTGGTAGTGTGTAGTTATTTTGGAAAACAATCTGCCAATTTCTCAAGTATTTAAATGTAGAGGTATCATGTGACCCAGCGATTCCACTCCAAAGGATATACCCAAGAGAAACGAAAACATGCCACATGAAAACTTGTACACAAATGTTCATAGCAGCATTATTCATAATAGCCCAAAATTAGAGAGAACCCAAATGTCAGTCAACTGATAAGTGGATAAGCAGAATATAGTATATCTTCAGAATGGAATATCGTTTGGTCATAAAGTGGAATGATGTGCCAATATATGCTATAATATGGATGACCCTTGAAAACGTTTAGTTAAAGAACCCAAATACAAGATGCCACATATTGTGTGATTCTATTTATTTTTTTTTTCAACGTTTATTTATTTTTGGGACAGAGAGAGACAGAGCATGAACGGGGGAGGGGCAGAGAGAGAGGGAGACACAGAATCGGAAACAGGCTCCAGGCTCCGAGCCATCAGCCCAGAGCCTGACGCGGGGCTCGAACTCCTGGACCGCGAGATCGTGACCTGGCTGAAGTCGGACGCTTAACCGACTGCGCCACCCAGGCGCCCCTGTGTGATTCTATTTAGATGAAATGTCCAGAATAGGCAAATCCATAGAGATGGAGAATAGATTAGTGGTTGCCAAGGGCTGAGAGAAAAGAAAAATGGGAATTGTATCCATTTCATAACAAATTACCACAAACTGGCTGGCTGAAAAGCCACATAAATGTATTCTCTCACAGTTCTAGAGGCTAGAAGTCAGAAATCTAAGGAGCCATACTCCCTCTAAAGACTCTAGGGAAGGATCCCTCCTTGCCTGTTTCTAGCTTCTGGTGGCTGCAGGCAATCGGGGGCATTCCTTGGCTTGTAGCTGCATCCTGTAAGGTGCCACCACCTCCACATGGCTTTCTTCTCTGTGTTCATCCCTATGTGCCTTCTCCTCTTCTTAGAAGGTCACTAGTATTGGATCTAGGATCCATGCTAACTCAGTATGACCTCATCTGAACGAATTATATGTGCAAAGATTTTTATCTCCAAATACGGTTGCATGCTGAGGTTCCAGGTAGACATGAATTTTAAGGAACACCATTCAACCCATGATAGGGAGTGCCTGCTAACAGGTACAAGTTTTCTTTTTGAAAATGCCCTAAAGTTGACCGTAGTGTTGGCTGCACGTATTTGTAAGTATATTAAAATCTACTTAATTATATACTTTAAATGGGAGAACTATATGGCCCATGAATTATATCTCAAAAAAATGTATATCTAAAAAGCAAAAAGAATTGATTCACCAAACTTTCAGTAAAGGAACTTCTTTTTTTTTTTTAATGTTAATGTTTATTTCTTTTTGAGAGAAAGAGACAGAGCGTGAGAGGGAGAGGGGCAGAGAGAGAGCGAGACACAGAATCTTAAGTAGGCTCCAGGCTCTGAGCTGTCAGCACAGAGCCCAACGTAGGACTTGAACCCACGAGCTGTGAGATCATGACCTGAGCCAAAGTTGGATGCCCAACCAACTGATCTACCCAGGCACCCCTCAGTAAAGAAACTTCTAAAAGATGTGCAGAAAGAAGGAAAGTGACCCCAGAAGGAAGATCTGAGATGTAAGAAGGGACAGTTAACTTGAGCTGGAAGTTAAGTCCCTGAAGATCAAGGACTTTATTTTCTTCACTGCCTTAGTCCCTAGACTTATGGTAGACCCTATATTCCCTAGAGCTAAGAATATGTGTTAGATAAATGGTTGTCGAACAAATTAGTAAATAGGGGCATAAATTAAAATAAACATTTTCATTAAATAATAACATCAAATTTTTATAATTAAAACAAATAACCAGTTCTGGGAAGATGGAAGAGTAGGAGGATCCTGAACTCATCTCCTCTCATGGACACAATGAGATAACAGCCACATCAGGGCAACGAACTTTGAAAATACCTAAAGACTGGTGGAAGAGACTTTCTACAGTTAATCAGAGAGGCCACATTGAAAAGGGGGCAGAGATGTGGTTAGGAACCAAATCCCTGGCAAGACTAACCACAAATGGGAGGAACACCACAAGCACAGAGAAGTCAGAGTATCACACCCCATATCAGGAACCCCAGGAACAGAGGACCTGTACTGGGAAGATGAGTCCCCACATGTTTCGGCTTTGAAAACCTTCAGGGCTTCACTCCTTAACTTCACAAATTTTTATAATCCGTGGGGCTTAACTCCAGCTACTTTAAAAATCAGTGGGCTTACATTCAGGAGTGCTGAAGGCAATAGGAAACTAAATCCCTGCCCTTAAAAGTACAGCATAGAGGGGCATCTGGGTGGCTCAGTCAGTTAAGCATCTAACTTCAGCTCAGGTCGTGATCTCATGGATCATGAACTCGAGCCCCATGTCGGGCTCTATGCTAACAGCTCAGAGCCTGGAGCCTGCTTCAGATTCTGTGTCTCCCTTTCCCTCCGCCCCTCCCCCGCTCACATTCTGTCTCTCTGTCTCTCAAAAATAAATAAACACTAAAAAAAAATTTTTAATACAGCATAGAAGCAGCAGTTTGCAGAACACCTGGGTATACGAGATGGGGATTTATTTACTAATCTCAGAACATGTGCTGGAGGAACAGGGATCTTTAGGAGACTTCTCCAATAACAAAAGAGCTCATAGGTACCATTTCTCCCCCAACCCCACCCCCAGCCTAGCTCGCCAGACACTTGTGGGAGCCAGAACGAACACTCTCCACCTATCCTGCTAACATCACATGCCCCGCTGCTGTGTTCGCCCGTGGATCCACCCCATCCAAGCCACCCCGCCCTGCAGGTATCCCTCCAAAGCGACTCCTGCGCAGCATACGCTTTAAGCAATGTCACTAGGGACCAGTGCCACTGCAATGTGACTCCTGCCCCGGCAAGAGGGGAAGATAGCCACACATCCCACTGTGGCCACAGTCCCAGCAGCTAACCTTATAGATGCCAGTACAGAGAAGGTGCCTTACCAATCAGTGTGACTGCAGCCCTAGTAGACAGACTGGGGGCAGGCATCTGATCTGCCAGGCCTGCTCACCAGTGAAAGCCTCTGCGTGGACAAGGCAGGCCCGTGTGACTGCAGTCCTGGCAGATGGGCTGAGAGCAGGCATCTGGTCTGACTGTTAACACCACTTAACTACAAGCCCATGGCCCCAGATAGGTCCCTAAACAGCACAGGGACCAAACCCTACCCGGTGCTCCTACAACAGGCAAAGTGAGCCATTACAGCTGAGTGACCTAACGGCAAACACAGTCTCAACGGTAGGGTGCATACAACACGCATAGGAGATACCCCTGAAGCACCGGGTTCTGGTGAACAGGGAACATTGTGCTATCAGGCAACACAAGACCTCTTCTTCATAAGGCCACTACTTGAGATGTAGCTGACTTTCCTAATACATAGGAGATGTAGCTCACTTTCCTAGTACACAGAAACAAACACAGAGAATTTGACAAAATGAGGAGACAGAGGACTATGTCCCAAAAGAAAGGACAGGGCAAAACCACAGCAAAAGAGCTAACTGAAATGGAGATAAGCAATATGCTTGGTAAAGAATTCAAAGTAATTATCATAAAGATGCTCACTGGACTTGAAAAGAGAAGAGGTCCTCAGTGAGACGTTCAACAAAGATATAAAATATAAAAAAAAAGGACCAGTCAGAGATGAAGCACTCAAAAACTGAAATAAACAACACCACAGAGGGAGTCACAGCAAATTAGAGGATACAGAAGAACAGGTCTGCAATCTGGAAGACGGGACAATGGAAAGCAATCAAGCTGAAGAACAAAAAGAAAAAAAGACCAACAAAAATGAAGAATCGGTTAAGAGAACTCAGGGACACAATCAAGCATGATAACATTTGCATTATAAGGATCCCAAAAGGAGAAGAGAGAGGAAGAGAGCAGAAAACGTATCTGAAGAAATAACAACTGAGAAGTTCCCTAATCTGGGGAAGGAAACAGACATCCTGACCTAGCAGGCACATAGATTCCCCCAACAAAATTAACACAAGGAGACCCACACGAAGACATATAATTACTAAAATGGCAAAAAGTCATGAGAATTTTTTAAGTAGCAAGAGAAAAGGAAACAGTTGTATGCAAGGGAAATCCCATAAGGCTGCTGCTTTTTCAGCAGTCACTTTGCAGGCCAGAAGGAAGTGATATGATATATTCAAAGTGCTGAAAGGGAAAAACCTGCAACCAAGGTTATCATTCAGACTAGGAGAGAGAAAGAGTTTCTCAAACAAAAATTAAAGGAGTTTATCACCACTAATTCAGCCTTTCAAGAAATGTTAAAGGGGATTCTTAGAGTGGAAAGAAAAGGCCATAATCAGGAATAAGAAAATGATGAAGGAAAAAAATTCATAGGCAAATGCAAACATATAATAAAAGTAGTTGATTAAGCACCTATAAAACCAGTATGGAGGTTTTAAAAAGCAAGAAAATCAATTACATTCACACACACACACACACACACACACACACACACACACATCTCCCTTAGTCAAGAGATTTCCAAGATAAAAGGATATAAAGTATAACATCACGTACATAAAACGTGAGGAAGGAAGTAAAAATTCAGTGCTTTTACAATGGGTTCAAACTTAACCATCAACTTCATATAGACTGCTATGCACATAAGACATTATATATGAACCTACTGGTAACCACAAATCAAAAACCTATAATGGATTAAAAAAATAAAGAGAAAGAGAGAAAGGAATCTAGTCACAACACTAAAGAAAGCCATCAAACCACAAGGGAAATGAGCAAGAGGAGAAAGAAATAGAGAAAAACTACAAAAACAATAGTTTTTACTATTGTAACAAAGTGGCAATAAGTATATACCTATCAATAATTGCTTTAAATGCAAATGAGCTAAATGCTCCAATCAAAAGACATAGGGTGGCCAAATGGATAAAAAAAAGCAAGACCCATCTATATACTTCCTACAAGAGGCTCAATCCAGACCTAAAGTCACATGCAGATTGAAAGTGAAGGAATGGAAAAGCATTTACCATGCAAATGGAAGCAAAAATAAAGCTGGGGTAGCAATACTTATATTGGAGAAAATAGACTTTAAAACAAAGACTATAACAAGAAACAAAGTAGAACACTACATAATGATAAAGGGAACAATCCAACAAGAGAATATAACAAATGTTAAGTATTTATGCACCCAGCATGGAAGCACCTAAATATATAAAGCAACTATTAACAGATGAAAAGAAAGAAATTGATTGTAATACAATAATAGTAGGGGACTTGGCACCCCACTTACATCAATGGATGGATCATCCAGACAGAAAATTGAAAGGGAACAGGTTTGAATGACACATTAGACCAGATGGACCTAACAGATATATACAGAACACTGCATCCAAAAACAGCAGAATACACATTCAAGTGCACATGGAACATTCTCCAGAATAGATCACATGTTAGGCTAAAAAACAAGCCTCTGTGAATTCAAAAAGACTGAAATCAGGTCACGCATCTTTTCTGACCACAATGGTATGAAACTAGACATCAATCACAGGAAAAATTCTGGAAAGATCACAAATACATGGAGGCCAAATAACATTCTGATAAATAATGAATGAGTCAACCAAGAAATCAAAGAGGAAATAAAAAAAGATACATGGAGACAAATGAAAATGAAAACACAATGGACCTGGGGCACCTGGGTGGCTCAGTCAGCTAGGCATTCAACTCTTGAGTTAGGCTCAGGTCATGATCTCATGGTTGTGAGATTGAGCCCCAGGTTGGGCACGATGCTGGGTGTGGAACCTGCTTGAGATTCTCTCTCTCCCTCTCCCTTTGTCCCACCCAACTTGTACACACATGCACTCTCTCTCTCTCTCTCTCTCTCTCTCTGTCTCAAAAAAAAAAAAGAAGTAAATAAATAAAGAAAAGAAAACACAATGGTTCAAAATCTTCAGGATGCAGCAAAAGCAGTTCTAAGAGGGAAGTTTATAGCAATATAGGCCTACTTCAAAAAGGAAGAAAATCTCAAATAAACAACCTAACCATACACCTAATGGAGTTAGAAAAAGCAGAAAAAACAAAACCCAAAGATAGTAGAAGGAAGAAAATGATAAACATTAGAGCAGAAATACATGAAATAGAAACTGAAAAAACAGTAAGACAGATCAATGAAACTGGGAGCTTGTTCTTTGAAAAGATCAACAAAATTGATAAACCGTTAGCCAGACTCACTAAGAAAAAAAAGAGAGAGGACTCAAATAAAATCAGAAATGAAAAAGGAGAAATAACTACCAACATCACAGAAATACAAAAAATTTTAAGAGAATATACTTTTAAATGTTTATTTATTTATTTAGAGAGACAGCATGAGCAGAAGAGGGGCAAAGAGATACGGACAGAGACAATCCCAAGTAGAATCCACACTGTCAGTGCAGAGCCTGATGTGGAGCTCAATCCCATGAACCAGGACATCATGACCTGAGCCAAAAACAAGAGTCAGACACTTAACCGACTGAGACACCCAGGTGCCCCTTAAGAGAATATTATGAAAAATTACAAGCCAAAAAATTGGACAGCCTAGAAAAAAATGAATAAATTCCTAGAAATATATAATCTTCTAAAACTGAACCAAGAAGAAATCGAAATTTTGAACAAACCGATGACCAGCAATGAAATTGAATCAGTAACAAAAAAAAAAACCTCCCAACCAACAAAAGCCTAGGACCAGATGGCTTCACAAGTGAATTCTACCAAATGAATCCTACCAAACATTTAAAGAAGAGTTAATACCTATTCTTCTCAAACTATTCCAAAAAATAGAAGAGGAAGGAAAGCTTCCAAATTCATTGAAGCCAGCATTACTGTCACACTAACACCAGATAAAGACACTACAGAGCAATATCTCTGATGAATACAGATGCAAAAATCCTCAACAAAATATGAGCAAACTGAATTCAACAATACATTAAAAAAATCATCCACCACAATCAAGTGGGATTTATTTCCAGGATGCAAGCGTGGCTTAAGAGTCTCAAATCAATCAACATGATACATCACATTAACAAGAGAAAGGATAAAAACCATACTGTCATATCAATAGATACAGAAAAAGTACTTGACAAAGTACAACATCCATTCATGATAAAGACTCTCAACAAACTAGGTTTAGAGGGAATGAACCTCAACATGATAGAAGCCACACGTGAAAAAAACCACAGCTAATATCATGCTCAACGGTGAAAAACAGAGCTTTTCCTTGAAGATCATCAGCAAGGACCTCCACTCTCACCACCTGTATTTAACAGGGTACTGAAAGTCCTATCACAGCAATCAGACAACAAAAAAGCAATAAAAGGCATCCAAATCCATGAGGAAGAAGTCAAACTTGCAGATGACATGATGTTTTATACAGAAAACCCTAAAGATTCCACCAAAAAAACTGCTCACTGATAAACAAATTCAGTAAAGTTGCAGGATACAAAGTCAATGTACAGAAATCTGTTGCATTTCTATACATCAATAATGAAGGAGCAGAAAGAGAAATTAAGAAAACAATCTCATTTTTAATCGCACCAAAAAGAAAAGAAAATACCTAGGAAGAAACTTAATCAAGGAGGTGAAAGATCTGTTCTCCAAACACTATAAAATATTGATGAAAGAAATTGACAATGACACAAACAAATGGAAATATGTTCCGTGCACATGGATTGAAAGAACAAATATAGTTAAAATGTCCATACTACCCAAAGCAATCTATAGATTTAATGCAACCCCTATCAAAATACCACCAACATCTTACACAGAGCTAGAACAAACAGTCCTGAAGATTTGCGTGGAACCACAAAAGACCCTGAATAGCCAAGGCAATCTTGAGAAAAAACAAAGCTGGAGGTATCATAACCGTAGATTTCAAGATACACTACAAACTGTAGTCATCAAAACAGTATGGTACCGGCACAAAAGCAGACACACGGGTCAACAGAACAGAATAGAGAGCCCCAAAATAAACCCATGCATATATGGTCAATTAACCTATAGCAAAGGAGCCAAAAACATACAAGGGAAAGACAGTTTCTTCAATAAATGACTCTGGGAAAACAGGGCAGCAACATGCAAAAGAATGAAACTGGACAACTTTCTTACACCACGCATAAAAATAAACTCAAAATGAATTAAAGACCTACATGTGAGTCCTGAAACCATAAAACTCCTAGAAGGAAGCATAGGTAGTAATGTATTTTACATCAGCTATAGAAACATTTTTCTAGATCTGTCTTCTCAGGTAAGGGAAACAAAAGCAAAATTAAACTATTGGGAATACACAAAAATGAAAAGCTTCTGTACAGTGAAGGAAATCACCAACAGAACAAAAAGGCAACCTACTGAATGAGAAAAGATATTTGCAAATGACATCTCTGATAAAGGGTTAATATTCAAAAAATATAAGGAACAGATACAACTCGACATCCAAAAACCAAACAATCCAATTTAAAAATGGGGCAGAAGACACGAAGAGACATTTCTCCAAAGAAGACATACACATGGCCAACAGACACATGGAAAGATGTTCAACATCACTCATCATCCGGGAGATGCAAGTCAAAACCACAACAACATATCACCTCATACCCGTCAGAATGGCTAAAATCAAAAACGCAAGACACAACAAGTGTTGGCAAGGATACAGAGAAACTGGGAACAGAAAACTGGTGGGAACAGAAACTGGTACAGCTGCTGCGGAGAACAGGAGGTGCCTTAAAAAATTTAAAATAGAATTGTCATATGATTCAGTAATTCCACTATCAGGTGTTTACTCAAAGAATACAAAAACCCTAATTCAAAAAGATCTATGCACGCTTACATTTATTGCAGCATTACTTAAAATAGCCAAGTTATGTAACAAATTAAGTGACCCGCGTGTCCATCGATAGACGGCTGGATAAAGAAAATGTGGGGTATAAATACAATGGAATATCATTACTCGGCCAAAAAAAAAAAAAAAAAAAGAATGGGCTCCTGCCATTTGCAACAACATGGATGGAGCTGGAAGGTATAATGCTAAGTGAAATAAGGCAGAGAAAGACAAATACCATATGATTTCACTCACATGTGGAACTTAAGAAACAAAACAAATGGAAGAACAAAGAAGAAAAGAGACAAACAAAACATCAGACTCTTAATGATTGGAATAGACTGTTAGTCGCCGGAGGGCATGGGGCAGTGGGTGAAATCAGGAAGGGGATTAAGAGTACACTTTAAGTGGTGAGCCCAGAGTAAGGCACAGAATTGCTGACTCATTATATCGTACCCTTGAAACTAATATAACACATACGTTAACTACACTTCAATAAAAAACAAATAAACAAGATAAAACATAGAGTAAAAAAAGCACATAAGCGGAGAGTGTGTTCAGAGAGCAATGAAATGTTCTGGAATTTTTCAGGCATAGGCTGAAGACATTAATTTTGGACTTTGTAAATTAAATATGCATGAAACTATTTCAAAAGGAACAATTAAGAGATAAAGAGGGTATAACTCCTAGCTAATTGAGCAAAAACTTGGGAAAAAAGAGAAAGGGATGGTCAATTAATCCAGTAGAATTCTGGAAAGGAGGAGAGTACATAGAATGCGCGACAATTAGAAAGCAAAATAAATGAGTCGACAGGAAAAAAAAAAATCCAAATACATCAGAAATAGATGTAAATAGATAAAATCTTCCATTTAGCTATTTTTTAATGTTTTTATTTTTGAGACAAAGAGAGAGCATGAGCAGGGGAGGGGCAGAGAGAGAGGGAGACACAGAATCTGAAGGAGGCTCCAGGCTCTGAGCTGTCAGCACAGAGCCCGATGCGGGGCTCGAACTCAAGAACCACGAGATCATGACCTGAGCTGAAGTCGGACACAACCGACTGAGCCACCCAGGCACCCTGACAAAATCTCCCATTTAAAAGACATTATTACAGCAGCTTGGAAACAAACCCAGCTAAACTCAACTTAAAGATACACATCTAGGGGCGCCTGGGTGGCGCAGTCGGTTAAGCGTCCGACTTCAGCCAGGTCACGATCTCGCGGTCCGTGAGTTCGAGCCCCGCGTCAGGCTCTGGGCTGATGGCTCGGAGCCTGGAGCCTGTTTCCGATTCTGTGTCTCCCTCTCTCTCTGCCCCTCCCCCGTTCATGCTCTGTCTCTCTCTGTCCCAAAAATAAATAAACGTTGAAAAAAAAAATTAAAAAAAAAAAAAAGATACACATCTTAAAGATGTATATATAGAAAAAAAATGTATATAAATGCACACACCTTTAACCCAAACCCTAAAAACCCTAAAACCAAATGTGTTTCCAAATTCAGGTTAGTTTTAATTTCAGAAATCCATATCGGTCATAGCTTATATTTTACATTACACTCTCATTGGGGTTTGAGGTATCGCCTCTCAATCACACACAGTAGTATTCCGAAGGAAACATAAACACTCACACTAAGAGAATAAGACGATAAATAGCTTCACATCAGCATAGAACAGATTTTGCTGTCAAAGGAATCACAAGAAAAACTTGTTTTCGGAGCTCTTTGGTTTTCAGAACGGCAGATACGTAATTACGGATTTAAACCAAGCAAATTTTAGCCCGAAGAACTATCATACCTGTGGCAATGTTGAACAAAACAGGTTCCAGGGGCAAACAACATTATTAGGGTAACCAAACAAGGATCTTTTTTTAAAGCTTCAGTGTACCAGGAAGATATAACAATCCTAAATACATATACACTTATTGAGACAGCCTCCAAACATAAAGACAAATGGGCAGTACAATAAGGGTGATTTGTTGTACGCCTCAAATAATTCTCAATTTATTATACCCTGTCTATCCAGTATTTTAGTGTGTCTTGTCCCACCCGGATTACAATAAATCAGGACTGAGTGGGTGTTTTCATGGAGGAATGACTTCCCAGTTGAAAGGCGCTAAGTGAGGCCCTGTATGCTCATGACCTCCTTTGACCCTACAACATGGGGCTTGATGTCTCCCTGTGGGAACAAGGGAGATGGAAGAATTTGCCCAAAGCCATATTGCTAAGTACCAGAGTTCGGAGTCAAACTTAGTTCTGCTGGACTCCAAAGACCCAGAACCTTTTCAGTGTATCTTGAAACAAGCACGAGGCATTGTCCCTTCATTTATTGGCGTTAAAACGGCAGCCATGACATAGAAGAATTAAAATGGGGACAAGGGATCTCTACATACTATCTGTTACCATTCTCCAGGAGGCATATTCTCAAGCATCCATGCGTGAGAGACACAAGGATTTGCACAATCTTCATCCTCCTGCTTCTCCCCAAATCTTGCCTTTTTCTCCCTGACCTTAGGACATCTTTGAAACGAGAACTTGAAATCCCAAGACATCCTGAAATTTCTCAGCATGACACTCATATCATGCTTTTAACACAAAAATGCGAATTGTTTGGGTAAAGGACGAACTAATAATTTAAAATGTAGAGACTTTTTAAGCCGATTTCACATGTTTTTCTACTCTCATTCACCAATTCCCCTCCATAAAATGGAGAAACTAATTGTAACTAAAATCGGTCACAGTAGCAGCAGTTGGCATACAAACACACAGTGAAAAATAAAGGCTAGAAATAAAAACGGCGTGTTTGCCCTTATGGTTAAAGAACACCAGAGACCAACCGACAATTACCAGGGATAGAGATCACAGAAGGATCGCGACAAAACTCGGCTCGTGGCTCACATGAACGGACGGAGACGTGCAAACTCACCGTCCACCGCAAGAGGGCGCGCGTCCAAAGGGAGTGAAAGGTCATCCTGCCCTAAATCCGCACCGGAAGAGTAAATCCCTGTCCAAAGGGGTTAGGAATATTTTTATAACCGGGGCCTGCTGCCAGAGTTGATAAAGCAAGGATCCAAATTAGGAGTTTCCTCCAATACTACCATTGTGTTGTCAATTGCATTTCTATAATGAATTCTATATAAAGAATGGTAAATGCGCCTGTCTGTATGGTAAAACAGAAACCAAATGAATTGTTCCCATAGAACAGTTCCAGTAAGTGTCAGCATTAAGTGAATCTCATTTTTGGCGGACTTGGCCAAAAACTGGCGGGTAAAGAGGATTCAGCCTGCACTTCCCCTTTATAAAGGAAGGAAGGAAGGAAGGAAGGAAGGAAGGAAGGAAGGAAGGAAGGGGGGAATGTATGGATTTAAACCTTGTATCGCTTATAAACCACGAAAGAGTGAAAACCTTGAGTTCAAATTCCAGTTTTATTATCTTTCGAAAGTATGCACAGCAGCTGTCTCAGCCTGTCTCTCCGTATCACTGGTACAGGGTGTCGCTCGGATATCTCAGTCCTTCAAACGGCTTCAACTGTCAACTCCGCCCTGCAGATCTGATCTGTCTACCAAGAACCTGCAACACGGCCAGGTACTCACCAGTGAGGAGGCGGTGTGAGTGTTCATGGGCCAGATGCAGGCTTTGGGGGCAGGCAGTTCGGTGTTTGGACACCGGCTCCACCTCTTACTGGCTATATGGAACCTTGGGCTAGTCTTGGAATCTGCCTGAGCCTCTGTTTCCTTATCTGTAAAACGGGAATGATAATAGGACCTACCCCAGAGGGTTAAGTCTTCAGTGAAATAAGTAACTTAAACCAGGTGGTAAAGTGCTTAGTCCCAGCATGTGCTCTGTACATGTTCATTATTATACTTTATTTATTCACAGATATTTACTGAACACCTACGGTGTACCAGGTACCATTCCAGATGCTCGGGATGCATCCGTGAGCAAAACGGGGAATAATCCCTTCCACTGTGGGCTTGCATTCTAGCAAGGAAAGGCAGACAGCAAACAACAGACATCCCAAGTAAACAACGGATGCTAGAAGGCGAGAGCTAATACGTGCTAAGAAAGAGAAAAGAAGTAAGCAGAACACCAGTTACCGTTTTAAACAGGGTGGTCAAGGTAGGCCTCATTTAGAGGTGCGGCTTAAGTAAAGAATTGGAGGGGGTGTGGCAGATACCCTGGAACTATGGGGGCGGGATGGGGCGGGGCGGCAGGGCGGAGGAGTTCAGGCAAATGAAACAGCCAGTTCAAAGGTTCTGCCGCAGAAATACGCCTGGCTTATTCCAGAACAGCAACGAAGCCCGGGGCTAGCTGGAGCAGGAAGAACATCCGCACCCCAAATGGCCCGTTCTCGCATCAAACTACACGAGGTCCAAAGCAAAACTCAGACTCTAACATTTGTCCAAGATCATAACTTGGAAGTCATTTTTTTATGCCTTCTCCCCTACATTCCTTACGTGCTATTATTTTATTTATTTATTTATTTATTTATTTATTTATTTATTTATTTATTTATTTATTTATTTTGGTGTCTTTAGATTTACCCTTTTCTTTCCATCTCTTGCTGTCCTAACACAGAGAAAGGTTACGGCTTGGCCCTAAGACTAAAAAATGTATGGTGCCCTTCTTTGTAAGTTGCAAAGGTCTGTGAAATGTTACGAAGCTGGGGGGGGGGGGGGGGGTCTCGATTTTAGGTGTCCCTGCTCTGTCCCTCAGCACGTGTTTAAGCTGCCTGGCCGTATCCACAACTGCCTTGCACCTGTCTGAATGCTTACCACCCACCTTACTTCTAGGTTAGTTCAGTTTCTTAACTAGTCTCCCCCTTCAGTATCTACTAGCTATAATCTGTACAGTGCAAAACTTTCTGATTGACCTTTCTAAGATGTTACATTCATTAGTCATCTCTATACTTAAGGACTCATAATGACCATTTATTACTTACCAGATAAAGTCTAAATTGCAATGCCTGTCCTCCTAATTATAAACAACTTGACATCAGAAACTTAGTTTTAAACTTCTATTGTAGTCCAAGAAATGCTTAGCATGCTGAGTGATACATTACTGAATTGATTGGAAAAGAAAGGGAAAATTGAAAGAAAAGATAAAAAAGCGAAGTTTACATAGTGCCAAATTCTTTCAGTTCTGAGGGCCATATCGTGTGTGTGTGTGAGTATGTGTGTGTGTGTGTGTGTTTTAATCAGGTTCCTTGAGGTATAATCTACATACAGAAAGACTTACTCCTTAACGCGTATATTCTCTGAGTTTTGACAGATGCATATGGTTGTGTAACTACCATTGCAGTCAAGATCTAGAATGGTTAGAGAGCACTCTAAAACATTCCCTTGCACCTTTGTGTTCAACCCTTCCCTCTGCCCCCGGAAATTATTGATCTGTTTCTCTCTTGTTCCTATACTTCCCTCCTTTTCCGCATGTCGCATAAATGGATTCATCCAGCTTCTTTCACTTAGCATAATGTAATTTGAAATTCACCATGTAATTTGAAATTCACCATGTTGTTATGTCGTTGCATGTATCAATAATTTGTTCCTTTTTCCATGGTATGGATGGACCACAGGTTGTTTATCCATTTACCAGCTGAAGAACATTTAGATCGTTTCCAGTTTGGGGCAATTATGAATAAAGTTGATATAATTGTACAGGTTTTTGTGTGAACATTTGTGTTCATTTTTTTCTTGGATAAATACACAGAAGCGAAACCGTCGGCGTGGGGTACGCTTACTTTTTAAAGAAACACCAAACCGTTTTCCAAAGTGGCTGTAACCATTTTTCATTCCCACTAGCACTCCAGGACGGTTCTAGGTGTTCCAGACTCTCATCAGCACTTGGTATTGTCAGGTTTTTTATTTATCATTATTTTATCAAGTCTAACAGGTATATTTCACAGTGGTTTTAATTTGCATTTCCCTAATGACAATGTGCTTGCTTGCCATCTGTATATTTGGTGAAATGTCTATTCGAATCTTTTGTTCTGTTTTTAATTGCTTTGTTTTCTTGTTACTGACTTTCGAGAAATCATTGTCATTCTGGATACAAGTCTTCTAACAAATATATGTTTTGCAAATATTTTCTCCTAGTCTGTAGTTTGTCTTTTTTTTTTTTAATGTTTTAATGTTATTTATTTTTGAGAGGGAGAGAAAGAGAGAGAGGGTCAGGGGCAGAGAGAAGGAGACACAGAACCTGAAGAAGGCATCGAGCTATCAGCACAGAGCCAGATGCAGGGCTCCAACTCACAAGCCGTGAGATCAGGACCTGAGGTGAAGTCAGATGCTTAACTGACTGAACCGCCCAGGCGCCCCTGTGGTTTGTCTTTTTTAAAACTGCGTACAATGGAACTCACATTGGTGTACAATTCTGAGTTTTAACACATGCACAGATTCTTGTAACCACCTCCACAAACAGGATACAGAACATTCCAATACCTAAAAAAATCCCTCATGTTCTCCCTTTGGGCAGACCCTCTCCCCAACCCAATCTCTGGCAACCTGTTTCTGTTCTATAGTTTTGCTTTTTTCAGTATCTCGAATAAATGAAATCATATAGCATATAATCTTCTGGGCCTGGTTCTTTCACATAGTATAATGCCGAACAGTAGTCTGTTACACGGATGTACCACAGTTTATCTACCCATTTGCCCACTCAAGGACATTTGTTTCCAGTTTTTGGTAATAAGGATTTTTGGAAAATAAATTCAATGCTTATGATGAATAAACACAAAATATCAGACACTCTTGAAGACAACAGATTTAAGCAACATTGTTAAGTTTGAGAAAATCATGGAAGAAGGGTTATCAGCAAAGTGGACACAGACACCATCATGGGACCAACTCAGGATAATGTACCCTCGGGGAACAAGGGGAACCCAAAGTCTGCCCGAGGAGCAAGGTGAACCAGAAAAACAGTCCAGGTCGGGGTGCCTGGGTGGCTCAGTCGGTTAAGTGTCCAACTTGGGATCAGGTCATGATCTCAGAGTTCGTAGGTTCAAGCCCCGCGTCGGGCTCTGTGCTGACAGCTCAGAGCCTGGAGCCTGCTTCAGATTCTGTGTCTCCCTCTTTCTCTCTCTCCCCCTCTCTCACTCATGCTCTGTCTCTCTCTGTCTCAAGAATAAATAAATGTGGGGGGGGGGGGTGATGGGTACTGAGGAGGGCACCTTTTGGGATGAGCACTGGGTGTTGTATGGAAACCAATTTGACAATAAATTTCATTAAAAAAAGTTTTTACTATAGACAGAAAATAAATAAATAAATACATACATAAATAAATAAATAAATGTAAAAAAACAAATTTAAAAAAAAATCCAGAAAAATAGTCCAGGTCAACACAGGACCCTGGCTTGCAGTTAAATGATGCAAGAGAACTATTGGTAACATTATGAAGCTACAATTATATTAAACATTTTCTTAGAGTTTTATAATTTCTCTTCCCTACTTCTCAGAAAGCATTAGAACAATAAGGAGAGGTCTGTGCCAGAACAGCTAAAACCTAAATAGGAAAGAAAGTTCAGGGGGCGCCCGGGTGGCCTAGTCTATTAAGCGTCAGGCTCAGTTCATCTCATGGCTGTGAGTTCGAGCCCCACGTCAGGCTCTGTGCTGACAGCTCGGAGCCTGGAGCCGGCTTCAGATTCGGTCTCCAGTCTCTCTGTGCCCCTACCCCACCCACAGTCTGTCTCTCTCCGTCTCAAAAGTAAATAAACATTTTTTTAAAACGATGTTAAAAAAAAAGAAAGTTCAGAAGCCTGTTGAGGAAGAGAACAAGAAAAAAGTCCAGCTGAGAACCTAAAAAAAGATGCTTTTTTTGTTCTCTGAGCTTCCCCTATATATTCCAGGGGTGGGGAGAGAGGAGATAATTTTTATTCTTTTGGTTGTTAGTTGGAGGAAATTCAGGTTTTTTTGAGAGGAAAACTTTTTCCTGTCACTCAGGAAATTCTCAGATAAATTGGTCACATAATTTTTTTTATTTTTATTTTTTTTTACATTTATTTGTTTTTGAGAAACAGTGAGACAAAGTGTGAGCAGGGGAGGGGCATAGAGAGAAGGAGACACAGAATCCAAAGCAGGCCCCAGGCTCCGGAGCTGTCAGCACAGAGCCCGACACGGGGCTCGAACCCACGAACTGTGAGATCATGACCTGAGCTGAAGTTGGAAGCCCAACCAACTGAGCCACCCAGGTGCCCCTCGCATAATTTCTGATATACAAGACCCATAAGAAACACTGAATAACATCATCAAAACAACAGTTTTGCGAGAGATGTGAAATTTTCTTCAGAGGAAAGTGCCTCCCATCTACCTTCAGCATAATCTGTCGGACCACAGCAGGTAGGAAATGTTGATGCATTCACATCTAGTTTCTCAAACGTGGTCGGTGCTTTCACCTGGATCAAAATCTGTTAGGGCTGGGGCGCCTGGGTGGCTCAGTTGATTAAGCGTCCAACTTCCGCTCAGGTCATGATCTCGCGGTTCACGAGTTCAAGCCCCGTGTCGGGCTCTGTGCTGACAGCTCAGAACCTGGAGCCTGGAGCCGGCTTCGGATTCTGTGTCTCCCTCTCTCTGCCCCTCCCAGACTCATACTCTGTCTCTCTCTGTCTCTCTCTCTCAAAAATAAATAAACATTAAAAAAACAAACTCGCCTGGTGCTATTTGACACGTGCAGATCCCTAAGCCCTATCTCAGACCAACTAAATCAAAACTGGGAGGACAGGGCCCAGGAACCTGGGACGTGAAAGTCTGAGAAACATTTGTAGAGAAAAGTACGGCTGCTTTTAGGCCAGGCAAGACTGCAGAAACAGCAACGGAGAGATTTAAGAAAATGAATAATTAACATGTCCTTCAAACTGCTTCTCTGGATATTAATTGCTTCCGCTGCGCTTTTTGGCAACCAATTAAGAGCGGAGATCTTTGGTAAGTGCCCGGGGTGCACACCTTCTCTTTATTGGCTAGACCTTTCTAATTGAAGTACTTTGAAGTGTGTTTGCCTGCAAAAGAAGTTGCACGGCGACTCCTCTCTGTAAAAACTCTTGATAAGCATATTAATAAAGAAAAGATGTTGATCACATTGTCGTTTCCATTGGTCCAATCTGCTTGAAGCGTGTTAGCGCTCTGTTAGTGTCTGCACCGTCCATCACAAATGAGACATAAACACAGACCAGGAGGTCCTTGGCTTGGAAACACCTTGCCTGCCGCTCTAGTTTACATGTGCCTGAAAGTCATAAACTGCGGTTCCTAAAAATACTCTCAGGTCTAGATTGTGCTCCCACAGGCAGGGGAGGTGACCGAAGTGTTAGACTATGTTTCATGAATCTCCTTATTGTTATTTCAGGAAACCACTAGAGGATTTGACCATTTCTCTTTAAAGGCAGCATAAATAGAGGAGGCTAACCGGTGAGACGTAAGTGGAAGTTTCAAGTCAAAAAAAAACATATTGCATTTATCTTATAATCCCACTTATGCTTAAATCTAACATGTCCCCAGAGATCCGGATATACATATACTTCCTAGGAGAAGATGCCAGCCCGTGTAACAATACCCATGGTCGCTATCTGTGCCTGGCAGCAAATAGCATTTGTTAGGGCCTCGTGGGCATGTGTGAAACCCTGGATTGTTTACAAAGCCTCTACAAGAGTTTACATTTTAGGGGGGAAAAAAATAACACCAGATTAACATTGAAAGATGTGTTCAAATAACTTGGATTTCTAAAACCCAACAGAACAGTAGGACGAATACTTCCATCGAAAACACGATATGGAACCTCCAATCCATAAAATTTAAAAACACCGTTTTGCCTATCAGAATGCACAAAGAAAATCAATAACCACCACCGTTGTTTGCTTTGGAAAGATGGGAGAAACAGAACAGATGAACGTTATAGTTGATTTACTGATTATATTTAACTTTCACTTCCGTTTAACCCAATCCTTTTTGTCTCGTGGGCTGAAAATTTCTGATTGTAAGTTTCTCATTCAAGACCACCCGTCCCTCCTGTCGCCCATCCCCACCTTCAACTCTCAAGGAATGTATTTCCTAGAGGAACTTTATGATCTACGCTCTCATTTCTGCACTGTACATGGTATTATGTATACATTCAAATACATACTTTGTGATGATTGCCCTTAAAGAGCTTTGGTTTGGCCGGTTACCCTAACACTTTGCATGATTCCTTTTCAATCGTGCAGTTGATAATAGTTTGCAAGTCCCCTCAGCGTTCCCCAATTTTTAAACATTAAATCTTTTAGACTCATTCTGGGCCATTTCCTTTTCTAGTCCTTGACTCTTTCTCGAAATGACCCCTTTTAGTTCAGCCAAATGTAAACAAAACGGAATTTTAGCTCTGCTCTTACAAGAGCTGTGTTTAGACTATGATTTGCTTCAGGCCAATGCTTTTCAAAGGGAAGATTTTGATCTCCGGGAATCCTTGAAGGTGAAAGATGCCAGGGATCGGGAAGGCGGATTTTAAAATGTATATATTTATCATTCATAACTTATGTTAGGGAAGAGAAAAGGATTTAGATGCAAGTAAAAAGCATCTAAGCATGGTGGGCCAGTTGCATAATTCAAAAACGCAAAATTGCCTTATAACTCATTAAAGTGTTTATTTATATGCCCATCTTTTTTCAAAATGGATGTGATTAAATGATTCCATTTATATGAAATGTCTAAAATAAGCAAATCCATTGAGACAGAATGTAGATTGGTGGTTGGCTGGGGCCAGGAGGTGGGGGTGGGGAGAAGTAGGGAATGGCTGCTAATGCTACCGGGTTTCTTTTTGGGGCAATGAAAACGTTCTAAAATTAGATGATGGTGATGGTTACACAATTCTGGGCATATACTAAAAAACCACTGAATTGTATACTTCAGAAGGCTTAGTTTTATGGTTATGTGCATAATATCCCAAGAAAGCTGTTATTTTTAAAAACAGATTTACATAGTTCCCTTCCATCAATTAGAAGATGATAAACAATCCAGTAGAAAATGGGCAAAGGATGTCCTGGAAGGTCACCTAAGAGGAAACACAATTAGACGAGCAAGTATGAAAAAGAATATCACCAGTGCTTGGGGAAAATGCAAAACCAAACAACAATGGGATATTTCAGCCCATTATGTTCACAGAAATGGAAACCATTCCCGATGAGAGCAGGAGGTAAGAGTGAGAATCTCATACAGAGCTGGCAGGGACATAAATTGTTACAAAACTTTGGAAGGCAATTTGACAACCTCTCAAAGCTAAGAATAAGCATAGCCCCGTGGTTCCATTTCTCCGTGCCCTCTCATGCACCAGGGCAAAGATATATATGCACAGGGACATCCATTAGCATTGTCTGTAATAGGGAAGAATGGAAACAATTCAAATACCTATCAATAAAGGGGTTGAGAATTAACCTATAGTGCGTATATATGGTATACTGTATAGCACCAAGTAAGTAGATTGGATTCACCGGCGGGGTGGGGGAATGTATTTACAAAACACATGCACAGGATTTGTCTGAAGGGAGGAGGAATAAGAAAAATAAGACTGAGCTAAGGGTTTCATGCACAGAATGAGGTTTGGCTCACCTGCGAGCACTGGGTCACATTTGACTCGTTTAGACACCAATGCAAAAAGGGAAATCTGATCAATTACAGAATTAGACTGTGATGGAAAAATATACATACAACTATTCCTGACGCTAAAATCAGAGAGAAATTTCCTCCAGGGTTTTCAGGAAAAGGCCCCCACATAAAGTGGGTAATAAGCAATGTCTTCACTGTCATTGTCTTGTCAATGGAAACTGTCATTTCCGCAAAGACAAATCCCAGTGCTGCAATCTCCCAGTGTCTGGCCTTATCGGAAGACTCGTCTTTGAGAGCGGGGAATCGAAACTGGGGTGCCGAAGTATTCTGCTCAGCCAGCCCGGTGGTCAAAATTTTAAACCTGAATGACTTCGGTGGGACATACACTCCTTAGAACAGCACCACTGAAGAGAACTTTCTACAATGATGAAAATGTTCTATATCTGCCTTGTGCAGTATGTTAGCCAATAGTCACATGTGGCTACCTACTGCGTTCATGAAATGTGGCTAGTTTGATGAAGGATCTGACTTTAAATTTTATTTCATTTAACAAGTTTTGATTTAAATAGTCATGCAGTGATCCTACTGCCCAGAACTGTACAAGAGGAGCTCTGGAAAGCCACGCCCCCCACTCTGTCTATTAAGCTCCCACACTCAGCATCACAAAGTTGTGTTATGTGGCCCCTGGGGGTGTTTTCGTTTGTAACTCATGTTTCAAAGCACTGTGTCTCGAGGAAAGGACAGATTATAATTTTATTGTATGTCCACCTTTGTTCATTTATTCAATAAGTACTCTTTCCACTGGGAGGTAGGTAGTAGGTCCGTGTCAGACACAGCATCTACCGTATCAAGGGCAAGAGTGAGGTAGGACAGTGCTTAAGGATGGCCACGCATACGGTAGGCAAGGCAAGGTCCTGGGGGAGCACACAGGACAGAGGCATTAGAAACCTTACCTGAACTTGGTGGGCTGAGAAGCATAAGTCCTCAGGGGGAACTAACAATAAGCACAAGCCAGCTGGGGTCGGAGGTCAGTTCTCAGAAGAGGAAACCACGCGGCCTGTTGCAGGGATTCAAAGAAGTTCGCTAGAAGTCAGAAGGTGGATGTGGGGACTTTGAGAGTTGGGCGAGGACTACACCGTGTGGGATGTCTGAGCCACGTTCACCCGACTTGACACTTGGTCCTGGTGGCGGTAGAAAACCACTGAGAAACGTTAAGGAATGGTGGAGGTTCCCATCCTCCGCCATTGAAAGAGACCCACAGAAATTACCCCATGATCCTGCAACTCCACCTCTGGGCGTCGACCCAAAAGAATCAAAAGCAGCGGCTTGAAGAGATCTTCGTCCACCCATGTTCACAGCAGCACCATTCACGCGTGTCCGCCAACGGACGAATGGATGAACAAACGCTATACACGTGCAGTGGAATATTATTCAGCCTTAAAAAGGAGGGCAGGTGTGAGACGTGCCACTACATGGAGGAACCTTGAAGACATTACTGCTAAGCGACCGCGTCAGAGACAAGAAGACAGATGTTATCCAATTCTCCTTCTATTAGGGACCCAGCATGGTCAGATTCACAAAGACAGAAAGTTGAATGCTGGGAAGGAGGGAATGGAGGGTCAGTGTTCAATGGGGACTCATGAGTATTTAATGAGTTTCAGCTTGAGAAGATGCAAATGTGCCAGAGACGGATGGCGGTGATGGCGGCACAGCAGTGTGACAGTGTATAAGGCCACTGACCTGGACACTTAGAAGTGGTTACAATAGTAAATTTTAGATTATGTGTATTCTACCACAATAAGAAAAATGAAACAAATCCTCCAAAGCTAGCAAAAGCTTACTAACTGATCTCGCTGTGACCATTCTTGATCCTTTACAGTTAATTTTCTACACAGCAAAGGTTATTTTGAAACCTCAGTGTGGGGGCGCCTGGGTGGCTCAGTCGGTTAAGCGTCCGACTTCAGCTCAGGTCACGATCTCGCAGTCCGTGAGTTCGAGCCCCGCGTCGGGCTCTGGGCTGACGGCTCAGAGCCTGGAGCCTGCTTCCGATTCTGTGTCTCCCTCTCTCTCTGCCCCTCCCCCGTTCATGTTCTGTCTCTCTCTGTCTCAAAAATAAATAAACGTTAAAAAAAAAAAAAAAGAAACCTCAGTGTGGGCACCATGTTCCCTCCCTTCCCCCCCACTGCTCCCCCCCCACCCCGCCAGAAATTTTTCAGTGGCCGGTCAGGTCTCTAGTAATTTGGTCCCTTGTCACCGCCGGGGCCTCATGTCCACTCTGCCCCTGTTTCTCTCCACTGACACTCCACTGTCTTCCTTACTGGTCTTTGAATTCACCAAGCAAGCCCCTCCTCCCTCCTCCCAGGGCTTTCTCACTCTGGAACATTCTTTCCCCTGACAATCACCTAGTTTGCTTTTTCACTTCGTTCCCGCCCATTATCATCCTGCAAGTATCTTCCTTGACCACCCTATCTAAAAACATTCCTCTCAGGATTTTCTTTACAGCACTCACCCCATCCATCACTTTAGTAATATATATATCCATTTGTCCATTTACTTACAGACTGCCTCTTCTGTAATGTAAGTTCCACAAAGGTGAAGACTTTATTTTGTACACTACCGAGTCCCCAGGGACTGGAACGGCGACAGTCCTGTAGAAAACATTCAATAAATATTTGCCGAGTGAAAGAATAATTACATTTGCGTTGGAGGAAGATCATGTGACTGGCTCGTAAGCTAGGACAAACCAGCTGGGTGACTGCTGTGGCAATCACGTGAGAGGTCAAGTTGGCCAGGATGGTGGCAATGGGGGCAGAGAAAGGTTTAGGGACACAGATACGCAGAAGAAAGAATCAAGAGGCTGAATGGAGAGTTCATTCACTGAGCTAGAAAACTCAGGAGGAGCAGGTCTGCATGAGAAGTAGGTACCATTCTCAACCACGGAGGCAGTGCCTGGGTGGCTCAGCCAGCTAAGCATCCTATTCTTCGATTCTGTTCAGGTCATGATCTCACAGTTTTGTGAGTTCAAGCCCTCTGTCAGGTTCAGAACTGAGAGTGTGGAGCCTGCCTGGGATTCTCTCTCTCTCTCTCTCTCTCTCTCTCTCTCTCTCTTCTTCCCCAATTCATGCGGTCTCTGTCCCTCTCTAAATAAATAAACAAAATTTTTAAATAAAAGCAAATAAAATAAAGAAATTCCTGCAGCAGATTATCCCCTAAGAGACGCTCGGGGGTCAGCTACGTACGTTCAGCAGAGAGATCTAAGCTAGAAATGTCATTTCAGCACTTCTTAAGTAAAATTTTGTGCAAACTGGCTCAATTTTAATCGATGACATCCAAACCATAAGCCGTATATTCTGTACTCCATCTGATTAGTCAATTAACGTTCAGCCTTCAGGGGAACCTCATTTTCCTTCATATTTAAAACAAAGATCGCCGAATCCAGCAGCATCATTTCCCGTGTGTGGAAATAAAACCCCACAGACACTACTGACTTGCCTAAGGTCACACAGTTGGACAGTGGCAGAGTCAGAAGTAGACTGGATCTCCGCCTCTGCTGCGTCAGTAGTTCGTAATTATGCACAACTGTTTTGATTTCTGTTTTGGTCTATCCTTGGAAGGACTCCTTCAGAATCTCTCATCACGGGAAGACAAATGCCATATGATTTCACGCATATGTGGAATGTAAGAAACAAAACAAACGAAGAAAGAAAAAAGAGACAAAAAACCAAACCCTTCACGGCAGAGAACATACGGGGCGGGGGGGGGGGGGGGGGGGGGATGGTGACACAGGTGAAGGGGATTAAGAGAACCCTTATCAGGATGAGCACTGGGTAATGTCTAGAAGTGTTCAATCGCTGTATAGTACACCTGAAGCTAATACAACATTGTATGTCAATTACACTGGCATAAAAATATAAACAAATAAAATGCACAAAAAACCCTGCTCATCATGTCTGCACTGAAAAGAACAAAGCTATCTGGATATCCCCCAGGCACACTCTACTCCGCCCAGCGAAGCTATTGACAGACACTGAGTTTTCTCTTTCTCACAGTTCAGCACAGTTTACCTCCCGGTTAAACATGTGGTAGAACTGCTTGAGAATAAAGATTTGATCTCAAGAATTCACATCCCGAAAAAGTATAGCCATTTGTGCCTCTAGATATAAGGTCCAGGCTTTCATGCCACCCACAGACTCCCCTTGAATGAGTTTATTTCATGGAAAAGCATTATTAGATGGTGTCCCCAAGGACCAAAATTTAGCAGCCAATCCCTACAATGCAAATCTTACATTAGAGGCAGAATAAGGTATCACATCAATGGTGATAGTCAACCAGCCAAAGCTGGTTGTTTTTCTCGCCATTCTAGCAACTAACTGTGGCAGATTCGTGGAATGGGTACCCCAACCCTTCCCAACGTCTTCTTGTCCTCTCTGGCTATCCATCCTTCCTTGCAGCTGGAGGCATCCGAATGACCCAGTTCAGACCCAAGAAGCAGAAGCAGAAGCCTTCCCAGGCAGCTGCTGGAAAGCTGGCATGCCCCAGTTCCCCGTCTCCTTTCCCGCCGAGGGGCAAGATGGCACACTATAGCCATTGCCTTGCGTTTATGAAGGAAGAGGCCAAGGGCACCACCCTGGGTAGACCCTGTCGTGTCTAACTGCTGAACCAAACCCACCAGCTCCACATTACTTATTGCGTGACAAAATCATTCTTCTTCTGTTTAAGCCACTGTAGATGTATTTTCTGTTTCCCACATCTAAGTGCAATCGTAGCCAAAATACCAATGAAATAACTCAACTTAAAAGGATTGGGGGACGGGATGGGACAGATCAGAATATTTGTGGGTAGAGCCCAGTTATATTATAATTTATATATTGTGTAAAGATATAATATTTGTGAAGCCTCCAGTTTTATATGTTTTTATATACATATTTTATATATATATAATGGCTGGGGCTGTGTTTTTTTATATATATAAAATAGTCCTCAGCACCTCCTCTCCCAACTGGGAACTACTTGTATAAGTTTTTTCTTAATCAATTCAGTTTTATAGCCACAATCTATGAGAAAAAAAAAAAAAACGAATACACTCATGATAAAGACCTTCAACAAAGTAGGTTTAGAGGAAACATACCTCAACATAACAAAGCCCACAATGAAAAGCCCACAGGTAACATCCTACTCAATGGGGAAAAACTGAGAGTTTCTCCCCTAAGGTCAGGAGTAAGACAAGGATGTCCACTTTCACCACTTTTGTTCAACATAGTTTTGGAAGTCCCAGCCACAGAAATCAGACAAGAAAGAGAAGCAAAAGGCATCCAAATTGGTAAGGAAGAAGTAACATTTTCAGTATTTGCAGATGACATGATACTATACATAGAAAACCCTAATTCCTCCACCAAAAAACTACTAGAACTGATAAATGAATTTAGTAAAGTCACAGGATACAAAATTAATGCACAGAAATCTGTTGCATTTCTACACTCTAATAATGAATTAGCAGAAAGGGAAATTAAGAAAACAATCTCACTTAAAATTGAACCAAAAACAATAAAATACTTAGAAAGAAACTTAACCAAGGAAGAGAAAGACCGGTACTCTGAAAGCTGTAAAACACTGATTAAAGAAATTGAAGATGAGGGGCACCTGGGTGGTTCAGTCGGTTAAGTGTCCGACTTCAGCTCAGGTGATAATCCCACGGTTCGTGAGTTCGAGCCCCGCGTGGGGCTCTGTGCTGACAGCTCGGAGCCTGGAGCCTGCTTCGGATTCTGTGTCTGCCTCTCTCTCTGCCCCTCCCTTCCTCGCACTCTGTGTGTGTGTGTTTCTCTCTCTCAAAAACAAATAAACATTAAAAAAATTTTTAAAAAAGAAATGAAGATGACACAAACAAATGGAAAGATATTCGATGCTCATAGATTGGAAGAGTAAATATTGTTAAAATGTCCATACCACCCAAAGCCATCTATACATTTTATGCAATCTCTATCAAAATACCAATAGAATTCTTCACAGAGCTAGAAAAAATAATCTTAAAATTTGTATGGAACCACTAAAGACCCCAAATAGCCAAAGCAATCTTGAAAAAGGAGAGCAAGGCTAGAGGTATCACAATCCCAGATATCAAGATATAGCTGTAGTAATCAAAACGCCATGGTACTGGTACAAAAATAGATACATAGATCAATGGAATAGAATAGTAGAGCCAGAAATAAACCCACAATTATATGGTCAATTAATCTTTGACAAAGCAAGAAAGAATATGCAATGAGAAAAAGTCTCTTCAACAAATCGGGTTGGGAAAACTGGACAGCTCCATGCAAAAGAATGAAACTGGACCACTTTCTTACAATATATACAAAAATAAACTCAAAATTGATTAAAGACCTAAATGTGCGACCTGAAACCATAAAAATCCTAGAAGAGAGCATAGGCAGTAAGTTTTTTGACACTGGCTACAGCAACTTCTTTCTAGATGTCTCCTGAGGCAAGGGAAACAAAAGCGAAAAGAAACTATTGGAACTACATCAAAATAAAAACTTGTGCACAGGGAAGAGAATAGTCAACAAAACTGAAAGGCAACCTAGAGAATGGGAGAAGATATTTACAAATGGCATATCCAATAAAGGGTTAGTATCCAAAACATATCTAAAGAACTGATAAACTCAACACTCAGAAATGAAATAATCCAATTTAAAAATGGGCGGAAGACATGAATAGATAGTTCTCCAAAGAAGGCATCCAGATGGCCAACCGACACATGAAAAGATGCTCAACATCACTCGTCATCACGGATACACAAATCAAAACTACAGTGAGATCTCTCCCTACGCCAGTTGGAATGGCTAAAATCAAAAACACAAGAAACAACAGGTGGTGGTGAGAACTCGGAGAAAAAGGAACCCTCGTGCACTGTTGGTAGGAATGCAAACTGATGCAGCCACTGTGGAAAACAGTAGGGAAGTTACTCCAAAAGTTCAAAATAGAACTACCCTATGAGCCACTAATTGCACTACTAGATATTTATCCAAAAAATATGAAAATATTAATTCAAAGGGATACATGTACCCCTATTATCACAGCACTATGTATAATAGGCAAATTATGGAAGCATCCCAAGTGTCCATCAACAGATGAATGGATAAAGAAGATGTGGTGGGGGGGGGTGGCGGGGTGTGGGAAGGTGGTGGAATATTACTCAGCCATAAAAAAGAAAGGAATCTTGCCATTTGCAACAGCATAGATCGATCTAAAGGGCATAGTGCTAAATGAAATAAGCCAGTCAGAGAAAGATAAATACCACATGATTTCACTCACATATGGAATTTAAGAAACAAAACAAAAGAACAAAGAGACCAACAAAAAAGCCGACTCATAACCATAGAAAACAAACCAATGGTTCCCAGAAGGGAGGCGGGTAGGGGGATGGGTGAAATATAGGAAGGGGATTAAGAGTACACTTACCACGATGAGCACGGAGCTGTGTATCGCATTTTGAATCACTATATTGTACCCCTGAAACTAATGTAACACTGCATGTTAACGATACTGGAATAAAAAAAAAAAAAAAAGAGTGACATCAAAAATAAAAGGAAAAAAAATCCTAGAACGTTGGTATACAAAGACAACTTCCATACACATGAAAACTTTCCTAATTCGGTGAGCTCCGAATATCACCAAAAGATGGCAGAAAATATCCTAGGAGCATGAAATCATACAAAGCATGAGAGACTCTCGTAGAGAATTTTGTGAAGCTCCATAGGGCTGCACCCCCCGTGACTAAGTGCTGAGGAGATTAGAGGAAATCTGCTTAGTCCAACCAGGACTCAGGCTCCACTCCTGTCCTCACACGACCCTGTAACAGCCCATTTCCTCGTCTGTGCGGTATGTGAAGGCCTCAGCTGACTAAGCAATTGCAAGCGCTGGGCTCTGTTGCTATTAGTGCCTTGGCCACATCCCTGTAAACCATCTGCTGGCTTCCCCTGCATCCATCACTCTGCAAAGATCACGGTGCAGTCTGTGCTGCCACGCCGAGGCCAAAGCTCCCTGATGGACAACGTGAGTCAATTCAGAAGTCGAGATCTTGCCAACGACGGGTTGCCTCTCAGATCCTCTGCGGTTTTCCTCCCAGTCTTACAAATAACGTTGATAGAGGGCCTTTGAAATCCGGGGGCATTTCCTCAGTTCTCCCAACTTTGCAGGAAACCGGGGCAGATGTCTGAACAATATTTTGTCATCCTTCTCAAATTTACCGCGAGCCCAGGAAACACTGTGAAATGGGTGAGGCTGGCTTTCTCTGACTCTCTGTCCCTGTGAGAACATCCCTTACCACCCCCAGAGCTTCCTCTTCTCCCAGCTGCCACCTGGTGACGCTCCGCCTTGCCCAGAACCACCCTCTGGAAGGTCTATAGGCATGCGTTCCCCAGTCATCTCCCACATTGGGGAACGGGACACCTCACGAATAAGCTAGGCTAGACTTAAGGTTTTATAAAGTCCACTCACTGGTTCTTTAATAACCAAGCCGAACCCAAAGGAACAAACCCGGTGATATTATTTGGGGCACCAGTGATGGGCTGCTGGAAGAGGCGGTATGTGGCAACCCCAGCCCCAAGCAAGCTTAGACCCAGCTCGCCTCCATTAGGGAACCCCTGCGTTCTCGCTCGTCTGAGACGTTTTGATTACCCCAACACTTGAAAATAACAAGAATCTAATCTGTACATGTTTTGTTTGTCCTCTTTCTACTATCTGCTATTTCTTAAATCAAATCATCTCTGTTTGTTGATCACACAAGTCAGAAAATGGTGTCTGGGGCGCCTGGGTGGCTCAGTCGGTTAAGCGTCTGACTTGGGCTCAGGTCATGATCTCATGATTTGTGAGTTCGAGCCCCGCGTCGGGCTCTGGGCTGACAGCTCGGAGCCTGGAGTCTGCTTCGGATTCTGTCTCCCTCTGTCTGCCCCTCCCCTGCTTGCACTCTGTCTCTCGCATTGTCTCAAAAATATATAAACATTTATTTATTTATTTTTATTTAAAAAAAATTTTTTTTCAACGTTTATTTATTTTTTGGGGGACAGAGAGAGCATGAACGGGCGAGCGGCAGAGAGAGAGGGAGACACAGAATCGGAAACAGGCTCCAGGCTCCGAGCCATCAGCCCAGAGCCTGACGCGGGGCTCGAACTCACAGACCGCGAGATCGTGACCTGGCTGAAGTCGGACGCTTAACCGACTGTGCCACCCAGGCGCCCCAAAAATAAATAAACATTTAAAAAAGAAAAGAAAGACGGAAGGAAGGAAGGAAGGAAGGAAGGAAGGAAGGAAGGAAGGAAGGAAGGAAGGAAGGGAAAGAAAGAAAGAAAGAAAGAAAGAAAGAAAGAAAGAAAGAAAGAAAGAAAGAAAGAAAGAAAGAAAGAAAGAAAGAAAGAAAGGAAAGAAAGGAAAGAAAGAAAGAAAGAAAGAAAGAAAGAAAGAAAGAAAGAAAGAAAGAAAGAAAGAAAAGAAAAGAAAAGAAAAGAAAAGAAAAGAAAAGAAAAGAAAAGAAAAGAAAAGAAAGAAAATGGTGTCCATGTGCTCTTGGTAGAAATCAGAGAAGCTAGTTAAACCGGTTGACCTGTGCCATACCACCATAACCACACGTGGGAATACTTTTTGTCAAAACAAGCCAGAAAAGCAGCCTGTTGGGTCACTTTCCTTCAGATCAATGGTTCTCTCCAGTGGTCGCTCAAGGTCATCCAGCTGGTCTCTCAGAGCATGGATTTTCTCTACTATGACCTAGTCTGTATTTTTGTTTCATGAATGAATTTCTTTGTCTCTTTGGCCTAATACAAATGAAATAACGAACACCTGGTTCTTTTCTCACTGCATGCCTCACTCGACTCCCCCACCAATTCTGCAAATTACTTTTTTTTCAGTGGTTCTTGGAGGCTGGCAGAGTAAGCAATCTGTTGTGCCTCTGCCCTGTTGCAGTGGCTTCTGAAGGAAAAAAAAAAAAATGCATGACAATGACAACAGCAATGTTCTGAGTACTTCAGACCGGGGTCATAACTAATTTCAAAAAGCCCTTATAATCACAATCACCTCCCATACCTTCTGCTAGATCTTTTGGGTCCTTTAAAGGAGCCTCTAAAATCATGGGACGTGTATTCCAAGTAATTTAAGAAAATAAACTTTACACCTTTGCAAAAATAGCCCGTTGGGAATTACTGGTGTCAATTTCCAACCCCCCACAGACTGCCTGGTGTGAATTTCACCTGTGGCTTGTTAGTGCCCTGGGGCTTGATTAAGGGCAGCCTGGGAAGTAAACAGAAGGCTTGCAGAAATATAATTAGAAGGGAACCCCTTGTCCCAGGAGTGTTTTTCTATTCCTTCCTTGCTCTCTGTACAATGGACTCCAAGCCTAAAACTGCTGCTTCTTAGAAGAAACCCAACAAAGAATGGGCAAATGCACTCTTGTCTGTGATGCAAATCGGGTCCATGCTGTTTGATCCTATGGGATAAAAACAAACCAGTGGGGGAACAAAATGCATTACCCGGCCTGCTCTGTCATGGATGGAAGGCTGCATTTTAGAGGCCCTTCTGTCAGGTGGTGGCCCTTCAGTCTTGCTGTGTGCCCTTCTCTCCCCCTGTGTTTTCCTGGTGAGACTTCAGAGGAGGTCTCTGCTCTTCCAGGTGTGGAACAAGCACAGTGATCACCTCACGCATCAGGGGTGCCAGCGAGGACTGGCCCCAGAGCCACGTCACTATGTCTGTGTCACATCACTTGCTTGTGCCTGTAAGACTCACTTGGAAATCTGCAAGGGGGATCTCTGTTTCTTTCTCTGTCTTTATCACAGCCTCTTTTCCTATTCTGTTGCCGATGCTGTCTCTCTAGTTCTACTAACTTCCATCAGGCTGCCAATTCCTTCCCACAAAGCCATATGGGATTACAACCCAATGCCGCACAGTTGGGATGTGGGGACCTACTTGTCTCATGCATCCTGTCTGTACTTTGATAATATGCGAATCTTTGAACGTCATAAAATGATGATTACCTTTTAGTGTTACATGTTCAAAGGTCAAAAGAAATATGGAGGGAGAATCTGATCCAGTTTCTTTTTTTAAACTGTAGGCTTCCAGTCAAACTAATGGGATCGCATAGTGACTTCCTATGAGGAGTAATTTTGCATTTATTGCCTGCTAATCCAGAGGGGAAAAAATAGGGGGAAGGCAGTGCTAGAACACAGCAAATTCTCTCAGGCTTACCACGTTCCTGCAGTGACTACTTTGTTAGGTAAATGATGTCCCCAAATGCTTTAGGGATCAGAAAGGACAAAAATGGATCAGTCAAAAAATATCACTCCCCTGCCAACAGTTTTCCTTTGACTTCTGGAGGGAACTGGACCCGGTATTGATTTTGTGACACATTTTTTTAAAGCTAGGATCAAATCATTGCTGCTCACAGAATGTTTGAGAAGTAATACAAAATATCTAACAATATAATCTTTAGAGGCAGTGTTGTCTGGTAGAAAGAGCAGACCAGTAGGGCTGTCGACTGATGTGGGTTCAAATCCTGCCTTGGTTGTCCACCAGCTCTGCGAACGTTTTCTCGTGTGGAAAAAGAACAAGAGAATGTTTGTGAGATGAAAATGGCTCTGTGTACGTAAAAGAGGCTAGCCTAAATAGTAGGGTCCCTGACTTGGGACCAGAGCCTGGCACTGTTATTTACCAGCTATGTGACTTTGAGCAGATTGCATAACCTCTCTCAGCTTAAGTGATGCTATGCTACATACTTTATATGGCTGCTGTAGGATTAAATTAGACTCTGTACAGGGGTCAGCAAACCTTTTTTATAAAAGCAAGGTATGGGGCGCCTGGGTGGCGCAGTTGGTTAAGCGTCCGACTTCAGCCAGGTCACGATCTCGCGGTCCGGGAGTTCGAGCCCCGCGTCAGGCTCTGGGCTGGTGGCTCGGAGCCTGGAGCCTGTTTCCGATTCTGTGTCTCCCTCTCTCTCTGCCCCTCCCCCGCTCATGCTCTGTCTCTCTCTGTCCCAAAAATAAATAAAAAACATTGAAAAAAAATTAAAAAAAAAAAAAGCAAGATAGTAAATATTTTCGACTCTGAGGACCGTATGGTCTTTGTCACAAATACTTAACTCTGCCTTTGTGGCACAAAATGTTTAAATGAATGGGTATAGCCCTGTTGCCCTAAAATTTAGCTCACAAAAACAAATAATGAGCAAGATTTGTCCATAAGCCCTAATTTGTCAGTTCTTGATGATAAATGATAACATTCTAATAAGGAACACAAACTTTGTAACAAAAAAAAAAAAATCTTTTTTTGAGTAATCTCAGAGCACCCGGGTGGCTCAGTCGGTTGAGTGTTCGACTTTGGCTCAGGTCACGATCCTATGGTTCGTGGGTTCGAGCCCCACATCGGGCTCTGCGCTGACAGTGCAGAGCTTGCTTGAGATTCACTCTCGTTCCCTCTCTCTCTGCCCCTCCCCTGTTCATGCTCCCTCTCTCTCCCTCAAAATAAATAAACACACTTTAAAAATTTTTTTCAAAAATAAAAGTAATCTCTACATCCAACGTGGGGCTTGAACTCACAACTTTGAGATCAAGAATCGCATGCTTTACTGAGTGAGCTAGCCAGGTGCCTCAGAAACATAATCTTTTTAAATGAAGGTAATTGATACTAGATGAGAGCTGAAGGAAAATATTGAAGATTCCAATCTTTCCCGCAACATCAGTGTGTTTTTATATAATTACTCCACATTAGATATCCCTATGAATTCGATAAGCAATAGTGCAGGTCATTTCTTCTGACAAAATCCTTAAAACACATACACACAGGGTTGCCTGGGTGGCTCAGTCGGTTCAGCAGCTGACTTCAGGTCAGGTCATGATCTCACAGTCTGTGAGTTCGAGCCCCATGTCAGGCTCTGTGCTGGCAGCTCAGAGCCTGGAGCCTGCTTCGGATTCTGTGTCTCCCCTCTGTCTATTCCCCTCCCCACTCATGCTCTGTATCTGTTTCTCAAAAATGAATAAAACGTTAAAAAATTAAAAACACACATGCACAGTTACAATTTCTGGGGTAAAAAGAAAAATATGGCAATAACAAAAACAAAAAAGACAAACTTCCAAAACCACAAGCAAATCTAAATTAAAAAAAATTTTTTTTTAATGTTTATTTATTTTTGAGAGAGAGACAGAATGTGAGTAAGTTAGGGACAGAGAGAGAGGGGAACACAGAATCCGAAGCAGGCTCCAGACTCCGAGCTGTCAGCACAGAGCCCGACGCAGGGCTCAAACTCACGAGCTGTGAGATCATGACCTGAGCCGAAGTCGGATGCTCAACTGACTGAGCCACCCAGGCGCCCCTCAAATCTAAATGTTTTAACAACAAAAATCAAATAAGAAGAATGACAAAACTGAAGGGGAAGGCAAAATCACAGAAGACAAATTATGCACAATGGTGGGACCGGCGACAATCCCCAAAGATTCCAAGATGAGGAGAAATCATCTGATACTAACGAGGCTACGAGAGACAAAGAAGAGTGAGGCTCATAAGTAAATGCTGACACAACAAAACAGCTCCATGAATTGGTAAAGAATAGAATTAATGGAACATTGATGGTCCACAGAGAAAACAAAACTCACAGCTAAATAATACAGCAATTGATAAGAATAAAAAATAAAGGGCAAAGCTAAAATAAAGACTGAGATCCAACCTAATAGTAAAAAAAAAAAAAAACACCACTAAATAGACAAGACCGTAATGGAAACCACTGTGTGTCAGACACGGCTAGTCACCAATCTCTTGTGAGCCTTGAGGGAATCATGAGAAAGCCATATGCTGGAGTAGAAGGAAAAGAGACAGAACCTGGGTACTTACTGGGAACCATGACTGATGACATTATAGAGCTGACAGACCATCCCAGGACTGCCTGCCTCCATGCTTCTCAGCATACGAGGAAAATAAACCATATTTGGTTATGCCAGTAGAGTTCAGTCTCTTTTACGTGCACCTGAATATAATCCCTAACTGATGTTCATATATTATCATATCTAGGATGCCATAGATTGTAAGATGCACCATTATTTTGTGCACAACTTACTAAGAAAAAAATATTGCCAACTATACTATAACACAATGCTGTGACAGCCCTATTAGATATGTGAATTGTTCATACCTCTCTTTCTTGCTTTGAAATCTCTTTCACCTGTTCTGAAGGATTTTCCAGGCTTTTCTGCTATGCATTCCATTATAAAAGGAATGATAAGCAATCCTTTTATACATAACTCGGTGACTAACCCAAGGCTACTTGTGGGTATCTTCTTTTCTTTTGTCCCACAAAGCACTTGGTTGATGCTTTTCAAGGCCACTGTGTATGGTTGTGTGGTCTTTGCTTTGCACAAAAATACCTGACCAAGTGGGGTAAAGGAAGGCCGAATCTAGCCCAAGCTCTAATATTCTGGCACATGGCTCCCACTAAAACAAGAGAGAAAAACCTATTGCCTGGAGAGGGGCCTTTTTCTGATTGGCACAAAAGTTCAGTGTGTATTCACTGCAGCCCTTGAACTGGGGATATGGTAGAAAAAAGGAGAGACATGGTTCCTGACTTCTCAGCTCTTGAAGTCTTGTGATGAAGAAGGACAGCAAACAATGATGTGTGAAGATGGGGGTGAAGGAGAATATCCAGGCTCTGGGAGCACAGGACAGGGCCTAGAATGGGTTCAGATTTAAACAACCATCAACTTAACACAGACTGCCATATGCAGAAGAGGTTATACACACAGCTGATAATAACCACAAACCAAAAACCACTGATAAACATGCAAAGAACAAAGAGAAAGAATCCAAATATACCACTAAAGAAAATCAACAAAGCATGAAAGAAAGACAAGAAAGGATTGGAGAATATCTCTAGAAACAACCAAAATACAAGTAATAAAATGACAATAAATACGTATCTATCAATAATTACTGTGAATGTAAATGAAGTAAACACTCCAATCAAAAGACATAGGGTGTCAGAATGGTTAGAAAACCAAGGTCCTTCTATATGTTGCCTATAAGAGACTCAGTTTACCCCTAAAGACATCTGCAAATTCAAAGTAAGGAGATGGAGAAGCATTTATCATGCAAATGGATGTCAAAAGAAAGTCAGAGTAGCTGTACTTTAAAACAAAGACCATAAAAAGAAAAAAAGAAGGGAACTATATAATAAAATAAATATTATATAAAAAAATAAAATACAACACAACAAGAAGATATGACAGTTGTAAATATTATGCCACCAACATGGGAGCATCCAAATCTATAAAACAATTAAGAACAAACATAAAGAAACTAATAGATAATTATACAACAATAATAGGGCACTTTAATACCCTACTTACATCAATGGACAGATGTTATAAATAGAAAATCAGAAAGGAAACCTTGGCCTTGAATGGTACACTGGATCAGATGTACTTAACAGATATATTCAGAAAATTTCACCCTAAAAGAGCAGAATACACATTCTTTTCAAGTGCACGTGGAACATTCTCCAGAATGTTCTCCATTCTCCAGAAGAGATCACATAATAGGCCACAAAACAGGCCTCAACAAATACAAGAAGATTGAAGTTATCCCATGCACCTTTTCTGACCACAATACTATGAAACTAGGAATCAACCACAAGAAAAAGTCTGGAAAGACTACAAATAGATGGAGGTTACATAACACAATGAATGGGTCAACCAGGAAATAAAAAGAGAAATTAAAAAGGGGCACCTGGCTGGCTCAGTCATTAGAGCATGTTGCTCTTGATCTTGGAGTTGAGAGTTCAGACCCCACATTGGGGCTGGAGCCTACTTCAAAAAGGGAGGGGGGAGAAAAATACACGGAAACAAATGAAAATGAAAACACAACAGTCTAAAACCTTTAGGATATACCAAGAGCAGTCCTAAGAGGGGGGTACATAGATACAGGCTCACCTCAAGAAGCAAGAGAAATCTCAAATAGACAACCTAATGTACACCTAAAGGAGTCAGAAAAAGAACACCAAACAAGGCCTAAAGCCAGCAGAGGAAGGAAATAATAAAGATTAGAGCAGAAATAAAGGATATAGATGCTAAAACAAAACAAAACAAAACAAAACAAAAAACACAACCAATAGAACAGATCAATGAAACCAGGAGCTGGTCCTTTGAAAAAATTAATAATATTGATAAACCTCTAACCAGACTTATCAAAAAGAAAAGAGAAAGGACCCAAATAAATAAAATCACAAATGAGAGAGGAGAAATAACAAACACCACAGGAATACCAGCAATTATAAGAGAATATTATGGAAAACTATATGCCAACAAATTGTACAATCTAGAAGAAGTAGGTAAATTCCTAGAAACATGTAAACTTCCAAAACTGAAAAAGGAAGAAATACAAAACTTGAACAGACTCATAACCACCAATGAAATTGAATCAGTAATCAAAAAACTCTAAAAAGGCGGGGCGGGGAGGGGGCAACCTGGGTGGCTCAGCCAGTTAAGTGTCTGACTTCCACTCAGTTCATGATCGCGTGGTTCATGAGCTCAAGCCCGGCGTTGGGCTCTGTACTGACGTTGGGCTCTGTACTGACAGCATGAAGCCTGGAGCCTGCTTCAGTTTCTGTGTCTCCCTTTCTCTCTGCCCCTCTTCTCTCTCTCTCTCTCTCTCTCTCTCTCTCTCTCAAAAATAGACATTAAAAAAAAATTAAAAAAGGGGGTGCCTGGGTGGCCCAGTCGGTTGAGCAGCCGACTTCGGCTCAGGTCATGATCTCGCGTTCCGTGAGTTCGAGCCCTGCGTCAGGCTCTGTGCTGACAGCTCAGAGCCTGGAGTCTGTTTCAGATTCTGTGTCTCCCTCTCTCTGACCCTCCCCTGTTCATGTTCTGTCTCTCCCTGTCTCAAAAATAAATAAAACGTTAAAAAAAAAGAAAAAAGAAAAAAGTCCAGGACCAGATGGCTTCATAGGTGAATTCTACCAAACATTTAAAGGAGTTAATAACTCTTCTTCTCAAACTATTCCAAAATAATAGGAGGAGAGGGAAAACTTCCAAATTCATTCTATGAGGCCAGCATTACCCTGATACCAAAACCAGATAAAGACACCATAAAAAAAAGGGAACTACAGACCAATATCCCTGATGAACATAGAAGCAAAAATCCTCAACAAAATACTAGCAAACTGAATCCAACAATACTTTGAAAAAAAAAAAAATCATTCACCGCAATCAACTGGGATTTCCTCCTGGTTTGCAAGGGTGGTTCAATATTTACAAATCAATCAACATGGTGTGTTGCATTAATAAAAGAAAGGATAAGAACCATAGATCATTTCAATAGATACAGAAAAAGCATTTGACAAAGTGCAACATGCATTCATGACAAAACCCCTCAGTAATGTAGATTTAGAAGGAACATACCTCAACATAACAAAGCCCATATATGGAAAAGCCACAGCTAGTATCATCCTCAATGGGGAAAAACTGAGCTTTTCCTCTACAATCAGGAACAAGTTAGGGTTGTCCACTTTCACCACTGTTATTTAACATGGTACTAGAAGTCCTAGCCACAGCAATCAGACAAGAAAAGAAATAAAGGAAAAGAAATAAAAGAAAAGAAATAAAAGGCATCCATATTAGAAAGGAAGAAGTCAAACTTCTGCTATTTGCTGATGACATGATACTCTCTGTAGAAACCTGAAAGACTACCAAAAAGTGCGAGAACTGATACACAAGTTCAGTACGGTTGCAGGATACAAAAGCAATGTACGGAAATCTGTTGCATTTCTATATCAATAATGAAGCAGCAATAATGTAAATGAAACCATTTACAATTGCACCAAAAATGATAAGATAACTAGGAATAAGCCTAACCAAAGAGGTAAAGACCTCTATACTCTGAAAACTAGAAAACACTGATGAAAGAAATTGAAAATTACACAAACGGAAATACATTCCATGCTCATGGATTGTAAGAAAAATACAGACATTATAGACATTATTAAAATGTCTATAGTACCCAAAGCAATCTACACGTTTAATGCAATCCCTATCAACATACCGATAGCATTTTTCACAGAGCTAGAACAATCCTAAAATTTGTATGAAACCACAAAAGACCCTGAATAGCCAAAGCAATCTTGAAAAAGCAAAGCAAAGCTGGAGGCATCACAATTCCAGGCTTCAAGTTGTATTACAAAGGTGTAATAACCAAAACAGTATGGTACTGACACAAAAATAGACTCACAGATCAATGGAACAGAATAGAAAACCCAGAAATGAACCCACATTTATATGGTCAATTATTATCTTTGACAAAACAGGGAATAATGTCCAACGGGAAAAAGACAGTCTCTTCAACAAATGGTGTTGGGAAAACTGGACAGCAACATGCAAAAGAATGAAACTTACAACATACACAAAAATAACCTCAAAATGGATTAAAGACCTAAATGTGGGACGTGAAACCATAAAAATCTTAGAAGAGAACACAGGCAGTAACTCCTTTGATGTCAACTGTAGCAATGTCTTACTAGATATGTCTCCTGAAACATGGGAAACAAAAACAAAAATAAACTATTGGACTACGTCCAAATAAAAAGCTTGTACACAGCAGAGGAAACAGTCAACGAAACTGAAAGGCAACCTAGAAAATAGGAGAAAGATATTTGCAAATGGCATATCCAATAAAGGGCTAGTATCCTAAATATATAAAGAACTGATACAGGGGCGCCTGGGTGGCGCAGTCGGTTAAGCGTCCGACTTCAGCCAGGTCACGATCTCGCGGTCCGTGAGTTCGAGCCCCGCGTCAGGCTCTGGGCTGATGGCTCAGAGCCTGGAGCCTGTTTCCGATTCTGCGTCTCCCTCTCTCTCTGCCCCTCCCCTGTTCATGCTCTGTTTCTCTCTGTCCCAAAAATAAATAAACGTTGAAAAAAATAAATAAATAAAAAAAAATAAAGAACTGATACAACTCGGGGCGCCTGGGTGGCGCAGTCGGTTAAGCGTCCGACTTAAGCCAGGTCACGATCTCACGGTCAGTGGGTTCGAGCCCCGCGTCAGGCTCTGGGCTGATGGCTCAGAGCCTGGAGCCTGTTTCCGATTCTGTGTCTCCCTCTCTCTCTGCCCCTCCCCCGCTCATGCTCTGTCTCTCTCTGTCCCAAAAAATAAATAAATGTTGAAAAAAAAAATTAAAAAAAAAAAAAAGAACTGATACAACTCAACACCCAAAAAATGAATAATCCGATTTAAACATGGGCAGAAGACATGAACAGACATTGTCCCAAAGAAGACATCCAGATGGCCAACAGACACATAAAAGATGCTCAACGTCACTCATCAAGAGAGAAATACAAATCAAACCACAATGAGGTATCACCTCATACCTGTCAAAATGGCTAAAATGAAAAACACAAGAAACAACAGGTGGTGGCGAGGATGCAGGAAAAAGAAACCCTCTTGCACTGTTGGTGACAATGCAAGCTGGTGCAGCCACTCTGAAAACAGTATGGACTTTCCTTAAAAAGTCAAAAATAGAACTACCCTACGATTCAGCAATTGCACTAGTAGGTATTTCCCACAGAATACAGAAATCCTGATTCAAAGGGAGACATGCATCCTGATGTTTAAAAAAATTTTTTTAATGTTTATTATTTATTCTTGAGAGAGTTAGAGAGACAGAGCACGAGCAGAGGAGGGGCAGAGAGAGAGGGAGACACAGAGTCTGAAGCAGGTTCCAGGCTCTGAGCTGTCAGCACAGAGCTCAATGCGAGGCTTGAACTGGTGAACCACAAGACATGACCTGAGCCAAAAATTGGACACTCAACTGACTGAGCTACCCAGGCACCCCACACCCTGATGTTTATAGAAGCATTATTTACAATAGCCAAACCATGGAGGTGGCCCAAGTGTCCATTGATAGATGAATGGATTTAAGTAGGAGAACGGCACAAACAGATTTGTGTTTAAGAAGGCACTGTGGCTACACTATGGGTAATGGATAGTCCATGTTAGTTAGGAACCTGTCGCACAGCCCAAGTATGACATGACAGTGGTGTGGACAGGATTAGTAGCAGGGGGTGTGGAGAAAAGTGAATACACCTGAGAAATATTTAGAAGGTACAGATGGCAAAGTAATGTTAGGTTGGCTTCTGGAGACAACGAGGCAGAGTACCAGCTGACAAGAGAGTGGGTAGATGGTCACATCATCTACCAAAGTAGGGAAGAGGAGTAGGCATGATTCAGGGACACAATATTTCCATTTCGTACATGTTGAGTTTGAGGGACCCACGATGCCCAAGGAGACCCATGAGAGCTTCCCACTTCTCAGCTGCCCACCTCCCACCATACTCCGCTCACCCATTTGTCTCCCTTCCTTGTTGCCTTTACTCCTGAGCTTGACGCCTGCCTGCTTGGTCTCCAATTCCCATCAGAGGAAGCATATAAAGTTTTTAAAAAAGAAGCATAAGAAACAAGAAGGATTAATATTGTAATCCTCCCTAGCAAAGACATTTAGCAATTTAACATCAGAGTCTTAAGGCATCCGCTTAAGTTGGATTATGTCCCCTGGACCAGAGGTTCTCCAAAATGATGGTTGGTATTTCTCTTGTAGCAGCTGATCGAAGTCCATCTCCAGGGGGATCTTTCTCAGAAGATGGCAAGAGAGAGAAGCACTGAAAGATGAATTCTAACTTCTTTCCTTAGAGCCACCAGGGGTCCCACTTACCCGGGTAGATATACCACCACATAACGGAATTAGATCCATGATTGTTACATGGTGTTGAGTTGTGGAACCCTTGTCTAAGGAATCCTTTGGTCTAGAAATGGAACCTGAGACGGAGATTCTTGTGTGAATGGTTTGTGGAGGAAGTGGTCCTGGGGCAGAGGAGTGGGGGAAGCAAGATAAGGCAGGGTGCAAACACTGAATAAGACGTGGTCGCAGCTGGACTCTGGCTTCAGCCTCATCCCCAGGGAGCTCAGGAGCCAATCTACACTTCAGAGTCCAGCACCAGCTAGGCAAGGGGCCAGCCTTTTGTATCCTATCAGTTGGCCATTGGCTGAGGGCTGCTGAGTGGCTCCAGGCAGCCCCATGCTGAGGGCAATTCTGCGGACAAGAGGGCAGCTGTGGGTCAGAAGCAGCCTAGGTTCACAGGTGCTGGGGGATGGGCGCACCAGGCCTGGAAAAGAGAATGTAGACAGAGAACCGATGGCTTTCTTCAAATAAAATCTTACCCAGAAGCCTGATAGATGTAAGGGAAAACACACACACACACACACACACACACACACACACACACACACAGCTGAAAGATGGCACCTTCACAGAAAACTTTCTGACTTCTTATCACCCCCAGGAAAGAAAGCTCACCCGTTTGTACAAGAAACTTACAGAAGTAAACACCATGTTAAATAATTAATGTCTAAAAATGTTAGAAAAGTAACCAAATTAGATAAGATCATCATCACCATCATCATCACCTCAAGAAGATACAGAGTTCAAAGCACACTTTTTAAAACCCTATGAATGGGGGCGCCAGGGTGGCTCAGTCGGTTAGGCGTCTGATTTCAGCTCAGGTCATGATCTCGCGGTCCATGAGTTCAAGCCCCACGTTGGGCTCTGTGCTGACAGCTCGGAGCTTGGAGCCGGCTTCAGATTCTGTGTCTCCCTCTCTCTCTGACCCTCCCCTGTTCCTGTTCTGTCTCTCTCTGTCTCAAAAATAAATAAACATTAAAAAAATAAAAAAAAAATAAAACCCTATGAATGAAAGCAAAAAAGAATAGCAAAAACAAAAATACATTTTACAAGGAGATACAAAAAAAAAAAAAGGAGTAAAACTACCTGAGTTATTGGACTCAATGAATATAGAGTTAAAGATTTGTTGAACACATGGAACTGAATATCCTCCCCAAAACATCATAAACTGAATGTTTAACTTGTTAAATTCATATGTTGTAGTCCCAACACCCAGGACCTCAGAATGGCATCTTATTCGGAGGCAGGATCTTTACAGAGGTAACAAGTTAAAATGAAGGTTAGGATGATTCCTAATCCAATCTGACTGGTGTCCTTATAAAGAGGAGAAAGTTGAACCCAGATGCACACACAGAAGGAAGACAATCTGAAGAGACACGGGGAGAAGACAGACATCTACAAGCCAGGGAGAGAGGCATGGAACAGATTCTGCCTACAGTCCTCAGAAGAAATCAACCCCACCGACACTCTGATCCTGGACTTAAGCTTCCAAAACTGTGAGATAATACATTTCTCTTGTTCAAGGCATGCAGCCTTTGGGACTTCGTAATGGCGGCCCCAGGAAACCAATACCTCTGCCAAGGAACATGCTTGGGGCTGTACCACAGAAGGGGTTGACATGGTTTGCCTGTTTGATTGTAAGTAAGAGTGGCTATCTCACTGTCCGATTTCAAAGTGAAACGAATAAAGTCATTATGTAATAATAAAAGGTGTCATTAGCAACAAAAGCCTTAGGGGCGCCTGGGTGGCGCAGTCAGTTAAGCGTCCGACTTCAGCCAGGTCACGATCTTGCGGTCCGGGAGTTCGAGCCCCACGTCGGGCTCTGGGCTGACGGCTCGGAGCCTGGAGCCTGTTTCCGATTCTGTGTCTCCCTCTCTCTCTGCCCCTCCCCCATTCATGCTCTGTCTCTCTCTGTCCCAAAAATAAATAAACGTTGAAAAAAAAATTAAAAAAAAAAAAAAAAGCCTTAGAACACCAGAACACCACGCAAGGAAAAAACAGGCAGAAATCAGAATTGTACTTTGAAATGTCAATGTTCCGCATGACAAATTAGTAGGAACTGGATTTAATGAAGAAAGTACAGAGTTGATGAGTATAATAAATTAGGTGGAATTAACACACATGTGGAACTATAGAAGAAGTTAATACATTTTTTCCAGTGTAAGGGGTCATCAGAAATATCAGTCAAAGAAGGCACAAAAAATTTCATTACATGAAGAAACAAAGAGGGGTGCCTGGCTGGCCCAGTTGGAAGAATGTGCAGCTCTTGATTTCAGGATCATGAGTCCGAGACCCAAGCTGGGTGTAGAGATTACTTTAAAAAAAGGAAGATATTTTTACATACTACATTCCCAAAATAAAAAGGAGTGCAATTTGAAATAAAGGCAATAGAAGAATTGATTCAAATTTTATTTTTTTTATTTATAAAAATTTTAATGTCCATTTACTTTTAAGAGAGAGACAGAGAAGGACAGAGTACAAGCAGGGGAAGTGCAGATAGAGAGGGAGACACAGAATCCGAAGCAGGCTCCAGGCTCTGAGCTGTCAGCACAGAGCCCAATGCGGGGCTCGAACTCACAGACTGCGAGATCATGACCTGAGCCAAAATCAGATACTCAACCAACTGAGCCACCCAGGCGTCCTGAATTGATTGAAATTTTAAACTAATCTCTTAAATAATAACCTACGTCAGATGAAATCTACTACATAATTCCAATATATATATTTTTATTTTTTAATGTTTATTTGTTTATTCTTGAGGGAGAGCATGGGCATGAGCAGGAGAGGGACAGAGAGACAGACAGAGAATCCCAAGCAGGCTGCGCACTGTCAGCACAGAGCCTGATGCAGGGCTGAACCCAAGAACCGCAAGATCATGACCTGAGCCGAAATCAAGAGTCGGATGCTTAACCGACTGAGCCACCTAGGTGTCCCTCCAATGTATTTTAAACAATATATTCTCACTGTATAATACACACACATGATCAACAATATATAAAGTTGTACATACAGCTGACGATTATGTAAAAAATACACAAGTAACTGCATCAAAATAATCCTAGTTGTCTTTGGTTTCTGGGACTGAGCCGTAATTTTTCTTATTTTATTAATTTTCTAAATTATCTGCTTTTTAAAAAGAAAAAAAATCATGAAGAGAAACTAAAGAAATGGAGAACTAATAAACTAAGCATAAATAAGGCAGAAAAGGAGCTGTAAAATCAATAATAGGAGGTTTGCTGACAATTTTTGAGAAGTATTAATCATCGAAATAAGAGGAAAACCCACACTAGCAATATTCAGCGTGAGAAAAAAGCAATTACAATATGAGCCAAAGTTTTTTTATTTCACTGAAATGGAAGAATATTCTTTTCAACTATGTGTTAAAATACTTGATAGCCAAAATGAAATGGACGAGTTTTCTAAAAATATAAAATATAAAAATATTCTAAAAATATAAAACACATAAGCAAGAATGTAGGCTTTCAATCCCATTGGCACGGGCTCCTGGAGAACATCTCAAAAGGTTTCCCCAGAACCTCTTTAAGAAGAGGTCTACGGGGGACGCCTGGGTGGCTCAGTCGGTTGAGCGTCCGACTTCGGCTCAGGTCACGAACCGGTTTGTGAGTTTGAGCCCCGCCTCGGGCCCTGTGCTGACAGCTCAGAGCCTGGAGCCTGCTTCAGATTCTGTGTGTGTGTGTGTGTGTGTGTGTGTGTGTGTGTGTGTGTGTGTCTGTGTGTGTGTGTGTGTGTCTCTGACCCTCCCCCACTCTCGCACTCTGTCTCTCTCTCCTTCAAAAATAAACAAACATTTAAAAAAATTTTTTAATAAAAAATTTTTTTAAAAGAAGAAGAGGTCTACAGGCACCAATTTTCTGTTATTCCACCTTTGGGTGAAAAGTTAGTGAGAGGAGATGATTTATTATACTAGACTTATTATGGTTGAGGGGAAAAAGGCCGCCAGAACTATCTAGAAAAAAAATAGGAAAAGCTGTTACAACATAATGAAAACAAAGGAGGAGAAAAGTCACCTGGCTTTGCCAGTCTTTCAACCAACAATTAATTCTATCATGTGTTGTTTCAAAAAACCAGAAAAGACAATACATCTCTGAACTGATTTCATAAGTTCAACATGGATTTGTTTCCCTAGCCGAAGGCCAATATCAAAGAAGAAAATTATAATTATCAGCATAGGTGCAAAGGAAGAAAGGGAGAAAAGAGGAAAGAAATGGAGGGGAAGAGTAGAAGGGAGGCGACAAGGGAGGAAGTGAAGGTAGGAAGGAAGAAAGAAATGAGGTCATTCCCAGCATCTAAAGACACATTGTCACCAATGAACAAGGTTTATTGACACAACTGCAAGGTTAACATGACCCATAGAACACTATCGAGGTGATTCATTGTATTAACAGCAAAGAATAAGGATCACATAACAGTATAAATAGATACAAATCTGATTAAATATAAAATATTTTCTTGGGGCGCCTGGGTGGCTCAGTCGGTTAAGCGTCTGACTCCCAGTTTCAGCTCAGGTCATGATCTAGTGGTTTCATGAGTTGGAGCCCTGAGGCGAGCTCTGTGCTGACAGTGGGGAGCCTGCTTGGGATTCTCTCTCTCCCTCTTTCTCTACCCTCCCCTGGCTCATGCTGTCTCTGCCTCTCTCAAAATAAATACATACAACTTAAAAGATACCATAAAATAAAATAAAATATTTTCTCAGTTAAAGGGAATTTTTCTTAATTTGATAGATTGCATATTTAAAGTTGATGGTAACTATCACACCTAATGCAGAACATTAGAAACGTTCAGCTTAAAAATAGGAATATGCCAAATTTCCCTTTGTCGTGAATCTTACTTTATACTGTACTAGACAAGCTGTCCATCACTGTTTTATTTTGTTTTATTTTAAGTTTATTTACTTACTTTGAGACAGAGAGGGAGCACGGGAGGGGCAGAGAGAGAGGGAGAGAGAGAGTACTAAGCAGGCTCTGCACTGCCAGGACAGAGCCCAATGCAGGGCTCAAACTCACTAACGGTGAGACCATGACCTGAGCTGAAATCAAGGGTCGGACGCTTAACAGACTGAGACACCCAGGCACCCCAATTGTTATTTTAAATAAAATCAAAGAGATGCAAATATAGAAAAAGGAAAAAATAATATATTACTTTTTACGAAATAAGAATGAGCCTCATGAAGAAGCAGGTTATGGTGAAGATTTGTACATATTAATCAAATTGTCATGAATTAGTGACATACCTTAACAAAACAAGGAATGGAGTAGATGTAGCAGAAGTTTGTTCTAAAAACCAGAAAATAATGATGACCGAAAAGAACACAAAACAGGAAAGGAGTCATTATTTAATGAATATTATTGGCACAACTAGATATCAATACAAAAATTATGTGAATGACGACCTCTGGTGTACAATGTAATAAAGCCTATTTTAAAAAATTAACCTGGGGTGCCTGGGCAGCTCAGTTGGTTGAACATCCAACTCTTGATTTGAGCTCAGGTCATGGTCCCAGGGCTGTGGATTGAGCCCCACATTGGGCTCCATTCGAAGCATGGAACCTGCTTAAGATTCTCTCTTTCTCTCTGCCCCTCCCCACCACGTGCACTCTCATACTATCTCTTTCTCTCGCTCTAGCTCGCTCTCAAAAACAAAAACACAAAAAAACAAAAAACTTAACCCATGAGAGTTTGATAGCTATGGAGGGTTGGTACTCACTATTTGCAATCAAAGATAAGATACCCAAAGAGATGAACAAATGGCCTGAAAAAATCTAGCAAAACAATACATACGAAATTCACAGGCTTACCATTCATTATGGAAATCAAAATTCAAATAACTCTAGGATCCACCTTTTAAATTAGCTAAAATTGATCTATAAATAAAAATCCGATACATCAGAACGATATGCAGAAAGGGATACTAACAACGGCTGGTAAGCTATACAGTGGCATGTCTTTCCAGAAAGCAATCTGACAACATTTAAAAGCATTATGAAATTGTTTTGCATGTTGACGAAATAGTCATGACTTGGAAATATGGCCTCATTTCCCTCAACCCCCCAAATTTTTTTTAAAATTTTTTTAACGTTTATTTATTTTTGAGACAGAGAGAGACAGAGCATGAATGGGGGAGGGACAGAGAGAGAGGGAGACACAGAATCGGAAGCAGGCTCCAGGCTCTGAGCCATCAGCCCAGAGCCCGACGCGGGGCTTGAACTCACGGACCGCGAGATTGTGACCTGAGCCGAAGTCGGACGCTTAACCGACTGAGCCACCCAGGTGCCCCTCAACCCCCCAAATTTTAAAAATAATAATTTATTTACGAATGTTCGTGACAGCACTTTAAATTTTTTTCATGTTTATTTATTTTTGAGAGACAGAGAGTGAGCAGGGGAGGGGCAGAGAGAGAGAGAGGGAGACACAGAATCCTAGGCAGGCTCCATGCTGTCAGCACAGAGCCTGAAACAGGGCTCGAACCCACAAACCGTGAGATCATGGAAGCCAGACGCTTAACCGACTGAGCCACCCAGGCGCCCCCATAAGAGCACTGTAATAACAAGATATTCCCAACAGCCTAAATGCTCCACAGTAGGGAGATGGTCAAGCAGAGGCTGGTCAATGCTATGGGGGTCACCTCCTTTCTCTTGCAAGCCCCTCTCTCCAGGAATGACCACACCACCCCACAGTAACCCAACAGAGAAAACTAAGACTTCTTTCTTTACTTTATTCCAGCTCTTCCCCCACGTAGAAGCCTCCTAACTGGTCTCTGCCTCCAGTGCCCTCCTCCTCCAACACATTTTCCTCAGTGGTGCCAGGGTACTGACTCTGAAACTTGAATCTACTCCTCCCTCTCCACAATTGCCCATAAAAATAAAATCCAGGGGCACCTGGGTGGCTCAGTCGGTTAAGCATCTGACTTCAGCTCAGGTCATGATCTCACGGTCCGTGAGTTCGAGCCCCGCGTAGGCTCTGTGCTGACAGCTCAGAGCCCGGAGCCTGCTTCGGATTCTGTGTCTCCCTCTCTCTCTGCTCTTCCCTTGCTCATGCTCTGTCTCTCTCTCTCCTTCAAAAATAAATAAAAACGTTAAAATTTTTTTAAAAAATAAAAATAAAAAAAAATAAAATCCAAACAGCATAGCAACCAAAGACCAAGATCTCACCCTACCTACCAGTGTCTTTCTTCCCTTGCACACACTGCATTCTCTAACCATCGGGATGATTTTCGGTTCGAGTCCATCACGCTGTGGACAACCCTGTGCCCCTTTGCCTAGAATGCCCTCCCCGACCCTCCTGGGAGACACTCCTCATCCGTTAACTTTAATTTAAATTTCCCTACAAGTCCTTCCTGATACAGCAGGAAACGCATGCGCTTCAGCTCAGATATGTAAAAATCCTATGTTTATCTTCTCTGTATTCCATTATTTCTGCTAATGACAGGAGCAGTAGAGTGGAAGCACCCAACTTGCCAATGAAAGGTAATGCAGTCTCTTTAGGTTTCAAACCAATGCCTTCATGGGGCGCCTGGGTGGCTCAGTCAGTTAAGCATCCAGCTTCAGCTCAGGTCATGATCTCACAGTTTAAGTTCGAGCCCCGCATCGAGCCTGCTTCAGATTCTGTGTCTCCCTCTCTCTCTGCCCTGCCCCCCACCATGCCACGCTCTGTCTTTCTCTCTCTCAAATAAAAATAAACATTAAAAAAATAAAAAATAATAAAGCCAATGCTTTCAGGAAGATATGGAAGGTTCCAACTCCTCATCAGACGATTTCTTTCCTTTCAGAGGAATTCATACAACCCCCAGCACTTGCCAAGATGACACCTGCATGCAAGGAAATATGGGAGGTGACATACCTCCGTCTCCTCCCTACATGTGCTGAGACGTCACTCGCCTCAGTAGGCTTCTGAATGTACTGAACTGGTAGCTGCTGAGATATGGCTTGTCCCATTTGGTTTTTTGGATGCTATGAGGATACCAGCTGCAGAAATCCTTGACCTCTGGCATTGTCCCCATGTTCTGAAGCCGCCTCATTCTCAGCCCAGGGGACCTTATCAGTTCCTTGGATTTGGGGCCCTTTTAACAGCCTTTCTCTGAGGCATGTGAAGCGTCTGGGTGTCCTCGGTGCCATGTGCGGTTTGCGGGCCCCTGGTCACTGTCTCACCCTCATAAATTTAGACCCATCCTCTGCCAATGCTCTTCTATTGTTCTTGCGCCATATTGGACGTGACGGTGTGATGAACTGCCCCCAAAGAAACAAGGAATCTGCCCCAATATTCGCGGTTGCCACAATACTGCCTGGCTATTCCGACACCCTTTGCCAGCTCTGAAGACAGAGTCCAACACTCACCGCTAAACTTTTGTCCTCCTCCTCTCCTCAGTGCCTTCTCTTAGTGCCGGAATGCGTTTCTAATTCCACTTCCTGACTTACAGGAGTTGTCTACACCAGTGCTTCTCAAACGTTGGTGTGACTATAAATCACCTGGGGATGCTATTAAAATGCAGATTCCAATTCAATGGTTCTGGAACAGGGCCCGAGAGTCAGCATTTCTAACAAACTCCCGAGTAACGCCAGCCAGGCTAGCCGATGGACGACCACTCTTGGAGAAGCAAGTCTGATCAATCATCAATCACTGGATTGGATGTGCTTCCCCCACGCCACTCCCCTGGGACAACAATAGCAGACAAGGTACAGGCAGAGAAAATAGGTGAGCAAAGGGGAAAGAAGTCGGGGGGGTATCTCACAGGTTCTCTCTCAGTCACGCTGACGGCCACCGCTGTTTCCTCTCCCACCTGAACCTACTGCTTCTCCGAGACTCATATGCTATCCACACTTCAGCCATGACTTCTGTATTTGATTATATGTGTTTCTCCCTAACTGCACTATAATTTTCTTGAAAGTGTACAGCAGAATTCCCAAACTGGTGGTGACAGGCTGCATATGGCCCCACAGATGTTTTGTTTTACCATTACAGTGTTTTTAAAATATAGGAGTCGGTTGCCAAATGCAAAGCGCCGATTCTCAACCCCAACTGCACGTCACAATCTCCTGGGAACACTTTCCAAAAAACGTCACTGCCTGAGTCCTACCCTCTTAGCGATTCTGCTTTAATTGGCCCGGGAAGGGTCTGAGACGTCAGAATCTATGTTTAAAGTGCCTTTAATTCTAGAACCGTTTGAGAGTCCCAGAATTATTGCAGATAGTACTAAGTATCCTCTTACACCACACAGCCCGTTTTCCCTCTTACCGTCTTACGTTACTGGGGTACGATTGTTACAATTAATGAACCGTATTAATCCAGTATTACTATTGAATGCCATGCGTTATTCAGACTTCCCTCGTTTTTTTCCTAGTGATTGTTTTCTGTCCCAGGACCTCATCCAGGTTACCATGTCACATTTAGTTGTCATGTCTCCTTAGGCTCCCCTTGGTCATCGTGGTTGCTCAGACTTACCTCGGTCTTGGTAATCTTGCCAGTCCTGAGGAGTACTGGTCAGGTATTTGTAGAATGCTCCTCACTTGGGATTTGTTTGATGTTTTTCTAATGATTAGGCTAGAGTGCTTTATGTTAAGATTTCTGGGTTATTCTAATGTCTAGTTAGTGTTTAAAAAAATCATTGATTTTGAGGCTGCTGGGTGGCTCAGTCGGTTGAGGTCGGCTCAGGTCATGATCTCACAGCTCATGAGTTCAAGCCCCATGTCGGGCCCTGTGCTGACAGCTTGGAGCCTGGAGCCTGTTTCAGATTCTTTCTCCCTCCCCCCCCCTTTGCCCCTCCCCCACTTATACTCTGTCTCTCTCTCCCCCTCCCTCTCAAATATAAGCAAACATTAAAAAAATTTTTTTTAAATAATTGATTTTAAGAACGTGAAGAGTCCTGGGGCCCCTGAGTGGCTCAGTCGGTCAAGCGGTGGACTCCTGATTTCAGCTTAGATCATGATCTCGTGGTTCGTGAGATCAAGCCCCACATCGGGCTCCATGCTGACAGTGCATGAAGCCTGCTTGGGATTCTCTCTTTCCGTCTCTCTCTTCCCCTCCCCCCACTCGCACTTGCTGTCTCTCCAAATAAACAAACTTTAAAAAATTAAAAAAAAAAAAAAGAACGTGAAGAATTCACATGAAAGCTTAAATTCTGGCTTTTGACATGTGGGAAGGTGTGAAAACTGCAGTCCTTCCCAGAAACAAACAACTGGCAATGAGAAGGCATTGCCAGCACCCACCAGCTCGCCACAACCCGCTTGCCTCTTGTCACCCCCAGCCTAAAGCTTAACTTCGTGTTTTCTGCAGGGCACCTAGTGCAAGGCTGACACAAAGCATGCCCTGAATAATGCTGATCAAGTAAATAAGTAAATGAGCAAGTTCCTAAAGGAGGAGACACACACACAGTCACTGAACATGGCAAATTTGTGGATTATACGACCAGCTTACACTATCGGGGCAAATATTGCCCACTGATTTACTCAACATTTGTTCTAACCTCCTTACAGGAAGGATTTTTATAGGAAGTGAGACTCCCTCACGGGACAGTAATCCGGGCATTCTCACTTTGCCAAACTTGCAAGGAGGAAAGAGGTCACAGAAGGAGCCTACCCAGGGAGAGGGATTTTTTTTTTTTTCTGGCAAGCACAGCGGTGGAGACATTTGGGTTATGCCGAGACCCGGAGCATCCTGATTGGTGCAGAGACAGAGCGGTCTGGGGGTCTCGAAGCAGCAGCCAGCTAGGCAGGCCAGTCCTGCAGTGTGGCTCTGGGACTTGTTCCCTACGCACGGCCTCCTCAAGCCCGATTTTTCATCCTCCCAAGAATGTCTCCACAAATCTACGGGATGAAGTCCGTGATCTTCTTTTACTTGGTTTCATACAATAATTGGTCAGAGACTGCTAATTGCCTAGCCAGTATTCATTGTCTTCTTCACCACCTCCTATATTTGGGAAGTGTAAATACGTCATGCTTTGAAAACATATGTTCTATTATCTCCACGTTCCCTTGCAGAACGAATGGCCAAGGACACGAAATGGAAAGCTTGGCCCAGGGTTTTCGGGGAAGCTCTTTCAAGGCGTCTCCTCGGCTGGCAAGTACTCCTCCGTCCTCTGTCCCTCCTCCGACTTACACGTGATCTTTTTAGCACCCGCAGGCTCTTGTGAAGGTGGAAGCCACATGCTAAGGATAGCAGAGAAGAAAGCCAGGAGGATGCCAGGTATCGATGCCGTTGTGGAGCTATCTCAGCCCTTGACCACCCGCCTCCAGCCTTCTTATTCTGGGAAAGACAAACAAAATTGTCTCATTTAAAATATTGTTTGCGGGGGTCCCAGCTCCTACGAGTTTAAAGCAGTTCCTTAGTAATATAAATATAACGGAACAGAATATCCAGCCAGAAATTAAATGTTTTGAGGGCTGTAGCTCTAGGGAAAGGGGTACTGAAAAGTCACCTTGGCCTTTTCATGTGCCCAGTCTAATCTCTTTTGAGCCACCAAAGTATCTTTCTCCACCTTCAGAGCCAGTTGAAGATCTCCAGATGCATAGGTGGGTTGCCAAGCTAAGAATGTGAAGGATAGCCCTAGAATCTGGCAAAGGGATTCCAATCAGCCCTTACACATTTTTCCAAATCCAGACAGAGCCCTGGGGGAGACACTGAGAAAGGGAAGCCAGTGAGGGTTCCGGATTCATTTGCTCACACAGTGCTTCCTAAAGATTCATGGTGCATCTACCTTACGCCATGGAACCGTCTAGGCATTGAGAGCAAGCAGTGAATGAAAGATCATGCCTCTGTCCTCAAGGAGTGTGCACTCTAGTTGGGCCTCTGCGAGGAAGCTGAGCTGTGCCACAGAATCAGCTGAGAGCAGGTGCAGGTGAAAGCAGAGCAGAGAAGAAATCTGCTACCTGACCTCAGCCAGGGAAAGTGGGAAAGTGGGTCTCTCCCAAGCCAGCCATCATGCTATAGTCTACCCTCCCTGCTGGGATCCCAGCTGGACACGTGGCCCATCAGTTTCCCTATTACCGTAGAGGTCACGGAGAAGAATTTACTCTGGGGAAAATAGCCTTCGTACTTGGGGAATGGAAAAGGGTAAGTTGGGGCCCACTGAACTTGAAGAAGGAAAAGTAGAGGTCTGGTTACAAATTTACAAAACCTGGGTTTTTAGGGGCGCCTTGGTGGCTCAGTCGGTTGAGCATCTGACTCTTGGTTTCGGCACAGGTCATGACCTCACAGTTTGTGGGATCGAGCCCTGCGTTGGGCTCTGCGCAATCAGCCCAGAGCTTGCTTGGGATCCTCTCTCTCTCTCTCCCTCTCTCTCTCTGCCCCCCCACTCACGCTGTCTTTCTTAAAATAAATAAACTTTTCTTAACAAAATTTAAAAAGTTAAATTAAAAAAAAACTTTAAAAATCTTGGCTTTTAGAGACAGGATTCAAACAATACACATAATGATTCTAACCATTTATTTCGTCATGAATGTGGAATGGGGCAAGCAGTGTGTAAGGTCCCGTCCAGTCTTCACAGGAACCACACAGAGTGAGCTATTATCTTCCTTTAAGACTGTGATGAACGTTCACAGAAGTTAATGATCTTGATTGGGTGCGGTAAGAAATCAAAATAGGTCCGTCTGACTCCAAGGTCACATTCTCTCCGCTTCACCGCTCTGCCTCCTCCATGCCAGCCTCTCAAAGACAGACGTCGTGTCCTAGAGAACATCACCAGTCCTTATCAAGCAAATCTTACAAATCCAAAACACAGCTACAGAAGTTATTCTGCAGGAACTGTTGCCGAAGGCTGCAGTAGGCTGTCCAGCTTGCAGGAGGGCACAACGGCTGGATGGATCCAGGAATTCACTGGTTTTCAGTAGTATGTCCAAGATTATATCCAGCCATAAGAAATGTTTGACAGCTCAGTAAGTCATGCTTTATTGTTAGCGGTCGTCATTTACATGACATATTCTTGCTGTGGGGGGAGGGGGTGGTTAATGCCAATTACCGCTTCCCTAAAGAAAGAAAAATATTTTCTCTTGTCATTTTCAACAGCCCAGCCTTTGACTTGACCATAGGGTCTTCGGCAATCTCCACCATTTCCCTTAAGGGAAATGCACAGACTAGGGGAAAGTGGAGAAAAAAGGAGTCGCCAGAAATTCTTTCCAGACCACTGGACCCTCCTAGAACTAATTAGCTTGAGGCATGCAGGAAGAGAGAATGAATGTCTTATGGTCAGTAGGAGTGTAGGCTAGTCACCAACTGTTCCCCTCCCCAGGGCGCGGGAACATCCTCCCCAGGCAGAATCAGCTGCTCCCTCTGCTGTACCCCCCACGCTGGGAATGTGTCTCTAAATTTGCACTAACCATAGGTGTGCAGCCTCAGTATCAGGCGTGATGTCTTTTCATTTATGGCCCTGTGTCAAAATTCTTTCAGTGTTGGTGGCAAAGGACATAAAAACTAATCCAAACTGGCTTAAGCCAAGGAGGAGTTAAAGAAAAAGGAAACCATTGGCTCATAAAATGGGAAAGTTCAGGGTTAGTGCCAAACTGATTTGGCCCGGATCCAGAGGCTCTAATGATATCTTCAGAATTCCATTTTTCTCCATCTTAGCACTGCCTCCCACGATGTAGGTTGGGTGCTCTGCGGTGGGTCCTGGCAATTCCAGCTGACTTCATTCTTACTGCTAGAAATCCCAGGAGAAAAATGTCTTCCCAGTGCTTCCCTCTTAAGTTCTGGGTTTTTTTCTGATTGGAGGAACCTGAGTGACTCAGCCATCTCTGAACCAATCACTAGCCACGGGGACTCAGTGTGGTGATTGGCCAGCCCTGAGGCACCTGCTCTGTGCCCAGAGCTGGGGGTAGAGACTCTCTAAACCATGTGGCCTGAGCAGGGAATGGCTCCCTGAAAGAAATTCATAAGGTTATTACCAGAAGAAAAAGTGGATTGGATAGTAAGTGGCCAGAATAACACAGGATCCTCACTGCCTAACACGGCACTTGGCACATAGAGGAGCTCAGAAGTCTTTACTCAATTTATTGTTGAAGGAGCGGGTGCTGCCTGGGGCAGACTTGGGCTTGGAGCAGTGCCCCACCTCCGGCACCCGGTGGTATTGGTGAGTGATGCCCGTCTTGGATTTCTTTTCCCTTGGCTCCTCTCCTCTGCGTCTGACTCAAGCCCAGTAAGATGCACATGATCCCTGATAATTTCCCCTATCTCCACAACACACCTTCTATTTTCCAATCCTGACCAGTCTACCCTCTTTCCACCGAGGTAGAGCTCTTTACAAGGCAAAGCCCATTGCCTCCATGCCTGGTCCACACAACTCAACTGGACCTGAGCTGTCCTGAGTGAGTCACTAATGGGGATGGGTGCACTGCCCAGGATGGAGGACAGGAAGTAAAAAAAAAAAACAATGCCAGACCTGGAATTTTATCTTCTAGATGCCCCACTCCATCCTTTATCCAAGCAGTTCACGGCCTCTTTTCCATAGTTTATCTGGCTGATATCCCGAGAGTAGGACCAGTGATTTTTCAAGATGGCAGCAGTTTGTGTTTCAATAGTTACAGCTGCACTGAGAAAGTTTCATCTTAGAGTACTTTACTAATTGACCAGAAAATATCATGCCCTGGAAACAGGAAGTCAGTAGCTATGCCCTGTAGAGCGTCTGTGAGAAGACACTTATTTCTAGGCTGCTGTGGTTTTGCAGGCAGGGTTCCACTACTCCCCCCAAAACTTGCAGCTGAATGAATCTCCTTATATTATAAAACTCATATGCCAAGTTAGCGTAACAGGATGCTAGCAATCCTCTGTGTTTTCCTACAATAATTAATGTTTCCTACCTTCCTAATCAATGCACTCATTGAAATTTTTACATCATGGGGCACCTGGATGGCTCAGTCTCAAGAGGGTCCAACTGTTGATTTCAGTTCAGGTCATGATCTCACAGTTCATAAGATCAAGCCCCCCTTGGGCTCTGATTCACAGCACAGAGCCCACGTGGGATTCTCTCCCTCTCTCTCTCTGCCCCTCCCCACTCCCTGTCTCCCTCTCTCTCTCTCAAAATAAACAAGTAAACCTTAAAAAACCCTTTATATTGTATATGGGGTGCCTGGGTGGCTCAGTCGGTTAAGCGTCCGACTTCGGCTCAGGTCATGATCTCGCGGTCCGTGAGTTCAAGCCCCACGTCGGGCTCTGTGCTGACAGCTCGGAGCCTGGAGCCTGCTTCGGATTCTGTGTCTCCCTCTCTCTCTGACCCTTACCCGTTCATGCTCTGTCTCTCTCTGTCTCAAAAATAAATAAGCATTAAAAAAATAAATAAAAAATAAAAACCCTTTACATTGTATATAACAATGATTGATCTTTATCATAAAAAGTGTGCTCTGCAAGATAAAATATCCAATTTCCTATTTTCACCACCCGTACCCTTTTAAATAAACTTGAAATTGAACACACTAAAGGTAGACATGTATCCCAGTTCAGGCAACATGCACGAACCTTGGAATAACTAATAAACTTTTGATTTCTTATGCATTACAAATAAGAACCTGAAGAAGACAGTGGGGGAAGTAATTACCTAAGATAGGGAAATTTGAAGAGTGCCTGATGATCTGTCTTAGAATGTGACTTCAGCACACTTTAGTCAGAGGCCACTGGAGGTGAAATATGGCGTAGCTTCTAATAACAGATGTATTCCATGTCTGTACAGTGCGTTTCATCAGAGCATTTTGTAACCCTTATCTCTGTCATCTTTATAACCACAAGGGGAGTTAGAGTAGGCGGTCAATGACTCCATTTTACAGATAAAGAAATTGAGGTACAGAATAATCGGGTTTCTCAAAGTCACATACATCAGAGATAATGCTGGAAGTGAAGTCCACTTTTAATTCTCAGTCAGTCCAGAATTTCGCCTACTCGTACTTTCAGAAGCTAAGACTCACCCAGCTTGGTTATTAACCTTTATTCTACACACTCTCGCTCTTTGTGTCTTCCTTGAACTCCTGTTGTTTCCTTCCCGGATGTCAATTCTCTTCCTGACACCAGAATTCTGTTTTCCTGATCCTTCGTTGTCTCTCAGTATCAATCGGTTTCCTGTTTGTGTTTCTGAAGCTCATGAGTGCATTTATATTACTAGCTAAAAGACATGAGCCAAAATTCTTGTGACATACATTGAAATACAGTGAAGTGGGTAAGTGTAGCACAAAATGTTGCGAAATCAAAACACAAAGGTTTATGGGTGCCCGGAGCACAGGTTTGATGCGAGTCAGCACTGTACCCACCCTACCTCGATGTAAGCCTAACTTTGAGAAATTTTGTTTTCAGCCAGTGTTAAATAGCTATTAATTTCCCAGGAGTGTAACTTCCCTTAGGGGTTATAGTGAAACGTCTTTACGGTACTCTGTCACGGTGAGGCAAGAGAAAAGTTGAATCTTGGGGTTTTGGATACGCTTTTGACAGGCAATGAGTGAAATGTTCACAATGATGCCTACGGCTTGCACTAAATACCACGAATTCTTTCTTGATCATACCATTTGTTCTTAAACATATCACAACTTCCAAGAGGGGAAGCATTTCTCTTTTTTTTTTTAAGTTTATGTATTTATTTTTGAGGGACAGAGCGAGCGAGCAGAGGGGATGGGCCGAGGGAGAGGGAGAGAGAGAATCCCAAGAATCCTGCACTGTCAGTGCAGGGGCACAAACTCACGAACAGTGAGATCATGACCCAAGCCAAAATCAAGAGTTGGATGCTTAACCAACGGAGCCGCCCAGGTGCCCCTGGAAGATTTCTCTAGCATTAATCGCCTTCTAGGATGTAGAGTCTTCTCGGTGCTGTCTCCCTAGTCAAAAATGTATCATGAAAATCAAGTTCTGAGAATAAAGAATCAATATTTGATTAAACCTTTGATAAGAAAGTACAGCATGTTGCTTAGGAGAAAGCGAGGGTGCTTCATAAACACGTGGATTCAGAGCTTAGCTCTGCTCCCTTAAGAAAGTCACTTGGTTTCCTGTGCCCGTCTCCTCACCTAGGAAGCGGTGCTGATGATAACCACTTCCTGGCGTCCAAGCTGAAACAAGATGAGGTACGGCAAGTGCTTATATTCAACGAATAGCAACTATTTGAAGGTGTGTTTAGAAACAAATAAGGCTGGGGCGCCTGGCTGGCTCAGTCAGCAGACCATGCAACTCTTGATCTGTGGGTTGTGAGTTCAAACCCCAAGTTGGCTGTAAAGAATACTTAAAAATAAAAAAAAAGGGGGGGCACCTGGTGGCTCAGTTGGTTGAGTGTCTCTTGATTTCGTTTCAGCCTGCATTGGGCTCTGTGCTGACAAGTGAGGACCCTGCTTGGGAACCTCTCTCTCTCTCTCTCTCTCTCTCTCTCTCTCTCTCTCTCTCTCCTTCCCTCCCACTTTCTCTGCTCCTCCCTACCTCAAAATAAACAAATAAACTTTATAAATAAAGAAATACATACATAAGGTTATTAATGGCCCGTGTGTGAGTATTCGAGGCGATTTGTCGCCGATGACCGGTGACAATGGGACCTCTGCAAAGTGCTCTGTTCATGCACATTGGTATGTATCAGGCACTAAGTAGCAAGCGTCCGTTTCCAATTTGAATGAGCACAGACAGTCTGGTTCTCTAGCCTGCATGTGGTAGATCTTTACGCTTCTGTAAGAAATGAGAGAATTGATTTCCTATCTTCGCAAAGAGGAGGGAGGCAGAGTGCCTTCTGCACCCTCCGGGGTCACAGAAAGGTGGCGGTGTATCTTTGAAGATGAGAGAACGGCACTGGTCACCTTTTTTTAAATGGAAACTCTTTGTAGGTGGGATGGAATTCAACTTAACTATTTTTGCAAGTGATCTAATCTGAAGCTCCAGGGTTAAACTGCACACGTGCACACAAACACACACACACAGACACACACACACACACACACACCTCTAAAAACTGAACTAGCATTGAAGCTTATTTTTTTTTAAGTTCATTTATTTATTTTGAGAGAGAACGAGCAGAGGAGGAGCAGAGTGAGAGAGAGAGAGAGAGAGAGAGAGAGAGAGAGACAGAATCCCAAGCAGGCTCCTCACTGTCCGTGTGGAGCCAGATGCGGGGCTCAAACTCACAAACCCATGAAATCATGACCTGAGCTGAAATTGAGTTGGGCACTTAACCGACTGAGTCGCCCAGGTGCCCTAGCGCTGACGCTTGTTATGTGTCATTTGATAGCACTGTGGCCTCAGACAGCTGAGCCACAGGGATATGGACACAAATGTATCCAAAATGTATTTGGGTGTACATGAGGGCAAAACAAGTCAACTAGTATATATTAAACAACAACTTTGATCACGGTATTGAGTTGGATGTGGTTGGAAATGCATTAGAAGGATCTAAATTACACCCATCTTTTAAGGCCTGACTCTATTACCGTGGCCTCTAAAAGCCAACCAACAGAAGAAGATCTTTCCCTTCTCTGACTGTCCATTCTATGTATTGTTTACCAAAAGATTTCATGCTTTTCACGGCCATAACTCTACCGAGGACAAAAACCCAGCAGAAGCCAAAGTGGAAACCAGATCTAAGCGGAGGGACTCTGGTAAAGTCCTTGTCTGTCTCACGTACTTGGTGGTTCACTGACATACATTCATTGTCTTTTTTTTTTTTCCCGATTCTTGAACATTAGTTACTAGATTACAAATTCCTACAGGGCAGAGATTCAGATGAAAGACAAGAGAAACAATGAGGGCTGGGAGTCAGGAGATGGAGGTTCTGGAGCCAGCACGGCCACCAGCCAGAACTTGCATACGAGCCCGCTCAGCGTGCTGAGCCTGCAAAGGCCAAGCCAGGCCATATATGAGAAGTGTGACGTAATTCCCAGGTTCTCCCGAGGCTCCTGCTTTACACTGGCTGTAGACCAGTTAAATTATTTTTAGGACCCTTTCACTCTCAAAGTCTCCCAATTTGGATGATCAGTCATATGACCTCTTTACATATATATAAGGCACTTTCCTTCCTTCCGTCCTTCCTTCCTTCCTTCCTTCCTTCCTTTCTTTCTTTGTTTTTTCTGTTTTGTTTTTACAGAAGCACTTTATGTTCCTTACCCAGCGACGCTTTGCTGAGGCCTAATGTTCTCACACGACAGTAGAAAACCAAAATTTGTTGTCATCTCTTAAAGAATTGAGAACTATGTACAAAAAAAAAAAAAAAAAAAAACCATGCATCAATTAAAAGGATGAATAAACTTGCCGTTGTAAATGCAAACCGTGTTCCAACTCAAGGCAACTAACAACCCACAGTGTTCTAGAAGGAAAACATTGAGTAAGAAAGGAAAGTGGGTCCTAAGGCTCGGAACTTCCCAGCCCCGTCAGACCAGCAAGACAACTGGTTTAGGACTCTTGGCCAGTCTCTAGAGAAATCCTGAAATAGCTCTTATACATTAATACCCCGCATAGATCAGAACCTGATGGTCTTGCAGATTCTCAAACCAGTGGATTTCTCTTCCATACACATGTTCTCAGCCTCACCCATGAAGCGACTGAGACACATGTACCAAGGGTTTAAATCCAAGATATGCACAAGGTATTGAACATACACCAGGGAAGCAGTGAACTTGGATGCAAGGTCAAGATCAGCAACAAGCTCTACCATCCGGAGCCGATATCAGACACAAACTTCAAGGACAAATGTCTTTTCAAAGGCTTATTCCAGGTATAAGGCCACTTGTTGATTCATGATTCTGTTCTGTGCTTACCCCGCCCACTCACCCCCACCCTAGGACCCAGCACAGGGCTAAGGACACAATAAGAACTCAATAGACATTAAATTAGGTCGGCATAAAACACACTTACTAACCTAAAGGAACTCCAAACCTAATTCAGGAGATGATGTACACATATGAAGCCTCTGGAAGTCTCTAGAAGCCCGTGTGTGCAGCTGTGCCCCGTGCTGCAGGCAGTCGGTCCCTTCATAGCAACTGGATTTTAAATATCAGAGCCGGGGAGAGAGGCCAGGTGAGGAACGGCCAGGACCAGACAGCAGACAGACTGGTGCGTGGAACACACGATCGGGGCAACAGGGGTGACAAGGCAGGGAGTGTCAGGGAGGCAGGGGCTGGGCCTGGCTGGGTGTCTGGCCAGCTGGCGGTGCTCCGAGGGGGTGGGGGGCATTCGGCAGCAATCCAAGCAGGCAGTTGGTGTTAGCAAGGTCCGTATGTGGACGGACTGACAGCAGTGAGGGCAGCGTGGTAGGGAAAGCCAGGCGTTGGGTCCTGGCAAGCCCATGCAGTCTGTAGCTCTAGAGAAAGGGGGTCTTGGGGCAAGAACAGGGCACAGCAGTGTAGGTGGGGACTCTCTGAACGTCGGGGGAAAGTGGGCGCTATAATTTGGGCTGATTTGGCTACTGGGCATGCTAGAATCTCAATGGTGGGTGAGCACTGGAAGAATGAGCTGAAAACTGGCAATAACCAAGCAAGAGGGATTAATGTGGTTTTGGGCATGGCCCCAAGGAGAAGAACCGGCTGTCCGAACCACAAACTAGGGTCTGACATGGGTTGGTTACAGTGTTCAAATCTGCCAGCAGGAGGCTGATCCCCACCTCCTCTGATAGGCAGAAGCCAGGGAAAAACACGGGGGCAAATCCCACAAATTATGGTAGATCACCGGGGCATGGACGTCGTCCCCAGCCGTGGTCACGGTAGGTGAAGTTGAAGGCAGAAACTGGGAATCGTGTGACATCTTAGAGAGTGAATCCAAAACAGGGTCACAAAACAGGAGTCTGACTGAGAATAGGTTTTGAGTTAAAGAGCCCGATGGGAGTGATTGCACTCATATGTGGAATTTAAGCCACAAAACAAATGAACAGAAGAAAAGGGAAGCAAAAATAATATAAAACAGGGAGGCGGACAAAACCTAAGAGACTCTTAAACACAGAGAATGAACTGAGGGTTGCTAGGGGGGTTGTGGGTGGAGGGATGGGCTAAATGGGCAAGGGGCATTACGGAGGACACTTGTTGGGATGAGCCCTGGGTGTTATATGTAGGGGATGAATCACTGGATTCTACTCCTGAAATCATTACTGCACTCTATGCTAACTAACTTGAGTGTAAATTTAAAAAATAAATACGATAAATAAATAAATAAATAAATAGCAAGCCCCATGGGAGATCACGAAATTATGGGAAAAAGACGTGAAAAGTGGAAAGTCGGGCACACAGCACATCTCTCGTAGCAATTTCATGCCACGGTGCAAGTCCCTATGGTAGCATTACCTGGAGCAGTCCCAACGTGCACTGACATACATGTGCTGGAGCCATTTAAAAAGGAGCTGATGGCTCAGGCAACAACCATCTCCAGGTAGAGATCATGAATGCCGTCAAGCTGGAGGCTTCATGGGTCACAAGACTGCATCTAGCAGCTGGAAGGAACAGGTGCAGCCTTGGGGGGCAGGAGGTAGGCAAGCTCTTGGGGCAGGATGTAAGGGTCTCAGTGAAGTAGACTGGGGTCACAGTGAACTTCAGTCCCAGGAGTAAAGGTCAGGGTCGAGGACAGAAGCAGACAAGGCACACGCACGTGAGGCAAGAAGGGAAGCTTGAGCGTGTTGGACCTACCCAAGCCCTACCAAATAGCGGCCAGCACGGCAAGAATGTGTGGTGGTGGAATCTGATGTATACTCTGGACTCAGACTCATGGGGGTCTTAATCGTGATCCCACCACTTGCTGGCCATGAGATCGTCAGCTAGTTAATTAAGATCTCTGAGTTGTGGTTGCCTCATCGTTAAGATGGGGATGACAACATGCACTTAGCACAGTTGTGAAGATTAATGACGTAATGTGTATGAAGCACCACGCTCTCTCGGTGCCTACCACCATTACAGACGCTCCATAAACAGAACTATTACTACCATTAAGACTCAATCCAAACCACACCTATAGGGAGGAAGGCAAATAGAAATTTAATACGCTGCCAGGCTGGCCCGGATTACCAAAGGGAATGGGTGCTGCTCAGCCTGCAGGTTTAAGAGCTGGATGGTGTTGAGAAAGGCAGGAAAGAGGAATGGGCTTGGTCCTATGGAAAAAGTGAGGACTCGATTTCTAAAAACAGGAGTTCAGGGGCACCTGGATTGTCTGACAGTTGGGGGAGGGTCTGACTCCATTTCAGCTCAGGTCATGATCTCACAGTTCTTGACTTGGAGCCCTGCATCAGGCTCTGCAAAGACTGTGCAGAGCCTGGTTGGCCTGCTCTCTCTCCCTCTCTTTCTGTCCCTCCGCTGCTCTTTCTTGTGCTCTCTCTCTCTCTCAAAATAATAAATAAACTTTTTAAAAAAAGAGTTCAGGTTCAGAGAAGGACCAACTATGAGGTGTGGACTTACTGGCCTCAATTTCCAGCTCAAGAAACACTGAGCCTACAAGCAGGGTCCAAACAATCCTTGCAGAAAGAAGGAAGGGACGTGGGATTAGGCAACCAAGCAGCTCACGACGCTGAGAACCCCCGGATGCTGTCATCCAAAAAATATCCCCTCTCCTGAATGCAGGATCAATGGTACCTAAAATTCCACCATTACATGTTTATTTCTTTGAATTGAATATCCTTCTCCCCAGGCATAACTGTTGAAAATGTAAGCATTGCAGGGGGCGCCTGTGTGGCTCAGTCAGTTGGGCGTCCGACTTTGGCTCAGGTCATGATCCTGCAGTTCGTGAGTTCGAGCCCCACATCAGGCTCTGTGCTGACAGCTCAGAGCCTGGAGCCTGCTTTGGATTCTGTCTCTCTCTCTCTCTCTCACTCCCGGTATCTCTCTCTCAAAAATAAAAAAGAAATAAAAATACACTAAGCATTGCAGGACTTGGAGCCCATTGGGTCACTCGTAATTCATATATTCAGGCCTCCACCTGCTGAGAGCCTGCAACTCCCCCAGGGACTCACGTGGGCACTGGCCTTCCCCAGACATGGGGCATCTGCGGCAGCCGGCATGAGGGAAGGAGACGGAGCATTTTTAGGACCATGAAGCTTTGGGAATGAACCAGGAAAAGGTGGGAGCTTACACAGCGTTTGTTTTCTTCTTTCTGCTGACATCGGGGTTTCACGGGAGCTAGTTTATACATCCAGTTCTTTCTGTGGAAACGAGGATTCTAAGCAGGAAGCATGGGGACTACAGGCATCTAGGGAAGATAGTCTAGAAGGGTAGGAAGAAGGACACTGCATGCACAATTTCCTCTTCCTGGGGCCCGAAGCCCTGGGACCTTCTTCCTTCGGTCTCCAGACTTCCCCAGAAGAAGCTAGTACCTGCACGCGTTGGACATAAGGCTGGCTAATGCAGCTTTGAACTTTGAACTTAGGCACCAATAGTACATTGGAAAGGTATGTGTGTGACTGGCTTGCAAAGTGTTTGACCAGCGCTGTGGGATGTATGGCGGCCCCTAGCTGACTGGGGCTCCCGAGCCCTTAAAATGTGGCTGGTCTGAACTGAGACGTGCCATTGGTTTGATTTGAAGGGCTCATGACAAAAGGGAAAAAGAACATAAAATGTCTCTTTTGGGCGTTGGTTACATGTCAGAATGATAAGACTTGGGATATGTTGGGTTAAATAAAACAGATTATTAAAAGTAATTCCCACTGGGGCACCTGGGTGGCTTAGTCGGTTAAGCATCTGACTCTCGATTTCAGCTCAGATCATGGCCTCACGGGTCGTGAGTTCGAGCCCCGCCTCGGGCTCTGTGCTGGTAGTGCAGGGCCTGCTTGGGATTCTCTCTCTCCCTTTCTCTCTGTTCCTCCCAGCTTGTGCTCTCTTTCTCTCTCTCTCTCTCTCTTTCTCAAAATGAATAAATAAAAACATTAAATAAATTTTTAAAAGTGTCCTTCAAAGAGAATGCTTCTTCTCCCTTGCCGGACTTTAAATTTTTTTTTTCAACGTTTATTTATTTTTGGGACAGAGAGAGACAGAGCATGAACGGGGGAGGGGCAGAGAGAGAGGGAGACACAGAATCCGAAACAGGCTCCAGGCTCCGAGCCATCAGCCCAGAGCCTGACGTGGGGCTCGAGCTCCCGGACCGCGAGATCGTGACCTGGCTGAAGTCGGACGCTTAACCGACTGCGCCACCCAGGCGCCCCTGGACTTTAAAGCATAATAAATTTAAAAAAATAAAAATAAAAATAAAATTCATTCCACTTAATCTTTTTTACTTCGTAATATGACCACTAAGCATTTTCAATTCCGTATGTGGCTCACAGTATATTCCTATTGGACGGTGCTGTTTTAAGCAAATTGATGGGTCCATTTGTTCAAAGAATCCCAGCTCCTGAAGGTCCAGCCACCCCCACTGTGGTTTGTCAACTGGCTGGGGACCTGACCTCTGGCTGATCACAGAGGAGTCAACTTCTGTGCTGAGAGGGAGGGTGATGGCTTTAGGCGAAGATAATTGAACATTCCCTTCATCCTTTGAGGGATCTGTTAGGGAACTCTCGTCTCTCTTCTTCCCAGACACGTATCCTCACTTCGGCAGTAGAGAAGCTCTCCTCGTCCTTCCCCACCCCCGTCGCCACCTTATGGTTCCTCCCTGTGTCGAGAGCCAGAAACTCTTAACTCCCTGTGTTCTTCCCCAGCCGGCACCATGGAGGGATGGGGTCTCCGTGAAAGCTTCTTGTCTTAGTGAGCTCTGAACTCCGCGTTGAGATCCTCTCCTCTAGATCAAAACACCTGTTAGGGCTCTACCTCTGACAGTAGAAAGTTCGTCCCTTAGTAAGGACACAGCTGCACCTCTCTCTGTAGTCACTCAGTGCACATTTGTATGACATCTACACGCCCAGCACTGAAGAGAAGAGCTAACAGAACCGACATCTGGCTCTGTCTGCCACATTTGATGAGCCCCTGGCTCCTTCCTTCTGGGAAAAACTTGCTTCACGTGGCCCCTACACATGACTTTATCTTATTTCTTCCCCTTTTTACTGTCCGGTCCTTCATCCTCTTAACTAGCTCCTAGCGGCCCTGATCTCTGAGTATTGGCATCCCCTCGGTCTGCAGGCCTTGTCTTTTTAATTGTCACAAAGTCCCCACGTTCTCGCTCCGTTCCAATGGCTATAAATATAATCTGTGCACTGACAACAGCCCCTCTTCGTGACTTGGCCTGGCCCTAACCTCTCACTTGGACCCCAGACTGCCATATCTGTCTCTCTCTTCAACATTTCCACTTGGATGTCTCATGGGCATCCCCAGTATCACACACCCAAAGCTAAATTCTGGCTTCTCCTCCAAAATCTGCTCCAACTCGGAATAGGGAGAGAATGCATCCCTCCAGTGGTTCGGGTTACAAGAACATTGGAATCGTCCCCGACTCCACTTCCTCTCACATCCCACTCCTAGCGTGGCATCGAACCCTATCAGCTGTACCTCAAAATATGCCCACGTGCTGACCATCCTCTTCATCTCAGGCCTACCCCTTGGGTCGAGCCACTGTCTTCATATATGCGGGATTCTTGCACCAGTTTCCTCATGCCCCCCCCCCCTTCTGTTCTCCTTGCCTTTCCAGGCTGTCTATTCTCAAGTCAGAAGCCAGGGCAACCCTTGAAACATGTAAGCTGTAGCAGATGGTTCCGGTGCTCAGAGCCCTTCAACAACTTCCATCTCTCTCCAAGAATTTATTGCATCTGCCGGGCCAACCACGTTCCGCCCTGCTGTCTCCGGTGCGGCCACGGCTTTCCTTAAGCACCTGGGCCAGACGGCTCCCATTTCTGAGGCTTTGAATTTGCTCTTGTCAGAAAACTCTTCTCCCAGACATCTGCCTGGCTTGCTGCCTTACTCTCCTCAGGTCTCTGCTCAGATGTCACCTTCTCCAGGAAGCCTTCCCTGACCACCTCGTTAAAAGCAACACTCTAGGGGCGCCTGGGTGGCGCAGTCGGTTAAGCGTCCGACTTCAGCCAGGTCACGATCTCGCGGTGCGTGAGTTCGAGCCCCGCGTCGGGCTCTGGGCTGATGGCTCAGAGCCTGGAGCCTGCTTCCGATTCTGTGTCTCCCTCTCTCTCTGCTCCTCCCCCGTTCATGCTCTGTCTCTCTCTGTCCCAAAAATAAATAAAAAAACGTTGAAAAAAAAAAATTTAAAAGCAACACTCTATTGGGATGAGCACTGGGTGTTGTATGGAACTGATGAACTATTAGCCCAAAAACTAAGAGCACAATTTACATGCTGTATGTTAGCCAATTTGACAGTAAATTATATTTTAAAAAATAATAAATAAATACATAAATAAAGAGACAAACTATATCCAAAAATAAATTAGGGGCGCCTGGGTGGCTCAGTCGGTTCAGCATCCGACTTTGGCTCAGGTCAAGATCTCGCGGTTTATGAGTTTGAGCCCCGTGACAGCTCGGAGCCTGGAGCCTGCTTAGGATTCTGTGTCTCCCTCTCTCTCTGCCCCTCCCCTGCTCATGGCTCTGTCTCTCTTTGTCTCAAAAATAAATAAAACATTTAAAATAAATAAATACATACATACATACATACATACATACATACAAGAAAAAGCAGTGCTCTGCACCAGACTGTTATATACCCTCATCCTGCTCACTTTTTTCTCTGTAGTGCTCATCACCACCTGGTACGTTGTATATTCACTTGCCCATTGATTACATGCCTCCCCCAGGAACGGGAGCTCTCTGACGATAACGATGGCACCTTTTCATTCATTGCTGTCTCCCAGCACCCGGTACGGCCCCCGACACATTGCGAGTGCTCAACAAATACTTGTTGAGTGCGTGAAATCAGAGAAACGGTTTTCCTTCAAGAAGATTAGAAGATTACGAGGCAGTCACTAAATAAGTGCGAGAGTAAATACGTGTCATTGCAACCGGTAACGAGTGCTTCGAGGAAGCTAGCTGGCCCAATGATGGAGGACCTACTTTAAATAGGGTGGCCAGAGAGGATCTTCTGGAAAACAATGATGCTGAGGGGAGGATTAGAAGGATGAGGTAGGATCAGCCCTGCCCATGTTGGGAAGACCATTTGGAAAAACAAACAACAAACAACAAAAAACAAAAACACCCAGCACATCCAAAGATCCTGAAGCAGCACTGAGCTTGACATCTTCAAGGAAAGGGGGCCGGTGGGTGGGGAATGAGAAAAATGATAAGAAGTGATCTTGAAGAGGCATCCAGAGGCCAAATCCTACACGACCTGGTGGGCTGTGGTGGGGATTAGATCTTACTCACAGTTTTTTTCTGAGGCCCAACATGTTAGTAACACGTGGAGGGCAATGTCTGAGGTGGCGTCCAGAGATGGCATTTAGGCACCTAGACCATTAGGTGAAGCTTCTGCGTGAGGCTTCTCAGTTAGGAATGGAGTGGCCTTTATGAGAGAGCAGACCGGTCCTCCAACAGCAGGCTTCTCCCTCTATCAGAAGCAGCCCTCAGCTGCTCCAGCTCTTGTTATCTCATCCCTCTTTGATTACGTAGCCAGTCTGAGTGCCCACTATGACAAAATATGGGGGACATTTCCAGTCCCATCGGCCTTGTCTCCATTCTCTTCCCTACATCCTCACACCTGCCCCCGGGCCTTTGCCCATGCTGTTTCCCGGGAAAGAAATACCCGGTGCCTCATCTGCGTAGCCAAAACCCAGCTCTACTCCTAAAACAACCACGAGGTCAGATTTATAAGCCAGAGTCATGATTTTAAAATTACTTTGTTGATTACTGCAGTAGGCTGAATAAAGCCTGCACCCCCCAAAAAGACACCCGCACCCTCATCTCCAGAACGTGTGGCTGTTACTGTAGGTGGCAAAAAAGAAGATCTCTGCACGCGTATGAAACTAAGGACCTTGACATGGGGACATTATCCTGGACAATTGGGATGGGTCCTAAATGCAACCACACGTATCCTTATGAGACAGAAGCAGAGGGTGAAAACACACACACAGAAGAGGGGAAGGCGGTGTGATCGTGGAGCCGGAGACGGGAGCGATACAGCTCCCAGCCAAGGAGCAGCAGCCTCCAGAAGCCAGAAGAGGCAAGATTCACCCCTACAGCCTCTGGAGAGACAGGGGCCCAGCTGACACCTGACCCGGTGACGCTGATCTCCGACTTCCGGGTCTCCGGAACTGTGACAAAATAAACTTTAGTTGCTTTCAGCTCTCAGGTTTATGGCAATTTGCTACAACAGCCACGGGAAATTAGTACGTTTGCCTTGCTCTCTTCACCTGGGCCTCTTGTCCCTCAGGCCCTCACCGCTTCCCGGTTGGTTATTTCTGGTGAATCGCTACGGACCCGTGTCCGCCTCCGCCCCTTGCCCCTATACCCACGCATATTGATGGCAGACGACTTCACAGGTCTGTGGAGCCGTTTTATTCTTCCTGACCCCTTCATCCTAAAGCCACATGATCAAGCCAGCCAGTCGCCAGGAACATCTCCAGGGCGACCGTCTCGGCAGGCCCGGGCTAGCTGGGAGGCTAGTTCGGTAACCCGCCAGTGAGGTGATGGGGTGTGGACGAGTGGGTGGCTGGAGCCAGTGAGCTTGTTTTGTTTTTTGTTTAACTTTGACAATGCCAGGTGCCGGGAATTCTGGTGAAGAGGTAACAGCCAAAGTCTCTGGGCATGATTGTCCCCAAGGCTCTGGGGACCTCAAATGAGAGGTGGGAGCCAACAAGGCCCCATGGCGAATGGCTCCAGGGGGTTGAAGAAAACAGAAACACCAGGTTTTACACTTAAATCGCTGGGGAACTGAATAGTAGTGCTATACAGCAGGATGGGGGAAATTAGGAAGCAACGTACGTTTTGGAGAGAAAATTATTAATTATTCAAAACGTTGGGCCTTCGGCAGGTGCAAATGACCACAGGAAGGTCGTCTCCTGTGGAACGTCCCTTCCCCAGCTCCGGTGTTCCTCTTCCACCCCCCTCACGGTCTGTGAGCTCCTGAAGGGAGGAGATCATGCCTTACTGTATCTCCAGCACCAAACACACACCAGTAGATGCTAAATAAATCCATTTTAAAGGAATTAATGAAGGGAATCGGACTCAGAGAAGAGGTGCAGGCTGGGGAGGACAAGCTTGGAGGATGCAGGCCGCTTTCAGAGGTGACAGCTGAAGCTTTGAGAAATAGTACAACTGAAGCAGGTGGCCGTCCGATCTGCCATGGGTTGGATGCCACGCTAATAGGAGGCAGTGCTAGAGAAGGACAGTCAAAACACTGTTTTTAAGATTTTATCTTGAAGCCATCTCCGCACCCAGCGTGGGGCTCAAACTCACAACCCCAAGATCAAGAGTCACGTGCTCTACGGACCGAGCCAGCCAGGCGCCCCTGGTAAAGCACAACTTTAATCTTTGGCCTAACATTCAGGTGTCAGAGATCATGATGATCAAATAAGGAAGAAGACAGGAGTCTGAGACATTGCCATCCATCCAGGGCTTTCACAAAATGAAAAGTAATTTTTCATTTGCCAGTCAGTTCAAGGTTCACTCACCCTTATCACGGTTGTCACGCAGCATTATAACAGGCATCAGTCAGGGACATAAAGGTATTCTGCGTGTGACGTGTCTGACTTCTGGGTACTGGTAATTATATTTTATGCCATATCAAAGATCTGGTCTACAAGGAATATACTTTTTTTGTTGGGTATCGCTACTCTTAAAATTTTTTTTTTCAACGTTTATTTATTTTTTTGGGACAGAGAGAGACAGAGCATGAACAGGGGAGGGGCAGAGAGAGAGGGAGACACAGAATCAGAAACAGGCTCCAGGCTCCGAGCCATCAGCCCAGAGCCTGACGCGGGGCTCGAACTCACGGACCGTGAGATTGTGACCTGGCTGAAGTCGGACGCTTAACTGACTGCGCCACCCAGGCGCCCCAGGTATCGCTACTCTTAAGAAGCTGCTAAAAGTGTGGAGCGTGCTTCAGAATGCATTTCGGGGCACCTGGGTGGCTCAGTCAGTTAAATGTCCACCTCTGATTTCGGCTCAGGTCATGATCTCATGGTTCATGAGTTCAAGCCCGGCATCGGGCTCTGAGCTGACAGCACTGAGCATGCTTGGGATCCTCTCTCCTCCTCTCTCTATGCCCCTCCCCTGCTCTCTTTCTCTCTCTCTCAAAAATAAATAAACTTAAAAAAAAATGCATCTCAAGTATGATTGTAGAAGGCTGCCCCTTAAATTTCCAGCAAGATCTTTGTTTCACTTCCTGCCAGCATCAGGATATGGGGGTCAAGTTCTTCTGAATGCCAAGAGACAGATAATAATCCTGGCTGTTTTTTAGACACTGCTCTTACCTTCATAGCCTGGACCTGTAATTGAATTACCCTGGGAATTTTATGACATATTGATTGAACCTAATTAAGTCAAGGACCTGCTCTCTATTATCTGCCTTTGCAGCCTCTACACAGAACTATTCGATTCAAACAACATTTACTAAGCTACTAAGTACAAAGCCATGTGCTGAGTCTCTGCTAGACACAGAGATAAATAAGACAGAGTCCCTGTCGTCCCCAGTCCTGGAGCAGTTAGCGTTTATTTACAGATCCTCTTGCACAGGAAAACTAAGATAAATACTGTAGAAGAAATGTGGAGAGCCATCACGACATTTACCATTAATTATTGGGTTGAGATGGTAAAGACCCAAACTATTTGTTTGAAATAGTATTGCCTCTATCTACAGATTGGCAAACACTTGTTCTTAAAACAGGCCATAAGGAATACTGACTCACCTGGTCCTCTGTACTTTAGTTACTTCCTTCGTAATTAACCCTGACACGTCCTTCTGGAAAGCGTCATTCCTCCGCTTCTGGATCCCTCGTCTGAACGTACACATTCATCACCCCAGCGGGGGTTATCTCCTAGGGAAATGCAGGAATGTCTTTAGGAGGACCCTGGGTAGCCTTCCTTCCTTTACTTACAGAATCCCTGTTGCACAGCCTGATTCCTTGATGTCCGGTCTGACTGCTATGGTTCAGCATTCCCGTGTGTGGCTCTCCCAGCACCTTAGCGAAGACTGTGTGGTGCTGAGCTAACACCTTTTACAGATGTGCCCAGCTCCTTCTTCAGGAGACGGACTATTGTTCTTACATACCTGCACCATGGCCGCGGCTATAAGCCAGGCGTTCAAGAACTGGATGAAATCACCTTTTCAAACAGACATCAATCTACCCTCACTTTAGAGAGAAAATTATGTTTAAGGAAAATCATAGCCATGTTTGTAGAATACCGTTTTACATAATCCTGTCAAATAACTTCCAGGTAGGGGCGCCTGGGTGGCGCAGTCGGTTAAGCGTCCGACCTCAGCCAGGTCACGATCTCGCGGTCCGGGAGTTCAAGCCCCGCGTCAGGCTCTGGGCTGATGGCTCGGAGCCTGGAGCCTGTTTCCGATTCTGTGTCTCCCTCTCTCTCTGCCCCTCCCCCATTCAAGCTCTGTCTCTCTCTGTCCCAAAAATAAATAAACGTTGAAAAAAAAATTAAAAAAAAAAATAACTTCCAGGTAAATGGCACCTGGTTTGATATATATTTCTACGTGTGTATCTGTGTGTGCATATCTTAATGCCTATATGTATATAATATTATATATATTCGATGTGTGTATGTAAACTTGTAATTTTAAACTTCATGGTTATTTTCAGAAGCTGCACCCGCAATTAGAGCCAAATCCAATCCAAGTAGGCAGTAAGTGCTTTGATTGCATCACACAGACTTCCAGACTTCAACTGTATGTGTGGTTAATTTAAAAAGAAATTACCATGCTTTCCTCCACATATTAGCCTGAACAAGTCACTTACCCTAAATCTGAGATACTTTTGCAAAATGGCAAGTCTGCCCTTCTGAATCTTCAAAGTGGTTATGAGTAACAAATAGAATGATGTTGGGAAAACCACTTTACATGAAACAAGGCAGTCAGGATGATTATTAGTCAAAAGTATCTTCTGGACCTCTGGGTCCTTCCTTTGCTGTCTGGAAGCCACCAGGCAATTTAGCTGTGGTTGATACTGAGGGTGGACTTCTTCGTGTCTTTCCGTTAAAACAACTCATGGTCTTGGACCCCAAACATCTCAGTCCGTAAGTTATTCTACTCAGGAAATTCTAGAACCTAACCTGTCATTTCTTCAAGAAGGGTTTTATTAAATGTTCCCCTGTGCCTGGCATAGCAATAGACCTTGGAGATGCTAAGACAGATAATTCACAGTCCCTGCATATAAAGGGCTTGGAACATAGCCGAAAGAAACAAATGAATGAATGCAGTAAAAATTTTATAGGTGCCATATAGAAGCCTGTACAGAGAACAAAGAGCAGAGAGGAGGGAGTAGTTGAATCTGGCGTGGGCGGGAGTGTGACAGACCTTGCTGATTGCCTACCTAACAGTCGTGCCTTCCCCTCCCCACACCAGCTTCCACTAAATAGACTTGAAAGTCAAATGCTCTCTTTCTCACCCTCCCTACCAACTAAGCACACATGTGACCTAGATGGGTTCAAAGAGATAAACTGCACCTTTGCCAGGTGGTTTCTGCGAAAGTGCTGCTTTCTTAATAAAAGGGTTCGTGGTAGATTGTATTTTCCAAAGACGGCCACAATATCTCCCACCCAGTGTGCTCTTCTTAATAACACGACTGTAAAACGCCTCCCATTAAGAGAATCAATGTCCTCCACCCTTGACCCTGGAATGAGTTTATTTTTAGTCTTAGCCAACAGGGTGCAGTGGGAATGGCACTGTGACATATGAGGGTAGACCATGAAAATGCTATGCGTTTCCACCTATTCTTTTGGTATACGTGCTTCTGGAAGCCAGTAGCCATGCCGTGTGGAAGCCCAAGCTAGCCTCTGCCAAGAGACCTCATGGAGAGACTGTGTCTACATGTTCTGGATGACAGCACCATGGAGGTCCCAGCCAACAGCACCAACCACGAGACACAGGAGGCAGGACATCTCTCAGTGACGGTCCATGACTGAATCGAGACTTCAAGTGTTCCCAGCTGAGACTTCAGACATTGTGGAGTAGGACAATCTTTCCCCATCTAGCATTCCTCTTTCTCCCTTCTTCCAGCCTTGATTCTAGGAGCTGAGCAGGGTGGGAGTAGGGGAAATCTTACAACCATGTGATAAAAGCATGATGTTGGGCGTGACGTTGTTGATCTGTTAAACCAACACCTGCAACTGTCTATCTCCAGACCTCCTAGAACGTGAGAAAAGTTAGCACACCCTTGTGGGTCTAGGACACTGCATGCCAGATTCTCTGTTACTTGTAGTTAGAAGCACCCCTAACTTATACATGTGATCCCTGCTGGTAAGATCTGGTGGGTTCGTGGGGGATTAAAATTTGATTTTAAAAATGTGGATGTCTGTCTAATCAGAATAAAAGTAGACATAGCAATTGTAGCCTGGTCTCCTGAGAAGTTTGGCTGTGAAGGAAATGAGGGAAATGAATTGGTGGCTAGGGGGGAGCCTATGGGCAAATTTTATAGTCCATAAGGAAATACCTAGTAAAGCCATAGAGATTAAAAGCAGGAAACAGGGGCACCTGGGTGGCTCAGTCAGGTAAGCGTCTGACTTCGGCTCAGGTCATGGTCTCACGGCTTGTGAGTTCGAGCCCCAGGTCAGGTTCTGTGCTGACAGCTCAGAGCCTGGAGCCTGCATCGGATTCTGTGTCTCCCTCTCTCTCTGCCCCTCCCCCGCTCATGCGCTCGCTCGCTCTCTCTCAAAAATAAACATTAAAAAATTCTTTTAAAAAGAAGTTAAGAGAATAATGTCAGCAATGATTGTTACAGTTCAACCCTGTTCTCGCCCTCTCTGTCTTCAGCTAATCTCAAAGACTCTCTTGGGAATTTTTAAAACAGAGCTGGCTTCACGGGTGTGCAACCTATAGATTCACAAGGGCCTCATGCTTAGAAGGTCTCCATGTTTGACTTAATGCTCTACAGTTTCTGTGTTGAAAGTCTTAATACATTTTGAACAAGGGGACTTGTTTTCATTTTGCACTGATTCCTGCAAATACATAGACGATCCTGCCTAAGAAAGTTTTCTGTTCCCGGGGCGCCTGGGTGGCTCAGTCGGTTGAGCGTCCGACTTCGGCTCAGGTCACAGTCTCGCGGTTTGTGGGTTCGAGCTCCGCATCGGGCTCCTTGCTGACAGCTAGGAGCCTGGAGCTTACTTCCGATTCTGTGTCTCCCCCTCTCTCTGCCCCTCCCATGCTCATGCTCTATCTCTCACTGTCTCTCAATAATAAATAAACGTCTAAAAATTGTTTTCTTTTAAATAAAAAAAAAGTTTTCTGTTCCCATTACCCACTCATATGCAGTGCTAAGAAACAACTCGGACTTTTATTACCCATGGATCTTTAAGGGCAGTATATTCTGTTTTTATGCAACATGGACACATCCTCAGACGGCTATCAAGTCAGTGGTCTTTTCCAGGCGGGGAATTTTCCAGCTCTGTGGAATCCGCAGAGACTCCTATAGATCCTTATTAAAACCCTGCCATTCAGGTCCAGGGGCCCTCCGCCCAGCACCTGCACCAACACGGTTAAATGTGCTAGCAGACCTGGGAAGCAATTCCTCAAGAACTATACCACCTGTCACCCGGATGACCGGGCGGTTCAGTGGCCCACGACGGACTAATACCTTCCATGTGACCCGCGGAAGTATTCCTTCCGCAGCAATTACGAATCCTCTCGTTCATTCTCCCATCTACCCCGGAACTACAACTGTACCTGTAGAATAGGCTCCGGGTCAATCTTGGGGACACACTTCATGGAGCAAAGGCTTGGTGTGAAGTCTCTAAACACTGCAGCCAGTTAAAGGGGCTCCTCTACAGATGGCATGACCTTCGTTGCCACACTCTATCTTCAACCTGAGTGTAGTTGACATGTAATGTTACATTAATTGCAGGTGTATAATACAGTGATTCAACAATTCTAGACATCATGCCATGCTTGCCACGAGGGTAGCTCCCATCTGGCACCATACAATGCTGTTACAACCCCATTGACTCTATTCCCTACGCTGTATCTTTTATTCCCATCACTTATTCATTCCACAGCTGGAAGCCTGTATCTCCCACTCCCCTTCACCCATTTTGCCCATCCCCCCACCTACCTCCAGTAGGTAGGCAACCTCCAGTAGGTAGCCTCCAGATGGCTGTGGCAACCGTCCGTTTGTTCTCTGTATTTAATGGCCTGATTCTGTCGTCTGTTTATTCGTTTGTTTTGTTTTTTAGATTACACATGTAAGTGCACCTGTAAGGCACTTGTCTTTCTCTGCCTGACTTATATTTCACTTAGTGTAGTACCCTCTAGGCCCATCCATGTTGTCATAAATGGCCAGGTCTCATTCATTTTTATGGCCGAGTAATATTCTATCGACGGACACTTGGGCCGCTTTCATACCCTAGCTAACGCAAATAACGCAAACACTCCTGTGTTTGCAGCAGTGCAGGTATCCTTTTGAATTCGTGCTTCTATTTTCTTTGGGTAAATACCCAGTAGTGCCTATGATGTCCCTATTTTGAATTTTTTGAGGAACTTCCATACTGTTTCCCACAGTGGCTGTAGCAATTCGCATTCCCACCAATAGCGCGCAGGTGTTCCCGCCATACTCTTTATATTTTCTCTCTCTAGCCGCCCAGAGCCCTTCAGGATGTCTCCCTGGGGTCATGGATAGCTAAAAAGAGTCAAGCAAGTGATTCGATCAACTCTCGCTGCTGTGGATTACCAAAACCCCATTCTCTCTTTCCCGTCTACACCGAGACTGTCAGAACCTGGGACTTCAGCCACTGCTCCTCACAGATACTCCGTGAAGTGGGGCCAAAGGGACAACAGAATGTTCTGTGAAGCTGTCATTTCCAAGCCATCGGGTATGTGCCACATCTATAGGTCGAGAATTCCGGAGGCAGAGTTCACTCCCTTTATAGATACAGTCATGGCGACCGGGTTTCCAATCAGCTGAGTGGCGGGCCTACCACAGAACCCAGGCAATTTCTTAAAAACCAGGAATGGGAGCAGGGGTTCCGTTGGTTACAGTCAGGGTTCGGGGACGTAGCGAGAGGGCCTGCAATGGGTGCCCGTGAAGGTGTCCATGGCCCCGTCACCCCAGAAATAAAGCAGCAGACTACTCCCAAGTGCCCTCATCCTCCACCACTGGGTGGTTGGGGAGCTGGGGACACACACCACCTGGCCGGACCCTAACTGGCTCAGGGACTGGTTGGGGGGAGGCACACAGTCCCTTCTGACAGGCAGAGGTGGGTGCTGCTGACAGACGGGGCCGGTGAAGGCGGGAGCTTACCTCCTCTCCCCTTACCTCTCCTGTGCTGAGAGAAAAGGCCAGGACGAATTTATGTTTCCACTTTTATTAGCAGGGCTCAGTAACCATTAAAAAAAAACCAAATCTAAGCATTTGTTTTTAATTACAAATGGAGAAGTACTTAGCAGGAAAGCAGAAAGCAGAAAATGGAATTTTATCCACCCAGAGGAAAAGCTGGTAAAACACACACACACACACACACACACACACACACACACACACCTGGATATCTGATATATATCTGTGTATCTTCAGGACCTATTTCTGTGTCCACGACTGAGAGGCCCCATGGTTCAGTGCCTGCATATCACAGCAGCCTGACATAATTTCAGCCCAAATACCTTGAAGAGGCATATGGCCCCGGGCAGACTTTTCCAAATCCCTTTGTCCTTTCCACCCACCATCCCACAGGCAACGGCTTACCTCTCCTTTCTCAAAACCCTGCACAAAATATCCTCCCAGCCCCAACCACCGTGCCTCCCGACTTTCTCCCCCTTTTCTTTCCCTCTCAGCTCTCATCGCAGAAGCCCAAGAAACTTTGTCTGGCAAGGCAGGTCCTTCCACAGAGAATGAGGGAGAAGGGAAAGAGACCTAGAGGACACGGTTAGAATTCTTTGCAGGTGACGAGAGGGAAAGGCTGAGATTGTAGACACCGGTAACCATTTTCTTGCCTTACATGTGCAGTCCAAAAAAATGCATGGTTTTCTACATCAGCAATATTCTAAAATGTAATAATTTTGAACAGCTTCCTGGTATTCCATGGTATAAATAAGCTATAATTTCTTTAACTGAGCCGCTAGTAGTTTATATGCAACTTTCACATAAGGTCTGTGATAAATTTCACTGTTGCTTAAATCTTTACATATATCCTCAATTACTGACTGAGGATAAGTCTCTAAAAGTAGGGATTCTGATGCATTAGTTAGGATATTTCGGGCCACATGTGTCACATGCTGTGACTTAATTAACATACATGTATTTTTATCTGGGATAAAGTCAGAGCTGGTATGGTGATTTTGCTCTATGATGTCAAGGACCCAAGTTCTTTCTATCTTGTGGCTTTGTCTTCCCTAGATAGTGCTCTTGTCCATATGATCTGTATTCCGGACAGCAGGACAAAAAAAGGGGGTGGACGGGGAAGCAAGAGACCTTACATCTGTCCTTTTGCAGCTCAATCTGGAGGTCACCACATCACCTCTGCTCTCAACCCACTAGCCAGAACTTAATCACATGCTCATTCTTAGCTGTGGGGGAAGCTGGGAATATAATCTTTATTCTGAGTAGCCCAGCTAAAAATTTTATTACCATGGAAGAAGGCATTAATGAGCATACATATTTTTAAGGGTTTTGATATATGCTACCTTATCGGTCTGCAGAAAGACCATAGCAATTTATATCACCCTTGCCAACACAGGACATTTTAAAATACCTCGCCAAATTAATAACTGAAGAATATGATCGTTGTGCTGTTTTATTTTGCATTTTCTTAATTGCTGGTGATGTCTGCGCCATTTTTTCCTGTTGAAATACATCTCAAAAGTGGCTTCAGCAACTTATCCTAAATGCAGAGCGAAGAGGGAAGCCCAGATTTCAAGATTATAGAGTCTCAGTAGGGCACGCCAGCTTGCACCCATCTTCCAGGTCTGTTTTGTTGCAGACAATTCCAATCCTGGTTCTCAGGGGTGGTCCTTTTTTTTCTTTTTTTTTCCACCAGGTATGGACCTACTGTTGCCAAGTAGGTCTGCCCTTGGGTTTTATTATTTCAAAGACTTTCATGGTGCAGGGAGGCGGCCCCTTTGAAGCTAAGGGGGAATTGGGGGGGGATTACTCAACTTGAAAGGATTGTTCCTTCTGGGAATTCTAGTTAAACTGAGTTCACTGTTACCTTTGTTCATTTGGTGTTACAGCTCACCCAGGAACCCCAGTCCTAAGTCAGTCTAGATAACCTGTTTCGGGGCCACAAAAACTCTTGCTGGGTCTGGGAGAGGTTCGCTGTATCTGTCAGATTATGCTGAGGTAATAAACAGTCCCAAATTTCACTGGCTTAAAACAACAAAGTTTTTTTCACGTTTACATTCCTGTCTATCTTGGGTCAGTGTGGGGAACTGTGTTCCAAATCACCCTTATTATGGGACCCGGGCTACCAGAATGTAGCCTGTGTACAATGTATACAGTCTGGAACACGGCCGGTCACTAACGTAGAAATTCATGCACTTGTTCATAAAGACTTTCTCAGGAGTGACATACGTTACTTCTGCTCATATCTTATGGGCCAAAGCAAGTCACATGGCTGCTTTTGACTGCAAGGGGGAGGGAAGTACAATTCTACCATGTGCTCTAAAGGCAGAGAACCAGAAATACTGGGGAGTGGCACTAATGACCACTGGACTCCTGCTCCCATGGAAGTGGGGGGTGGGGAGTGTACTTCCAGAGTTACCTTGGGTGGCTCCCTAAAGGGGTCTGTTTCCCATGGTCCTTCTGAACCTGTAGTCTTCTTAAAGACAAATCTTGCCCTACTTGGTTTGGATCCCCAGCAACTGGCACATCTCTTGACACATGGCAATTTCTCAACAAATATTTATTGAACGGGGAATGAGAGGGAACACTATGCCTGGAATAGCTTTTATATTAAAAGTACTGGAGAGCATCAGGCCAAAATGCTAGGGAGGGAGGCCCATTGCTTGGGGACATGAAAGGAGCCAGAAATAACATGTTCATGTATAACTAGGAGGTGTGGATGAAATGGTGGGCGGCTAGCCAGAATGCAAGGATATTGACCCGCCTTTCTCACCATCACACACCCAAGCCTGTATCACCTTGACTCACCCACTCCCAGTGTGTCTGAGTCCGCGTGTATATCAGCTTAAGTTCCAATTATCACACAACACCAAGTGTGTCCACACAAACATGCACACACCTCCACCCAGCACTAGCTGATTACAAATGTCCTGTTCATTCTTAAAAGAAGCTTGGTAATAATCACAACCAGCTTGAAAGAAGCAAGAATGAAAAGCCAAAAAAGTTTCCATGACTTAACTCTTCGTGGGCAAGAGGACAAAAACAAATTCGCTATGTTTTCTCTCATTAATCCTGTAAACTAAACAAGCAATACGTGTTGCGTTAGTAAAAAATAATTTTGTTGCAAGCCCCCGAATCAATTCAGGCTAACTTAAACCAAAGACGAAATGAACAGAAGAAACTGCATACCCCTAAAAGCAAAGTAACTCCTAAAGCCTCAAGAAAGACAGAAGCTGAGAAGCCTGGGTGGCTTGGTCAGTTGAGCGTACGACTTTGGCTCAGACCGTGATCTTACGGTTCATGAGTTGGAGCCCACGCCCGGCTCGCTGCTGGCAGCATGGAGCCCACTTCAGATCCTCTGTGCCTTCCCCCACTCACACTCTGTCTCTCAAAAATAAACAAACATCAAAAAGAAAAAAAAAAATGCAGAAACCAAAGTTCCAAAGACTCTTTTTTTAAACCTTGCCAACAGATGATACAACTCCACAAACCATCCTGTGTACCTGTGTGGAGATTCAGAAGCCAGGAGAGTATCTGACTGGCCAAGTTCGGATGATATATCTCCACTTTTACCCTGGGTGGGCTGGGGAAGGGCCAGTAGGAAGGGAGCAGGTCTTAGTTCCCAGGACGTCCAAAATCACATGGACTGAAGGCAGGGAAGTTACCCGAAGGGATGGACACTGATGAGTACAAAAATAAGAGATGCTTATGGCATGTGCTTATATTTTTTATGTAGAAAAAATTTTAAGTAGAAATGTATTCCCATTACAATTCATATTCTGGTATATAGCCTTCCAGACATTTAGCTAATCATATAGAATTTTTTCCTTGCAAAAACTAAGCCATACTGTGTACCCTAGCCTGCAATTTGCCTTTTTATCCTACTTAAAATACCTTGTGGGAGCCCCTGGGTGGCTCAGTCAATTGAGCGTCTGACTTTAGCTCAGGTCATGATCTCACAGTTCATTAGTTCGAGCTCCGTGTTGGGCTTTGCGCTGACAGTGTGGAGCCTGGAGCCTGCTTCAGATTCTCTCTCTCCCTGCTCCTCCCCTGCTCATGCTCTCTCTCTCTCTCTCTTTCTCTCTCAAAAGTAAATAAACATTAAAAAAAAATACCTGGTGAAAACTCTATATAAATAGTGACAAGATTGAAATATAACTTTTAATTCAGAGAAAGGAGATTCAAATGAATTGTAACCAAAGATAGTGACCAGTAAACTAGTTAATCAATGTTAGAGTAGGAATTTTGAAGTCATGATTCCTAGACTTCGTGTCCTACCCATGAACAACTACTACCAGGATATCTGATTTTTTATCTCACCATCGGTATATCTGTCTATCTGCATCCATACCTATCCATTAGCTAGTTACCTACCTATTTAACTTACAGATTAAGTTATGCTCCAGTAACAAACAACGCTGAAATCTCAGTGGCTTCTTAAGTGTATTTCTCTATCCTGCTACATGTCTGGTGCAGGTTGGGGACACTCTGCTTATCCACGCACTTGGGACCCAGGGTGACAAAAGCCCATTTCAACCCAGCAGTGGAACAGAATACCACAAAGCACACCCCATTTCCCAACGCTTCGCCCAGAAGTGATACATCTTCTCACTTCTGCTCACAACTCATTGGCCAATGCAAGTCTCACGGCCAAACTATCACCAAGAGAGCGATCCTACTATGCGCCCTTACCATGTCTCCAGAAGAGCTCGAATATTTGTGAGTGGCAAGTAGCAAAGATGACCCTTGGCCTCTTTGAGTTTATCAACAATCTAGTAGTCAAAATTGGGCTGGAATGGAGAATAAAATCTTTCCCGATTTGCAAATCCTGTAAGAGGATCAAATGCTTTAACCATATTACTCTGAGTTTGCATCATAAACCATTTCCCTTTCTATCCTAAACTATATTTCGTCTCTCCCTCTAATCCTCTGTTCATAGAACATCAAACAAAACAGAAAGTAAAGACGTCGACAGCTGGTGCTGGTAACTCCCACGGAAGACGATTTTGTGCTATGTTAAAAAGCCCAATGGTATTAATTCTAGGTAATCTAAAACAAAATAGGAGTAGTTTTGATTGCTTAAACTGTTTTTAAAACTATCCTAAGGAATTTAATATTAATATGAGAGCACTATTATCAGTGAGTCAGACCAGGAGACTATTACGAAAATAATACTGGTAATAATATATACCTTTGAGCCAGTGTATTTCAAGGGTTGCCTAGTGAATATAGTAACTGATTAAATGTTTGAAATCTTTTTATTTTTTTAAATGTTTATTTGTTTATTCTTGAAAGAGAGAAAGAACCAGCACGGGGGAGGGGCAGAGAGAGAGAATCCTGAGTCAGGGCCCCATCTCACGAACGGGGAGGTCGTGACCTGAGTGGAAATCAAGAGTCAGACACTCAACCCACTAAGCCACCCAGGTGCCCCATGAGATCTTTTTAAACAAGTAATAGATTATATAGATTATGGGAACTGTAGGGGCACCTGGGTGGCTCAGTTGGTTGGGCATCTGACGTCAGTTCAGGTCATGACCTCACGGTTCATGGGTTTGAGCCCCGCGTCGGGCTCTGTGCTGACAGCTCAGAGCCTGGAGCCTGCTTTGGATTCTGTGTCCCTCTCTCTCGGACCCTCCCCGACTTGTGCGCACACTTGCCCTCTCTCTCTCTCTCTCTCTCTCTCTCTCTCTCTCAAAAACAAATAAATATTAAAAAAATTTTTTTTTAGGTTTATAGGAAACTGTATCTGGAGCCACATTGCATGGTGGGACTCAGGTATATCATTCGGTTACTTTTATTGATGGGTCCCAAGGGGCTGTAGCCTGGGGGGAAGAAAGATGGCGTAGGGTATCATCGGAGGCTCACTTGAGCCAAGGACAAGTTGGGGACAGCTGGAACCAAGTGTACAGTCATCTGACTTAGGTGGAGGCCGAGATGGGAGCAAAGATAGCCAAGTCGGTGCTACTGGGAGCTACAGATTTCAGGCAGACAGCCTCCAGGAAGGCCCTCTGAGGAGGCCAGAGACAAACGCTCGCTTATAACCAATCTCATCATCTCACTGGTAAAGGTGCAGCAGACGTGGAGGGAGTGACAAGGGAGAGATGACAGGACTCCAGGGGCAACGGTTGGCAGCCCTTGGAAAGGTGAGCTGAGCCAGTGGTCGGCAGAGCAGAGGACTCCCTGAGGCCCAGAGAAAAGCGTATGAGGCTCTGGGCATGGAAGGATCTCTGCCCATGGAGTAGCGGAGGAGGATGTGTTCTAGGGAAAAAGCTAGAAAGGCCGACCGAAGAACCGAAGTTCATTGCAGAGGAAACTCTTAGCTGGGGTTTGGGGGCTGGGGTTTGGCTTCCTGGTGCTGTCTTCTGCTCACTGAACAGACAGGGAAGGTGCAAATGTCCTGTGCCACACACACTCTCTTCCACAGACAAGTTCTCTCAGTCCTAAAAATGGAGGGGACAGGGTGAGGGAAGCGGCATGGACCGGGCTAAACTGGATTCAGAAAAACGCTGCCAGTCCCACTACTGTTTAGTCCATCCCCCTGTTGGAGCCCAGAGGGTGTACGTTTGGTGATAAAAATGCAAGTTTTCATCAAGTCAGCAAGTATTTTCTCAGTTTAATATAACAAGCAAATTGTTATATTTAAGAGTTATATTTAAGAGTCACAATTTTTTTTATTGCATCCAATAAATCAGATTTTTTTTGTAATTACAAAAGCAATACATGCAAATTGCAGAAATTTTTGGAAAAGCAGAAAATGACAAAGAAAAAATTTTAAGGGCTCATAATCTCACTGCTGGGAGATAGTTACCGTTAATATTTAATATGTTTCGCTCTTGTCTTGGTCTATGCAATTTTTAGCAACTTAGACTTTTTTAAACATTTTCGATTAAATGTTATATACAAAATGAATCCTACGTTTATCACTTTAAATTTAAATATGGACACTTACCCTGTACTAAAAATACTGGCACTGTCACATGATCTTTGTGGTTCACCAACATTTGTTTATTCTTTTTCCTATTGTGAGTCATTAAGTTTATTTCTAGGGGCGCCTGGGTGGCTCAGTCAGTTAAGCATCCAACTTCGACTCAGGTCATGATCTCATGGCTCGTGGGTTTCAAGCCCTGCGTCGGGCTCTGTGCTGACAGCTCAGCTCGGAGCCTGGAGCCTGCTTTGGAGCGTCTCTCCCTCTCTCTCTGCCCCTCCCCTGCTCGCACTCTGTCTCTGTCTCTCTCAAAAATAAACATTTAGGGGCGCCTGGGTGGCTCAGTTGGTTAAGCATCTGACTTTAGCTCAGGTCATGATCTTAAGGTTCATGGGTTTGAGCCCCACGTTGGGCTCTGTGCTGACAGCTCAGAGCCTGGAGCCTGCTTCGGATTCTGTGTCTCCCTCTCTCTCTCTTCCCCTCTCTCACTCATGCTCTGTTTCTCTCTCTCAAAAATGAATAAACATTTAAAAAATTTTTAAAAATAATAAACATTTCTTAAAAAGTTTATTGCTAATATTTCATTATTGTAAATTATACTGAAATATATATGTATATATTAAGTACATAAATATATATTTTATATATATATATATATATATATATATATATATATATATTTGCACACAAAACTTTGTTCACATTTCGAGTGATTTCATTAAGATAAATTCCTCGGAGGTAAAATCTGGGTCATAGACATAAACACTGAGGCAGTTCTGACTCATGATCCCCAGACTCTCTGGCACTCTTCCCATGGAGGGCTGGGGTCCATTTCCCTTCTCCTTGGATCTGAACAGACTTGTGACAACATGAACCAACAGACTGAGCAGAACTGATGCTGTCTGACCTCTGAACTTCAATGGCCAGAGCACTCGCATTTGGAGCCCTGAGCCACCACAGAGACAACCAGACGACCACAAGGCCACCAAGCCGAGAGGAGGCCAACCCACGTGGAGGCCCAGAAAGGCACCCCCGGAGACAGTCCTAAGACCAGTCCAGGCACCAGACTTGGGACTGAACACACCTTCAGAAGATTCCAGCTGCCCAGCTTTCAAGCATCACCTGCTGAGGCCGCACAAGTCACAAAACAGACTATCCATCACTACATTTTTTTTTTTTAATGTTTATTTTTGAGAGAGAGAGAAAGAGAGAGAGAGACAGAGTGTGAGCCAGGGAGGGCAGAGAGAAGGAGTCACAGAATCTGAAGAGGCTCCAGGCTCTGAGCTGTCAGCACAGAGCCCGACACGGGGCTTGAACTCACGAACGACGAGATCATGACCTGAGCCGAAGTCGGCTGCTGAACCGACTGAGCCGCCCAGGAGCCCCGTTTTGTTTTAATAATAAAATGGTGTTTTAAGCCAAGTTTCTGGGTAAGTTTTCATGCAGCAATAGTAACTAGAACAAACATTTTCAGGGTCCTTGATCTATCCTGTCAGACTGTTTTCCGGGCCTCTTGGCACACCGTGGCCTCCCACCCAGATCTTACGAGAGCTCCCAGCTCACCGCACATTATCCACACTGACCGTTCACCTCTTGTTTTGTCTTTTAATTTTTGAAATGCTTATTCGTTTTTGAGAGAGAGAGACACAGAGTGTGAGTGGGTGAGAGGCAGAGAGAGAGGGAGACACAGAATCCAACGCCGACTCCGGGCCCCGAGCTGTCAGCACAGAGCCCGACGCAGGGCTCGAACCCACAAACTGTGAGATCATGACCTGAGCCAAAGTCAACACGTAACCAAGAGAGCCACCCAGGCACCCCTCTTGTTTGTTTTTAAATTTTTACTATGGAAAACGAATATGCACAATAGTGAGAAAACGGTATACAAACCAAACGCCCATGTGCCCATCACACAGCTTCAGTGCTTCCCACTTTTATTTCAACTCTTACCCTTCCCACTCCTATCTCTACCAGCAGAGCGGTTATATTTCTACTTCACTCTTCCTCAATTAAAGTATATTTGCTCCCTTGGTCACTGAAGACCATTGCTGGAAATAGCTCAGTGAGACAATCAATGACAGAGCAGAAAAGATCAGAGCTACTGCATATACCAAAGAATTACCATGAGCGAGGCACCATTTCGTTGAATTTCCTTTTTTTTAATTTATTTCTTTAAATAATCTCCATGCCGAACACGGGGCTCAAACTCAACGACCCTGAGATCAAGAGCCACGTGTTCTACCCACTGAGCCAGCCAGGCGCCGGAGTTGGGCACTGTTTTAAAACCCATCACCTATAATCACTCATTTAAGCTTCACAGAAACTCTAACAGGTAAGAGGAATTATCATCATCCCATCTTACAGATGAGGAAACAGAGGCACAGGAAATTGAATGACTTGCTCCAGTCTGCACAGCTAGCTACAAAGGGGTAGAGACAGAAGTGGAACCCGGGCAGTGCTTCTCCGAAGCAGGCTCTCATCACTCTACGGCGTCACTGCTCTTGAGAGAGACTAACTTCTGTGACTGATTAGAGCCAGTCAGTTCGTATGGCATAAAAATGATTCTCTGATCCACCATTACCCCGGTTACCGGGGAGACATTTGAAAGCTGGAGATAATACATGCTGCCATTTGACCAGATGGCTCAGACCAGACGGGTTGCTGGTTTACGTGTAGAGCCCCAGAAAGAAAAAGCCAGGCCAAAAAAGAGACAGATGTGGCATAGCCTAACAAGGTCAAGGTTCCTACTGCATATGGAGGAGGTCTTGTTCGTATTAAAAGGGAAAAATACAACTTCTGGATTACCATGGAGCATGAGGCTGCCTCAGAGATCATTCCTCAGGAAATCATCGAAAAAAAAAAAAAAACCCAGAAATTCACGAGCAGCAGTCAAATGAGGAAGGAAGCACGTTCCGATACTATAAACCTCAAAAAGGTGGTCCAGGAAGGACACAAGACATGGGAGCCAAGCAGGCCGGCATCTTGGGAGGCTTGCTGACCGCCACCCACCCCCCCCCCCAGCTCCTCTCTCAGGGGTCACGAAATGCTAAGCACTGGCATCAACACTCAAATCTGCAAAGAGCCGGTCTGTGTGGTTATCTTTATCTTTTCTGACTGCAGGGAAAGAACCTCGCTGCCGGGGAGAAATTGGGTGAGACATTCCACTGGAAAGCCACGGATGGGAAAGTTTCAAGGGCCGCCTTCTGAATTGCAGAAGGGATCCCAGGCCTGTGGAAACGGAGTCCGGCAGGTGGAATGAACTCTCTGAAATAGCAACACGCACAGAGCTCGGGGTTTCTGATGAAGAGGGCCCACAGCCGCAGCTGAGCCCCCCTACCATGCCCACAGGGCGCAGAAAAACAGGAAACACCCAGCCTGCCAATTATAGCACTTTGGGGAAAACAAACTGGTCTCAGATAAGGTGGGAAGGCAGTCACGAAGTCACCCACACTCCATCAGAGCAAATAGGGGGTTTGACGGAGCTGCCCAAACTTGAGCAAGATGAAAAGAATCAGCCCTGGCAAGGAGGCACCGGTGCCTGCGGGGCTGGGGGTGGAAAACAACAGAATCTGATAAAAGACACACACCACAGCCTGCATGAACGCTTAACTCCAGGAAAAGAAAGAATCTCCCTTACCAAAGTCTCAAGGACAAGACAGAACTGCCCAGCGATCCACAAGAGAAGACCACAGACAACAGGGATAGAAAGAAAAGAGCAAGTGATAGGATACCCATGTGAGACATCCTCTTAAGGCTCAGCTCAGGAAGGCTGAGACCACATTCCTTTGTGTGGTTCAAGCTCCAGCCTTAGGAAGCTGGCTGAACCCTTCCGAGAGAAGGCAGCTATTTGAGTGCCACTGTAAATAGGTACCAGGTTCTTTTAATGTATTAAATCGTTTAATCCTTAGAGCAACCCTATGGGATAGACACTATTATCACCCCATTTTACAGCTAGGGAAACTTCGCCCAAAGGCACACAGCTAGCAAGATGGTCGGGATCCAGATTCTGTCCTCTTATCTGTCGTACTACTCACCATCGTTTACTCAAAGGAAGACAAAAAAAGTTTTACTCTTCCTCTAGATCTGGAGAAGCCCGTTTTGTTTACCAGGTAGAACTAACCACAGGCTGCCCTGCCTGGAAGAAGAATTCTTTGATTTTCCTCTCCACTCCCAGAGTAGCTGGGAAGGAGCAAGGGGCCTGCCATGTGGTTACATTTTTTTTTTGCGCTAACCTTACTTGACATGTAAATAACCGGTTGAAATTAACCTGATTTCTATTAAATGTTCAGCTCTGTCTCTTAGGTAAGTGAAAATCCCTTCACCAACAGGTTTGGCTTCCTAGGCTGTAGACTACACCCATACATAAAACACCCACACGGGCACACACGGCTTGCAGCAGTGTTTTAACACAGATACAATTATGACTCACAAATAAGCATGGCTGGAGCATAAAGCACTCAACCAGAAGTTACATAAGCATGGATGGCATTAGATGTCATTCTATTAGAGCACAGTAGCATGATGCATCATGGACTGGAGATTCAATTAACAGAAGGCAGAATAGGCCATTTATTGTAATGAATTCCTGAAGGGGGGATCCGTCTTGTAATCACTAGTTTACTGTGGGGAGTGTAATATTCCACCAATTAACCATAAGCTCAATAATAAGCCCAAATATTGCTTCCAGAGAGCCATCTGGTCTACAAACCAGTGATTTAGAAGCTTCCTATCTGGACTCAGTGTCTTGTGTTCTAGAGCTGGCTACCCTTAAATAATTCACACATGTGAAGGATGATGGATTTTTTTTTTTTTTGATAGTTCCAAGAAAGTGCCTAAGTTGTATCAAACTCCGGAAAGAAAGGCAAAGACAGGACGTTCAGCTCAGGAACTGGAGGGAAACATGAACCATCTATAGCATGCAGGGCAGCAAAAGCATTTGGCCCAAATGTGACATTCTTCTTCCTATTTAGGCCCTCTATCTTATTTGCTTCTTGATCCTTTTTCTAAATTTTTAATGGAAGCATGTACAGAAAACACGTAAGAAGAGGAAGGGTAGAAGTTGATTATGGTCCTACCACCAATGACTTACGACATATAAATATGTATTGTTTATTATGATTACGTATTATTAATATTATTGCCTTATCCATGGCACACCCACCTGCTGGTTCATGTAAAGGTGTTAAGTATGAAGATAAAAAGGTGGGGAGTCCAAGTGCCCTCATAGGGAGGGTAGTGGCTGCAAGCTCTATGGGCACAGGTAGAACTCCCTCCCCAAAGCATGTAGGCTTGGTGCAAGAAACGATCTCCTGTCCCGGGAGCCTCTGGGGCCATCCCTGAGGCAGCCTTGAGTGTTTAGATTTAATTTAGAGCAAGTCAGTAAGAACTACTACTATTTAGAAACATGATGGGTCTATAAGCACGTTAGGTGTGCACGTGTTTAGGGGGCAGAAGATGGAGGTACACCCGATTGCCAAACTCACCATTTCACTATCTTGTTTAAAACTGTACAGGGGCGCCTGGGTGGTGCAGTCGGTTAAGCGTCTGACTTCGGCTCAGGTCACGGTCTCGCGGTTTGTGGGTTCGAGCTCCGCATCAGGCTCCTTGCTGACAGCTAGCTTGCTGACAGCTAGGAGCCTGGAGCTTACTTCCGATTCTGTGTCTCCCTCTCTCTCTGTCCCTCCCCCATTCATGCTCTGTCTCTCTCTGTCCCAAAAATAAGTAAACGTTGAAAAAAAAATTAAAAAAAAAACTGTACAACTGCTGCCCATCATCCAGGGACACTATGGGACCCTAAGTGCCCAGCGATGGAGAAATGGGTAAAGAAGATGTGGTACATACGCACGATGGAGTATTACTTAGCCATGAAAGAGAAGGAAATCTTGCCATTTGTGACAACATGGAAGGATCTAGAGGGCGTTATGCTAAGTGCAGTGTCAGAGACAGATAAAGACCATTGATCTCACAAGTGGAATCCAAAAAACCAAGAACAAAACCAAAACACAAGCACAGTGATACAGAGAACAGAAAGCAGGGGCGGGGGTGGGGGGGTGGAGGCAAAATGGTGAAGCAGGTGAAAAGGTAGAAACTTCCAATTATAACGTAAATAAGTCACGAGGATGTAGTACAGTGCGATGACCATAGTTACCGCATTGCACTTTTGAAAGGTGCTGAGAGAGTAGATCATAAAAGTTACATCACAAGAAAAAAAGTGTAACTACGTACGGTGACCGATGTTAACGAGGCTTACGTGGCAATCACTTATGTTTTACACCTGAAACTAATGTTATAGGTCAATTATATCTCAGTGAAAAAAATGGCCTATTTGCTGCCCATCATCCATTAGATACAATTTATATGGGCCCTCCATCATCCAACCTCTGCCTTCCTCTTCAATACGGCCTTAGCGCCGACTTCCCCAAACTCAACAATGAACTTCATGAGGTTCCAATCACACTATTTTATTTCTCTGTATCTCTGCTCTTGCCCCGTCCCTAAACCCAGCCTCGCCCAACTATCTCAAACCCAGACTTTAGGACTCATCTCCACCTTGCTTTCCCCCAAAAAACTTATCTGATCCTTCCAGACTAGATTCCCCCCCGCCTCAGTACCTTGTACACTGTAGGGTTTTTTAAATCATGCAGGTAAAATACTCAGAATAGGGCCTGGCGTATAGTAATCACACCGGCGTATGCTATGCAGCTACCCCATCACATCCCATACTGTATCAGAAGCACCTGTTTTTATTTCTGTTAGCTACTGATCTCCTTGAAGACTGACAGGATACCTTTTATTTGCCCATCTGGGTCCACTCTACCTTTCTCCTTCCCGCTCGGCTCCAGGAGGCTGGCATATACACTTCACCAAGTGGCTTCCTCCCCGACTGGCTTCCGAGTGATTGGAAAAGAGCACCGTAGGGTAAGGAGAGTGAGGTCAAGGTATTGATTCCCCAGCTCCCTCCTTGCTAGATTGCCATCAGCTGACTAATGGCTTCAGGACTGACTTCAGCCCTTGACTGAAGACCACAACGTCAGGAAGCATCTCTACATAGCTTGCTAGTCCTTCTTGTTCTCCCATGTTCCAGCAGCCATACCTCCCAGCCTCACCCATGTCAGGGCTCAGGATACTCATTCCCACTATCACCAGCCTCAGGGGTCTACACTCTCCCATGTGGTTTCCCTAAACTCTGACTACGTTCTCCTCAAATGACCCAATTTGAAGCTCCATCTATCTTCTGCTGGGGTCCTAACTGCTACGAGGACAGATTCTTATGTGTCTCTGGAGCCTCACATCCAGCACAGCGCTTGGCATACAGAAGGTGCCCAATAATGGTTAAATGCATGAATGTGTCATCTTGGCAGTGTGCCAAAGTCAGGCCCAGCTGTGTCTGAGATAACAGAATGTGGTGGTAATTAGCTGAACCTAGGCTCACGGGGAGAGAGAAGGAGGTGCTTCCAAAAGCACAGGTAGGGAAGAGTCTCATCAGACTGACTCATACATAATTGATTAGGACTAGAGAAAAGAGAATAGGGTCTGAATCTTCCTGGTGAATCTAAAACGGAAGTTTGCCTTTGGAATGTGAAGAAGAAACAATTGATGTGAAAGATAAGATGTGGAAGATACAAAAAGAATTGTCAGGGGGGCGCCTGGGTGGCTCCGTCAGTTAACTATCCGACTCTTGATCTCTGCTCAGGTCATGATCTCAAGAGGCCGTGAGACTGAGCCCCGAGGGCTCTGTGCAGACAGCACGGAGCCTGCTTGGGATTCTCTCTCTCTCCCTCTCTCTCTGCCCTTCCCTGTTCATGCTCTCGCTCTCTGTCTAGCAAAATAAATAAACTCTTAAAAAGGAAAAAGAACTGTCAATTAACAAGGAAAGTGGAGTTGACGTTAGGGGTTTTTTTGTTTGTTTTTTGGTTGTTTTTTTTTTTTTTTTGCATCTTCACATATTTATGTCAGGGCAATAATTCTCTGACTTGGATGCACGAATGGAATTCAAATAAGCATTGTACTGAGACTTCCCACGTGTCAGGCATTGTGGTAGGATCTGGAGTCCTAGGAATGATTGAGACACAATGTCTATCCTTGCAGAGAGAGGAAGATGAACACACAACCAGGTCTTTAAGGCCACCTGGGAAGCATTATAGTCTGTGGAGAGTGCAGACAGACACAGGAAGGGTTACCCAACCCAGTCTGGAGGAGACAATGTGAAAGAAATCCAGAAAGACTTCCTGAGGAGGTGAGCTCTGAGAGGCGTCCTGAAAGACAGCCAGGTGAAGAAGGGCAGCCTAGATTAGGGTGTAATTACAGTCAGCAGATGACAATGTCAGAGGGGTGAGAAGCCCAGGACACACACACCGACACCAAGCCCGAGATTCAAACACTACGGCCTCTTTGGAAACTGTTGTGTTTCACCATAGTTTTCATTACAAAAGATAGCATTAAAATACTTTATAAATAATCCAAAGAAACCAAAAGAAACTTTCAGAGTGAAAATAGTCTGCTTTTGCCTTGCTATCAACCCCCCTGTTCTTCAGAGGTAAATCCCACTAGCGTGTAGAATAACATTTTGGTATATTAATCAGTGTGGTTCTGTCCTCAGTACTCGTTGTTGATATTTCTGATGGTTTTTTTTTTTCAAATTTTTTTTCACTTTTTTAGTCATACTCCCGACATACACACACCATTAAAGCAAGACTATGAGGCAGGGGCATTACAGGAATCAAGATGGCACATGGCCCAAGCTGTGAATTCCAAAGACCTGTACTAAAAGTATGCTTGGGAATCCCAATTCTTGATGCGATGTATCAAAATCAAAGCCCTGGCATATTTGCAGCATAAACAGCAGCCTGGAAATCGAATGCATGAGGAAGCCAACTTCTTCGCCACCAGAGATAGCTAGGAAGTGGAGTAACGGAAGGGACGTGACATGACAGAGGGTCTGTGTGAGTCAAGATGAGGGCAGGACAAGGAGCAACGCCTCATACAAGAGGAGAGTCCACCCTCCTCCCTAGTGAGCAGCAGAGCCACCGGGGACCAAGGCGAAGTCTGCAGAGGGCCATTTGAGTAAGCAGAGCCAAGGAACACGTTAGTTGCTCTTCGGGTTGTCCTCCGGCAGGGACTGTCTATAAACAGCAGCCGGTTGGACAGCCATCAACTGTCCAGCGGATATGGTGGCTGTTCATGCCTTAGAACCTTGCTCTTTCCAAAGATTCAGGTCATCTATAGACCCCCCAAGATGGAGCCAGCATACATAAGAAGTGTTGATGTGGTAAAGCAATCCTCTGCATCCACACTGGGTGGCCTGAAGACAGCCAGCTCGAGACCTCTTTACCGCCTGGCAGAGGTGACCACAGCCCAGTAGACATTTGTACACAGGTGCAGATTATTGTTCAACACCCATTGGTCATACTATGTAGACTATTCCATGACTTAATAGTTTTAACTTTCAGCACCTGGACCAGTCTGGGCAAAGTAAGTCCCCAATAAACATTTGTTGAATAAATGGGCAATCTAGGAGTGATCTTTCCATGTAGAAGGTACAGACTTCCATTATGCTTTTTAAATGGCTGCACAGCACTCTACGATATGAGGCAATCTATTTAACTATTTCCCCACTGAAAAACATTCTGGAAAGTATTTCTGTAGGTTAGATACAAAGTACAACTGCTGAGCCAAGTACATAGATTTTTTTTTAAATTTTTTTTTCAATGTTTATTTATTTTTGGGACAGAGAGAGACAGAGCATGAACGGGGGAGGGGCAGAGAGAGAGGGAGACGCAGAATCGGAAACAGGTTCCAGGCTCCGAGCCATCAGCCCAGAGCCTGACGCGGGGCTCGAACTCACGGACCGCGAGATCGTGACCTGGCTGAAGTCGGACGTTTAACCGACTGCGCCACCCAGGCGCCCCATAGATTTTTTGATAGATATTGCCAAACTGTCCTCCAGTAAGGATATACCAATTTATACTCAGCAAAGTTAAATGATATGATAGCAAATGTTGACTGAGAGTTTACGTTACCCAAGGCAACTTCCCAAATATTCTGCATGGGTTGCTTAGGTTATTCTTTAAAACAGCCCTTTAAGATAGGTATTTTTTGTCATCATTTCACATTTTAGTTAGAAATGGAAGCATAGAGAAGTCAAGCAACTTGACCGAAGCCATGGATTAGTGGACTGGACTCCAGAGCATATGTCCTTAACCATGTGCCTCTCTCAGGAAGGGTATCTGTTTTCCCACATCCTCAGTGATAATAGGGGATTATGCACTCTGTCCATCTCTTATGAGATAATGTGGGTGAACATACGGGATGAGCTCAAACGTGGATGTAAAGGATAAAAGATTAGAGAGTTGATTCCATGTGGTTACTCCTCTAGTAGACCCAATTTTTACTATTTTTGTGACTAAACAAAAAGTTCTAATGTTCTTGCTGACAGCGTGAGAGTATCAGAGAGGGATCTGAGCAGCAGACAGCAGAATCCACGCTAGCTTATTTCAACAGAAATGGATTTATCATTTGCTATCTGGGCTTACAGAATTTCCAGGAAGGCCAGAACCAAGTTTGGTGGCCACACGGCCAGGAACAACGCCACTGCGAGAGATACCCAACCACACTAGGTGCCTGTCTGATGCCAGAAAACCTCTTTTCTGCTGCCTGGAGCAAGGGGCATGACGCAGGTGTGTTGGCAAGTCCTGAAAAATCAATCTCCACTGTGGGACCCTAGCTCCCAATGGGCTGCCGCCTCATCTTGTTCACCCCACCTTCCGAGTCTCTCGTGGACGCTACTTGCAGAGGAGCCTGGGAATGGATTGTTAGCTTGCTAGCTTCTGAGGTATAATCCAGAAGGGTTTGGAGTCCTACACAAATGGCAGATCCTGCTACGAGCACACGTACTTTTTCTCCCTAAGCATTCAATGAAGTTTTGCCCTCTGTGAATAAGGGGTGGGGGGGGGGGTGATCTATAAATATCTTTATTTTTCCTGTATTTTCACTTTTGCAATTTGTCCTGAACATGAGGGCAAGGCCATGAGTGGCTCCAGATGGGAAGAGAACAAAGAGCGGAAGTGGACCAGTGAAGATTTAACATCCTCAAAAGAAGATCATCGATCACCTATTAATATAGATGTAACAATGGTGGCTGTTAGTGGCATTCATCCCCCCCCCCCCCCCCAGAACTGACTTCTGTGCACTCTCCACCATCCCTCCCATCTGCACGGCTACTATAGGACCTTTCTGATTCATGCATTCTCCTTAGGAGTCTTTCACAACTACATTTCCCCCACCAAATGGGACTGATCTAGTGATGGGCACCTGACCCAAACTAAGACAATGAGTGCCTTGACTGGTAGCTTTGAATTTGTGACTCAATTTGTGGAACCCAGAAGATATGTAACTGAAGTGCCGTTGGCAGACCTGTCTCTTGCATGTAGAGGAGGAAGCCAGTCTGCACTGAAAGAAATGAAGCCAACCCAAATGAGGAAAGATGGTCAGACAGAGAGTTCCAGGAGGGTTTGAGCTTCTGGTTCAAGTGCTTCCTGAGACTCAACTGCATTACGGCCTTCTTGTGACTTCCCATATCTGACCAAGTTTAAGACACCATCGGTTAAGAGATGCACCACCTTGTTCGCATGTATTTTATGTAAATACACTTGCAATCAAACCATAATGTGCTATCAAGTGTTAGACTCATCTTATTTCAGAGATATTTTTAAAAACTGTAATGCAAATTTTAGAATCAATGAAATGGTTATTCAACTCTTCCTTGGAGTCTAAGCAAATTCAAGTTGGCTTGCTTGAGTTACAATCACAACTAATATATTATGGACTTACATAAGTGAGTGTAAGGCAAAGATAAGTTCTGACCCGGGAACAGGATAACATGAAAAGGATATGGAAGTAAGTACTTCTTAAGGGAAAACTTATTTCATGCAAGCGTTATAAAGAGCATAAATTACCCTGGAAGTAATTGCGATCGCCAGTGTCTTCGATGTCCTCATCTGCTCCTCCCGTGTTACTTAGAAGCACCATACTGACCCATCTTGAGGTGAAGAATGACTGACAGTAACAACACTTTCAAGCAAGTCAATGAAGGTGTTTTCCTATAATTATTATTCATAGATACAATTTTGAATATTGGTTAATATACGTGAGCATCTTCTCAAGGTAAAACTTAGAAAGTCCTCAGAACCCAACCTCCTAATAGAATCAAATTGTTTCGTAACAACTAGTGATGAATGAGTGATTCAAACTGAAGAAAGCTTTGAAACTCCACAAATAAGCAAACTCTTCTTTGGTAACAAAACAATTTGGAAACTCAGATTTACCTTCGTCAGTGCAGGTAAAAAAGGTCCTCTCTGAAGGCTAGGGAAATTTACAAACTATTAAAGATGGTTGCCCCGCCAAAAGGAATTTCTGGAGCTAAAAGAGAATTCATTCTTACAGATCCAACTGTCCCGTAGCCCACTTTTACTTTAAATTTGGCTTGTGGTGTTGCTGCAGCCGTAGTGTGAGCCGTGAACTTGCACAGTGTGCCAGATGGCAGTGGGGAGCCCATTAGGTATGCATCACACATCCCGATCAAAACTGAAAGAAATTATGCTCAGATTGAGGAGAGACACTCGAGAGTAAGGCAATGATTAGAATTTTCTGTATTTTTACAGAAGATTTCACATAATCATTGTCCGTAAATAAACTCACTCTTATGATCCTGCAGACCCAAATCTGGGATAACTTCCAGAGGAGCTCCTCTCGTGGTTTGGGTCAGAACGTGCACGTCCTCATGATATTCATTAGAGAACGCCATAGAACTGATGCCCTTTCAAGGTTATCTCGAAGAGTCTGAGACTCAGAGTGGAGGCTAATGCATTAAATGTTGTGCCTTGCAGAGGAGGGCTGTTCTTTGATAGGTACTGGAGAGGAAATAGAGGAATTCAGTTACAAAGGAAGCTTATTAGAATCTTTGAGAGAACAGGCTTGATGAAAATATATGGGAAATGCAGTGCACAAATACTGCTGATAGGAAAAGTCTAAGTAGTATTTTGAAAGGGGCTGAGGGACCCAAAGCGTATAAAACAACATTATCTGATTGTAAAGTTTATCATCTCTGAAATAAGATCTAAGATTGTGTTTGTCGCTGAACAAAATCATGAGATTGTACCATAATCATACATTCCCAGTTATCTGCGGAGTAGAAGACATTTATATTAGGGCTTGTTCTGATGTACTCTCGGGAGGAAAGATCTTCCTTTTTGTTGCTTAAGGAGAGACCATCACTGTCAATACGTCCATGGAAGCCAGTCCCAGCTCTGCCTTGAGTTGCCTTTTTGGCAAGGAGTAAACAAATACGTTTTTCTAGTTCTCGGTTTCCCCATCTATAAAATAAGGAGGTGGGGGGAATGCTCGTCTGTCCCCACCCACTGGGATGCTGTGAAAACAAATGTCAGAAAGAGACATTTCAAAGGGGGAAATCTCTGTCTCAGATGAAGGGAAGAAAAACAATTCTTTTCTGCCCTATCCCCAAATTTTCTGAGAATGCTAGACTAAATAGTGTGAGTCTAACAGTCTTTGGAGTCCAGAATCATCTCTGAGGGGAACCTGGAGGGCTGCAGACAAGCGGCTGCAATAGCAGAAGCACGGAAAATAGTGTTGGTGCCTAAGGTGAACGTGGCCCTCCAGTTGTGAGGGATAGGGGGTGTGTAGACTCCCTGTTCTTGTGAAGCATGCAGTCTAGTGCCCAAGGGAGCCCTGGAACTGCGCTTTCCAAACCTGCCTCTGCATCAGGATCACCTAGGAAGCTTCCCCCAAAACACCCAGATCTGCCTCTCCCCAGGTCTAGTGAAGTAAAGCCTCTGGAATGGAGACGGTAGACTGGTAGAGGTGATTGGAAGACATCGCTGGGCTTCCCATTTGAACTTGATTCAAGGGTGGCTCTGCCATTATTTATGTTCAGCAAGATGTTGCTTGAACAGAGAATTCAACTTCTAAAACAAAACAAAACAAAACAAAACAAAACAAAACAAAACCCATTTAAAAACCCATAGGTCTGATGTGTTTCCTCAGAAGCAGGAAATTATTTCCAGAGTTTCTTTCATCCATTCAACAAATATTTATTGCACGCCCGTTGTGGCCCTAGGGTCTCATAACAGTCTACACCCATATCCAACGTGGGGGGAAAGGAGTTCAGCCCCCACCCAGTCCCTACTTCAGATGCCCATCGCGAGCCCAGCTTGTTACCTGTGCTTCTGATCAACCAGCTCATATATACATTGGAAGTTCCAATGACACCCTCCTCGGGTCTCATTAGTTTGTTAGAGTACCTGACAAACTCAAGGAAGTTCCAATGACACCCTCCTCGGGTCTCATTAATTTGTTAGAGTACCTGACAAACTCAAGGAAACATTTTACTTACCAGAATACTGGTTTATTATAAAAGGGTGCAACTCAGGAACAGCCAAACAGAAGAGATACTTAGGGGAAGGTGTGGGGAAAGGGCACAGAGCATGCATGCCATCTCCAGACCCAGAATTCTCCCCACATCACATCTCCATGGGCTCACCAACCCAGAAGCTCTTTGGTTTTCTACGAATGCTTCACTACTTAGTCATAACCGATGAAATCATTGGCCATTGGTGACTGATTCAACCTCCAACCCTTCTCCCCACCCCAAGGTCAGGGGGTGAGACTGAATAGGAGCTCTGCACCAGAAATGGGGACGAAGACCAAATATATATTTCTCATTATAAAGAAAAGGACAAAGTCCCAGTTCTTCTGAAGCTATCATCAACATAAACTGAATATCCAGGCCCGCAGGTTGTGTTTTTCTAGGTTTTATTCTTTAACTGAACCAGATGTTCTTCTCATAATTCTACACATTCTTTCTTACGCCACCCCCTTCCACCACCCTTTCTTCCCTCCAGAAAGTCATTTCTATTTATTTGCAAACACAGATTTTAACGTCTGCTCATCTGAAGTATATTAGTCCCTGCATATCTCTGCCATTGGTTCTGAACCAGGCAGTGCATAAAGCAAGTACGTCTGCATAACATGTGCTTGTTCCCTGGCTTTATTTCCTTCTGTTTTATATTCGATATGACAGGTCAGAAATATGTCTCAGAGCAGGATGTTTATATGTACATACCTTAAGTAGATATGATTTGATGGGCGATGTGGACGTAATCAATCAATCGACAAATATTTACGGAGACATTCCTGAATGTATAAAACAATGTCCTCATTCCCAAGAAGCATATCGAGCTTCCTGTGAGGGGCAACTCTGAAATTATAACAGAGACCTACCCTCTCCCTGCAGTCATCTGAAAAAAGAAGGAAGGGTTTTAAAGGTGAAGGGCAAATTATCTCCTCTTGTAGCCCAAAGCCAAAATGATGACTGCCGCATAGTGAATAGTTCGACATTAGTGTGTGTGTGTGTGTGTGTGTGTGTGTGTGTGTGTGTGTGTTGCAAGAACAGAACTAGTGGGTTCCTAGAGGGATAAACTCTTCACTGCTCCTGGTGGATATCTCACCAGCTTTGGGCAGGATGAAAGTGGTTAGCTCTAGATAAAATCAATAAAAGGGAAGGCCGTCCTCTGTCCTTTTCACCTTTGTTTTCCCTGCTCCCTCTCAGCTGGGCTTTCTCATTAGCACTGACTCCCATCTTCCTGCTCCCAGAACACTGTTACTCAAGGCCCCACTGTGCATCCTCCCTCCTTACCAGGATATGAAGGTAGTATTTGTACCCACCCCCACCTCCACTCATCCATAGGGTGGTTCTACTTGCTCCTTGGTGGATGGACCTTTATTCCTACTTGTTCCAGAGCATCACTCCTAAAGCTGGCTAGCCCAAGGGAGAAGATGACCTTCCTATAGAGAGGAGGACCACTGTCCAAGTAAGAATGTGGTCCAGGTAAGAATGCTGTCCATCTAAGGACATTATCCACATAAGGACATTGTCCACATAACAAGTCTACCGGTTTCCCCAACAACATTCCAAGCCCTTATTATTGTACTTTCTTTACCACCAAATTTAGCCTCTCCAATCCAGATTCTTTGACATTGCTGGTAAATTTTAGCAGATCAAGTAAATGATTCCATGCAAACCAGCCAATGGGACAAGAGTCACAGAGAATTTAAACACTCATCTTTTGTCTTTCTCAGGTGTCTGAATTATTACAGGCTCTAAAGACAATCTCCCCTCCTTTGTTCTCTAGCCCTAAGAAATGACTCTAAGGGGAGGAATTTTAGGTTAGGGTAGTAAGGATAGGAGATATATTAAAATTAGAAGGACCTTCACCTCATACTATTACATATAGGGCATCCCCAGCACAAAACTAGCTCAATGAAAAAAATTCAGCCACCTTCTTGCAGGTTTCTTCTGCAAGGAGGGAAAAAAAATGCTTCAAGCAGCATTCATGTTTTATAAATTTTCTACCAGAGTTTAAGTTGGAAAGGTTCTCCTACAACAATAATGTGTAACTATTTCTCTGTATGTTTCCAACAAAATAACTTCAGAGTTAAAAAAAAAATTATAATAGAATCTTGAGGGATATAACTTCAGGGATTAAATATTGACTATTTGCTCTTAAACCAAGGACATATTGTTTTTCTTTGCCCTCTTAAATCCTCATTGAGTAACCAAAAGATAAAAATCGTAGTATTTCTGGCATTTCAGAAAAGCTTCTGTTTTGTTTTGAGCAACTTAAGATATAAACAGAAAATGTCATCCTGACCAAAAGCCTATGATCATTTTTTTATGAAGAAGTTGTTAGCAAAGGCATATACCTCTGGTATGTAGAATTTACCTGGTATATTGGTGTCCTGGGACTGCTTTATCTTCGTGGCTTAAAAACAACAGAAATTTATTGTCTCACAGATGCTAAAGGTCTGGGATCAAGGTATTGTTGGGACCGTGGTCTTTCTTAAAACAGTAGGGAAATCCTTCCTTATCTCTTCTAGCTTCTGGTAGTTTCTTGGCAATCTTTGGCATTTCTTGGCTTGTAGCTACATAGTCCAATCTCTGCTTTCATTGTCAGATGACATTTTCCCTGTGTCTCTGTGTTTTCATATGACCATCTTCTTATATGACCACCAGTCATATTGAATTAAGGGCCCACTCTACTCCTGTATGACCTCATTTAACTTAATTAATTATATCTGCAATGACCCTATTTTCAAATGGAGTCACATTCTGATGTGGTAGGGGTTAGACTTTTGATGTTCCTTTTTTAGGGGGACACAATTTAACCCACAACACTTGGAATCTGTAATTTTGTTTGAGAATGACTTGGAAACCCGGTATTGTTTTCTGGGGAAGCTGGCTACTTTGAAAGTGGTCCACTTTCAGAGCTGTGTGGATAGGCCACTGGGCTCCCCTTTAGAGTGGCATGGGTTGCAGAAGGATCCTTGAATCAAGAGTGTGAACATCTGAGTCAGAAACTCAGCTTTGCCATCTAGCACGTATGAGACTATGCTTGACATTATATCTCTGTAATCCTCTGTGTTAGAGAGGGTAAAAATACCTAGGTTTTTCAGAAGATTAAAGACGCCAATGTATTACAGAGGGCAAAAGCACCTAGTCTAGCTGTGTATTGTAAATACATATATTTTAAAAATTCTTAAACAAAGTATGTACCCATATATTACTTGTAAAGTTAAAATATTTTAATGTAAAAGCATAAGGCTTTATAATCTATGAAGTACTCACAAATTCAGATGTTTTTACATTTGATAAATCATATCCAATGTCTTAAAATCTTTAACATTCCATCCAAAGTGCCTGCCACTCATCTTAGATTCCGTTTGTGCAAATTAGTGGCATTTCAGGCAACTGTCCATCACACTGCTGTGGTTCCACATTCTACCTCTTTCTTTTCTTCCTCTTGCCTTCCACCTTTTACATTTGCTATTCTTTTACTTTTCCTGTTTGTTTCTCTGAGGGCTTCTTCTCCACCCAAGGGCATTCCCAAAAGCACCAGGATGCTCTAATCCACCTGCCCACATACAAGAACAGGACTAGTGAGTACCTAGGGGGATAAACTTTCACTTTTCATCATGGATATCCCTCCAGTTTGGGGCAGGATGAAAGCAAGGTCAACTTTAGGCAATACTAAATGAAGGGAAAGATGGCCCTGTGAGTTTCCAAGTATTAAAAGCAAAGACTTAACTAAAAAAGGCTTGCTGGACAGGCCTGAGTCACAGCGCCACCCCTCGAGTGGGGGTAAAGGGGCTCAGCTTCAACTAAATCACAAGGCTCCTGGCAGCAGGCAAAACAGCAGATGCTTTCTGTATATCTATACGTGAGTGTCACACACATATAAACCCACATACATCATTTATCCAGCAGACATTTACTGAGCGAGTACAGCGTGCTAAGTACCCAGAGACAAGGTTAACTAAAGAAAAATATCTGCTCTGAAGACGTCCACAGTTTCATGGAAGAGAAAAAAAAAACAATAAGAAAGCAATAGATTACCATCATAATTCACATGCTGTGGAAAAGAGGAGACATCTACATCTGCGTGGGTAGCCTGGTCTAATTCACTATGATATCTTACTCAGATCAGAGGTTGGCCAACTTATCCTGTGAAGGGCCAGATACATATGTTCAGCTTCATGGGTTCAACTGTGTTGCAATGACTCAACTCTGCCCTTGTAGCCCGAAAGCAGCCATAGACGATATATAAACCAATGGGCTTGACTATGCTCTCATAAAACTTTATTAACAAAAACCAAGCTTCGAATTTGATTTACTTTTTCGTGTGTCGTGGGATACACTCTTCTTTGGATGTTTCTTCAACCATTCAAAAGTGTAAAAAGGATAAAAATCATTCTTAGATCACAGGGTGTATAAAAACAGACCATGGGCCAGATTTGACCTGGAACATGGTGCGCTGACCTAGATTATTGCCATAGTCCCGGCCCCTCCAACACATTCCTCATTCTGCGGCCAGGAGTCCTTCTTAGACCAGATCTTATCACGTCATACGTTGTCTCAATGACTTCTCGTTGCCTTTAGGATAAATTCCAAATGTCTCCATACTGGTTTATAAGGTACTCCACGATCCCCTGCTGAACCACTTTCATTTTTTTCAAGAGGCCATGCATTCATGTTCCCTGCTCCCATGCTATATCACCTGAGCAATTCCTATTCATTCCTCTATTTCCTCCTCCAGGAAGCCTTCCCTAAATTCTCGCTAAGCCCAGGTGAGGTGTCCTTCTGCAGTGCTTTAAGAGCCTCAGGTATTGCCTCACATCACGGTACTTATCATGTATGATTATTAAATATAGCTATCACTATGTCATTATTATTATTCCCTACTTGCGAGTCTCTGTCTTAAGCTTGATGAAGACAACCTCTAAGTTTATCTGCTTCTCACTTACAGCCGCAGTTTCTAAATTGGAGTCTGACACAAAGTACATGCTCAGTAAACACTCTCCGGATGAATGAAAAATATTGCAGGGGGCGGGGGATGTGATCTGAGGAATCTACACGGAGGAGGTGTTCCCTGAGCTGAGCCTTGAAAGATGAGTAACAGTGTAGAATTTTGACGGACAGTGATGGGCATTTTCAAGCAGAGTAACAGCTGTAGCAGTAACGGAAGTGGGCGAGACCATCTGAGGAACTTCAGGCAGTTTGGTACGGCTGGAGTCTTGTCGCCTGTTGGAAAATGGTGGGAAGTGAGACGGGAGAGAGAACCTGAGAAACTGTAGGCTAAGATCAGGAATTCAGTCTTAATTCCTCAGGTCACGGGGCGTCTCAAAAAGACAAAGTTTGTCAGATTGACGTTTTAGCAACTTCACTTAGATCTCATTGCCCGGTAGATAGTCTAGATCCAATTAAAGTGTCTGAGGGAAAGTAGACAAGATCATTTTGGCAGCAGACCTGGCTGGAGTTTGATGCCAACTTCACATTACGAAATAAATTCAGATTCTGCAGCAACAGTTCACAAAAGAAATAAAGACACGCAAATCAAGGATATGTTCGTGAAAACACAGGGGAAGTTTCATACTTGAAACTCGGGAAAAATGGCCAAGTCGGAAATACAGAATTAGAAAAAGTCACAGCCTCTAAGTATATGTCATCTGGTTCACTAGCCCACATGGGCCTTTTTTTTTTTTTTTTTAACATTTATTTATTTTTGAGAGACAGGAGAGACAGAGTGCAAGCAGGGGCGGGCAGAGAGACAGGGAGACCCAGAATCTGAAGCAGGCTCCAGGCTCTGAGCAAGCTGTCAGCCCAGAGCCTGACGCGGGGCTTGAACTCACGAACCATGAGATCATGACCAGAGCGCAAGTCGGACGCTTAACTGACTGAGCCACCCTGGCGTCCCCACATGTGCCTATTTAAATTTGAATTTAACGTTTATTTATTTTTGGGACAGAGAGAGACAGAGCATGAACGGGGGAGGGGCAGAGAGAGAGGGAGACACAGAATCGGAAGCAGGCTCCAGGCTCCGAGCCATCAGCCCAGAGCCCGACGCGGGGCTCGAACTCCCGGACCGCGAGATCGTGACCTGGCTGAAGTCGGACGCTTAACCGACTGCGCCACCCAGGCGCCCCTAAATTTGAATTTAAATTTACTAAATGGATGAAGGGGGTCAGAAGGTAAACATTTCCAGGTATAAAAGAAATAAGCCATGGGGATGTAATCTACGGCATGGTGACTATGGTTAATAGCACTGTGTTGCAAAAAATAGATCAATCTTAAAAATTCAACTTAATTAATATATTTTCTAAATTTACATGCTAGTTAGCATATAGTGCAACAATGATTTCAGGAGTAGATTCCTTAATGCCCCTTTCCTGTTTAGCCCATCCCCCCCCCCACTCCCTCCAGTAACCCTGTTTGTTCTCCATACTTAAGAGTCTCTTATGTTTTGTCCTCCTCCGTTTTTATGTTATTTTTGCTTCCCTTCCCTTATGTTCATCTGTTCTGTGTCTTAAAGTCCTCATATGAGTGAAGTCATATGATTTTTGCCTTTCTCTGGCTAATTCCACTTAGCATAATACCCTCCAGTTCCATCCACGTAGTTGCAAATGGCAAGATTTCATTCTTTTTGATTGCCGAGTAATACTCCATTGTATATTTATACCACATCTTCTTTATCCATTCATCCATCGATGGACATTTGGGCTCTTTCCATACTTTGGCTATTGTTGATAGTGCTGCTAGAAACATGAGGGTGCATGTGTCCCTTCGAAATAGCACACCTGTATCCCGTGGATAAATGCCTAGTAGTGTAATTGCTGGGTTGTAGGGTAGTTCTATCTTTAGTTTTTTGAGGAACCTCCATACTGTTTTCCAGAGTGGCTGCATCAGCAGGAACTGCCTCCTTTTAAATATCCTTTAGTATTCCAATATTTGCCAATCTTCCCCCATTCTTCTCAGTTATAGAGGTTCCACCTCAGTATGCTTGTTGCTGCCAAAGAGAAATGAGTTTTTCCAATGTGTTACCCACACAACTAGGTAGCTAGGCACCTGTTCAGTGCTCTCCTTTCCCTGTGAGAGAAGTCACCACTGATAGATAGTTCAGCCCAGTGCAATGTTGACTCAAAGGAGGTGGCAGTTCAGGGAAAATCCTCTTACCATCTCCACTGTAACCAAATTCTCTCATATATATAGACATATAGAGATGTATAGAGAGAGAGCATGTGAGTGTGCCATAATTGTTTTGTTTTATAGATCCATTGTTCCTTGTTTCCTGTCTTCTTTCTTTTGTGTGTTTTGATGTGCCAAATGTATATGCTTTTACTTTTTATTATGTTCTTTTGTAAATTACTACATGTTTTTCCCCTTTGGTTATCATAAAACTTATACAAAATATTTTAAAATTATAACACCCTATTTTTTATTTTTTTAACTTTATTTTTTATTTTTCAAAATTTACACCCAAGTTAGTTAGCATATAGTGAAGCAGTGATTTCAGAGGTAGATTCCTTAATGCCCCTTACCCATTTAGCCCATGCCCCTTCCCACAACCCCTCCAGCAACCCTCAGTTCTCCATATTTATGAGTCTCTTATGTTTTGTCCCCCTCCCTGTTTTTATATTATTGTTGTTTTCCTTCCTCTATCTTCATCTGTTTTGTCTCTTAAAGTCCTCATAGGACTGAAATCATACAATTTTTGTCTTTCTCTGACTAATTTCACTTAGCATAATACCCTCCAGTTCCATCCACATAGTTGCAAATGGAGGATTTCATTCTTTTTGATTTCTGAGTAATACTCCATTGTATATATATACACCACATTTTCTTTATCCATTCATCCATTGATGGATGTTTGGGCTCTTTCCATACTTTGGCTATTGTTGATAGTGCTGCTATAAACATGGGGGTGCATGTGCCCCTTCAAAACAGCACACCTGTATCCCTTGGATAAATATCTAGTAGTGCAATTTTTGGGTCGTAAGGTAGTTCTATTTTTAATGTTTTGAGGAACCTCCATACTATTTTCCAGAGTGGCTGCACCAGTTTGCATTCCCACCAACAATGCAAAAGAGATCCTCTTTCTCTGAATCCTCAACATCTGCTGTTGCCTGAGTTGTTAATGTTAGTCATTCTGACAGGTGTCAGGTGGTATCTCATTGTGGTTTTGATTTGTATTTATGTGATCCTGAGTAATGCTGAGCATTTTTTCATGTGCCGGTTGGCCATCTGGATGTCTTCCTTGGAGAAGTGTCTATTCATGTCTTTTGCCCATTTCTTCACTGGATTATTTGTTTTTCGGGTGTTGAATTTGATAAGCTCTTTGTAGATTTTGGATACTAACCCTTTATCTGATATGTCATTTGCAAATATCTTCTCCCATTACATTGGTTGACTTTTAGTTTTGCTGACTGTTTCCTTCGCTGTGCAGAAGCGTTTTATTTTGATGAGGTCCCAGTAGTTCATTTTTGCTTTTGTTTCCCTTGCGTCCGGAGACATGTTGAGTAAGAGGTTGCTGCAGCCAAGGTCAAAGAGTTTTTTGCCTGCTTTCTCCTCCAGTATTTTGATGGCTTCCTGTCTTACATTGAGGTCTTTCATCCATTTTGAGTTTATTTTTGTGTCTGGTGTAAGAAAGTGGTCCAGGTTCATTCTTCTGCATGTCGCTGTCCAGTTTTCCCAGCACCACTTGCTGAAGAGACTGTCTTTATTCCATTGGATATTCTTTCCTGCTTTGTCAAAGATTAGTTGGTCAAATGTTTGTGGGTCCATTTCTGGGATCTCTGTTCTGTTCCATTGATCTGAGTGTCTGTTTTTATGCCAGTACCATACTGTCTTGATGATTACAGCTTTGTAATACAGCTTGAAGTCCGGGATTGTGATGCCTCCTGCTTTGGTTTTCTTTTTCCAGATTGCTTGGCTATTCGGTGTCTTTTATGGTTCCATACAAATTTTAGGATTGTTTGCTCTAGCTCTGTGAGTAATGCTGTTGTTATTTTGATAGGGATTGCATTGAATATGTATATTGCTTTGGGTAGTATTCACATTTTAACAATATTTGTTCTTCCTATCCAGGAGCATGGAATATTTTTCCTTTTTTGGTGTGTCTTCTTCAATTTCTTTCATAAGCTTTCTATAGTTTTCAGTATATAGACTTTTCACCTCTTTGGTTAAAAATTCAATTTATTAATCATACTAAGCTACATTTCCTACAATCATTAGCCACATGTAGCTAATGGCTACTGTATCTGACAGTACAGAATTATAGAACATTCCCATTATTGCAGAAGGTTCTATTGAACAACACCATCTAGACTGTGTTGAAATTACAGTTAAAGTCAAGACTGTTCAGGAAGTTCCTCAAAAAGTTAACCATAGAACAGCCCTAGTACCTAGAAATTCCACTACTGGTTATGTACCCCAAAGAACTGAAATCATGGACTTGAACAGATATGTGTAGGCTAACATCACAGCAACATTATTTACCATATCTAAGAGGTAGAAGTAATCCCGGAGTCCATCAATAGACGAATGGATGGACAAAATGTGGTATATACATTCAATGGAATATCATTCATCCATGAAAAGGAACAAAACTTTGATATCTCTTACAACACGGATGGACTTAGAAACATGTGAAGGGAAATAAACAAGACACAGGACAAACATTGCATATACTACTTGTACGTGGTACCTAGATTAGTCAAATTCGCAAAGACCGAAAGTAGCATGGTGATTACCAGGGACTGAGGGAAGGGGGGGGGGGATGGGGATGATTATTTAATGGGTACAGAGTTTCTGTTGGGGATAATTAAAAACTTTCGGGTATATATAGTCACAATGGTGACACAACATCGTATGTGTTTGATGCCACTGAATTGTCCACTTACAAGTGGTTAAAATAATAAATACTGTGTTATATCTATTTTACTATAATAATTATTTTAAAAGTATCATCCAGGGAGAATGTATAGAACAGGAGGAGGAGAAAGCTGAAAAGAGATTTTTAAGAGAATAAATAAGAAAATGAAACCATCGAAGAGTCCCACAAAGTCAGGAGGGTCGAATGGGAAACCAGAGGGAATGCTGTCCAGGAAACCAAGGCGGAAAAGAAAAAGCAATTTTCTACCCACGCACCCATTTGTGATGTGCTACAAACAACATTCCCTATCTAAAGCCCCACAAGAAAGAGGTACAACCAGACTACCACGTATGGAGAGGCAGCTTGTGTTCCTCTGCTTCCTCCTGTTCTAGATCTCACGGGAGTCACTGCCTAAGTAAAATTAAGTATCTTGACTCCACTTCTCCCTCTCAGCTCACGTTTTCACGTTCTAGCTGATAACCTGGAAAGAAAACAGATGGGCGAGGTAGGTGATGGGGATGGTTGCGTTACCGTATTGTACACCTGAAACTCCTATAACGCTATGTGTTAACCCAGAAAAATTAAAATTAAACCCTAGAAAAAAAGGAAAGGTAAACCTGAAGATGGTGATGCAGCAGCATTACTCTTCAATCTCTCTTTACCCTCGCATGAAAACAGAAAGGACACCTAGATAGGAAAACCAGAAACCCACGAGCGATGTCGATGACAAAATTTGGTGACGGAGCAACCCCATGAGTCTCAAAATACAAACGAGTGGGAACAAACCACCAACAGCCGTTAGGAGCTGCGTGGTACCAGCACCTGCGTCTGAGAGAGAAGGAGAGAACAGAGTAGTGTCTGAGGCCCCAAACCAGGAGAAGCCCCCAAAGAGCCAGGAGACCTTCACGGGGCTGCGGGCGGGGTGACATGGGAATGGCAGCTACCCCCCCCCCCCCCCGGGAGCAGCTGAGAGCAAGAACGCTGGTAGGAAGGTCTGGAGGGACCAGAGCCGGCTGGCCTCCCCCTCTCAGGGCTGACCCTCAGGGCTCCCCTCTGAAGATAGGAGACCCTGAGCCGGGGGTGCTGGGATCAGATCAAAACTGACCAGGACAGGGACAAGGCAGAAGAAGGAAAGGGAAGCTCTAGGCTAGGGATGGAGGAAATCTCGGGAAGTGAGCTGCCATCATCACGACAACCATCGAAGATGAGCTCTGTGAAAAGGGACAAGCGTATCTGAACCCTTCTCATTCTTCAAGATGGAGAAAGCGATTTTCACATACAGAAAAGCATTGAGGACAAATACCGCGGGAGTAAAAGAAAATAAGGAGCACGGATGATCGCCAAGATCACAGAACAAGGGACAAAATGACATCGTGTGCCTCGGGTTTGCCAGAGGAATCAAACCTGAGTCTGGCCCGTACTGCGGATCCAGCTGCAAATCTGCAGGAAATGCAGGAGACAGAGGAACACGGTTAACGGCACCAGGGGTGTGCATTCTGCCAAATTCAGGTCCTGACGTCTAACGGCCCAAACTCTTTGAAAGAGTTCCTGGAGCTGCTGTACAACAAATGACCACACGCTAGGTGGCTTAAAACAACAGGAATCTAGGGGCGCCTGGGTGGCGCAGTCGGTTAAGCGTCCGACTTCAGCCAGGTCACGATCTCGCGGTCCGGGAGTTCGAGCCCCGCGTCAGGCTCTGAGCTGATGGCTCAGAGCCTGGAGCCTGTTTCCGATTCTGTGTCTCCCTCTCTCTCTGCCCCTCCCCCGTTCATGCTCTGTCTCTCTCTGTCCCAAAAATAAATAAACGTTGAAAAAAAAAATTAAAAAAAAAAAAACAAAAAACAACAGGAATCTATTCTCTCCTAGTCCTGGAGCCCAGAAAGCTAAAATCAAGATGCCAGCAGGGCTGTTTCCTTCTGAAAGTTCCTGAGGCAGAATCTGCTTCGTGTCCCTCTCCTAGCTTCTGGTGACTGCAGGCAACCCTTGGTGTGCCTTGTTTGTGGGCCCATCACTTCATTCTCTGCCTCCTGCTTCCATTTCTCCTCTCCTCTTGTAAAATAACGGACATTGGATTTAGGGCTCATCCTAACCCAAGGTCATCTCATCTTGAGATCTTTACCGTAATTATTCTGTGAAGGCCGTTTTTCTAAACAAGGTCAGAGGTCTAACTCGAAGGTTCCAGTGGACATAGGGAGGGGCCCCCATTCAACTCACTACATGCTTCAAGGTAAACTGTAAGGGAAATAAAAGGATAGAAGACGAAACATAGATTAAAAGAAACTTAGGGGTGCCTGGATGGCTCAGTTAGCTAAGCGTCTGTCTCTTGGTTTCAGCTCAGGTCATGATCTCACAGTTTTGTGAGTGTAAGCCCCGTGTCAGGCTCTGTGCTGACAGTGTGGGGCCTGCTTGGGCTTCTCTCTCTCTCTCTCTCTCTCTTTCTCTGCCCCTCCCCCACTCTCACTGTCTCTCTCAAAAATAAGTAAATAACCATTAAACAATAATAACAAAAGAGACTTTAACATATCAACATTTTTTTAAATGGACAAGATGAAACTACAGTTCCTAAAGATGCATATTTGGGTGACAACACTTTGAAAAAAACAAAACAAAACAGGGAAGTGAAGACTAAAAACATCAAGCTAATGGTTACTTTTGGTGGGAGGCAAGGGGCTGTGACATGAATGGGACTTCAGATCAAGTTCCAGTTCTTGACCTGGGTGGTGGTTACAAGGGTGTTCACCTGATAGTAACTCATTAATCCACACATTTGTGTTGTCTGGTTTCTGTGTCTGTACTTTTTGTTTCAATAAAAATCTGTATTGAAGAGGCAAGGAAACACACACACCTTTGAGATCATACCTTTCTTTTCCACTCATCTAATTTGTCTCCATAGCATTACTTGTTAAGTGACCAGGAAGAGCTTTTGTAAGAGGCAATTTGCAATCACAGTACAGTCTAAATAAATGCTTATGCTAACAATGGTAACATTAGCTACTCAAAAGACACTACCTACAAGGGAATTTTCTCTGCCACAGTTGCCTAAGAAGCCAGTTTAGAGGGCAGAGATTGCTAGGTCATGGATGGATGCCCGTGTGGCTTTCTCCAAGTGCGTTCAGTGGACCACCTGCATCACAACGGTCCTGTTTATAAGGCACATCCCTGGACTCCAATCAGAGATACAGACTCAGTAGAGGGGATTGACAACCATGGTCTGTGCCTGAAGTTCATCCTAGATTTATTTAAAAATGCAAAAATTCTATCCAAACAGTACCTTCGTGCACAAAGAGCCGAAGACAAGAAACTACACAGGTATCTAAGCCACAATCTATAATAACTATAATGGTCAATTTTCTAGGATAAGCACCTAGAAATTTTGTTATTAGTGTTTGATGTGGTAATGGCTTCAGGACACGTTCCTCTTCCTAACCAGGAAGATAAAAACAGAGAAGCTTATTTCTCTATGGGCAACTACCTGAATTGCACTACAAGAACCTTAAATTCTTAAACTAATCTTCTCCAGACCCTAAAATTTAAAGCCATACACTCAAATCCAATGTGGTAACCAGACTTGCTTGAACTGGAATTAGAGGCACAATTTCATTTATTTTTTTTCTTTTTAATTTTTTTTAATGTTTATTTCTGAGAGAGAGTGTGAGGGGAAGAGGAGCAGAGAGAGAGAGAGAGACAGAATCCAAAGCAGGCTGCAGACTCTGAGCCATCAGCATAGAGCCCAGCGTGGGGCTCAAACCCACCAGCCACAAGATCATGACCTGAGCTGAAGTTGGATGCTTAACCAAATGAGCCACCCAGGCACCCCAAAGAGGCACAATTTTAAATGTTAGATGTTCCAAAGATTTTCTGGGCTTATGATCAGTTTCTTTAATTTCCTGAACCTACAATTTTTTATCTGAAGACTTAATAGTGAATTGCCACAAAACTGTTTAATAGTACTGTTTCCTGGATATTATATATATCGATCTTATGGATGTTGGCAAAATTGTATTTTGAAATTGAAAATGAAGACTTTTGGGACACCCGGGGGGCTCAGTCAGTTAAGCGTCTAACCGGCTCAGGTCATGATCTCATGGTTCATGAGTTCGAGCCCCGCATTGGGCTCTCTGCTGTCAGTGTGGAGGCTGGAGCCTGCTTCAGATTCTCTGTCTCCCTCTCTCTCTGCCCCTCCCCCACTCGTGCTTTCTCTCTCTCTCTCAAAAATAAACATTAAAATTTTTTTTTAATTTTTTTCAATGTTTATTTACTTTTGAGACAGAGACAGAGCATGAACGGGGGAGGGTCAGAGAGAGGGAGACACAGAATCTGAAACAGGCTCCAGGCTCAGAGCTGTCAGCACAGAGCCCGACACGGGCCTCGAACTCACGGACTGTGAGATCATGACCTGAGCTGAAGTCGGATGCTTAACTGACTGAGCCACCCAGGCGCCCCCCAAAATTTTTAAATAAAAAAGAAAACAAAGACTTTTAGAAAAGATTGTAACATCAAACTTTATATATAAAGTACGAGCGTGTGTGTGTGTGTGTGTGTGTGTGTGTGTGTGTGCACGTACGTGTGAATGAATAGGAATTCAGCGCTCGTTATGTTAACTGGCAGGATGAGAAGGGCCACGAAGATGACAAACACCCAACAAGGCGTTGGCAACTCCAGCTGTAGCTAGAAAAGGAAATAATGGAAAGAAGTCCAAAGTCATACAGCTGACTCTGGCTCTCCATCTCTAGGGCTTGAAGAAATTACCTGGAGGGTCTTGTTAAATAAGATTCTTGGGCTCTGCCTCAAAGGACTCTGACTCCTTAGGTTTGGGTAGAGCTCAGGAATCTGCATTTTTATAGACTCCTTAGGTTAAGTCTGGAACAAGTCACACTTTGAAAGATCTTCAACGGGGGTTACAGCCCAGGCTGACACTTAGTGTCACTGGTGTCCAGCAAGGAACGGTATCTTCGTGGCGCCACAAAACAAGGTGAGTAGCAGCTAAGAGGTTTGAGACTCAGGTAGGCAGGCTAACAGACTGCATTAGTTCCCCAGGGCTGCCATAATAAATTGCCAAGCTGGGTAGCTCAACACAGTAGAAACGTATTCTATCCCAGGTCTAGAGGCCAGCAGTCCACAATCTACAGGTTGGGCGCGGGGGGCTGCTCCCTCCAGGGGCTCTGTGGGAGATGCTACCCCTTGCCTCTTCCAGCTGCTGGTGGCGGGCGGCATTTCTTGACTTTCATTCCAACCCCTGCTTCCATCTTCACAAAGCCTCTCCTCCCCTCCGCACCTTTCCTCCGGGCGTCTCTTGTAAGGATACAGGTCATTGGATTTAGGGCTCACCCACATCATTCGGAACGCCCTTACCTTGAGATTCTTGACTCAATTACATCTGTAAAGATCCCTTTTTCCAAATAAGCTCACAGTACAGGTTCCAGAGATTAGGATAAAGACGTGGTTTTGGTTTTGGTTTGGTTTTGGGGGGCCACCATTCAACCAGCTACCCAGGCCAACTCTGCAACAACCAGCTGTTTGGGACGACTGTCAGAGCAAGAGGAAGGCGAGAGCTGTCTGGCTCTCGTGCTGGATGAGCCTGACCTTCAAGGGAAGGTCGGGAAGGCTCAGACTTCGGAACCAGCCAGAAGTTAGCCCCCAACAGATGAAGTGGGTAGTGGGATGAGCGGCGGAGCTCACTTTATTTTATCACCCGGAACTTCTGAGTCAGGATGCTGTAATCCCTACTAATCAGGACACGACTGTGCTCCCACTCTGGGACAAAGCCACGCTGCCGCAGCATGTGGACGTCCAGGGACGACAGGAAGATTGGAGGCTGGGAGTCAGGCTGGACGACACAGAACTGCAAACCGCACCATTAAGTAGAAGCATAAAGAGCTACCACTTACTGAGCGCTTGGTATATGCCTGGCACTTCACAATTATTATCGCCTCTTTTCATCGCGACCTTGTAATGTGGGCCCTGCAATAGGGGTTCCCACTTACCATAGGAGAAAACAGGCTTTTAAAGATTAAAGTTATAGAACCAGTAAGTGGCAGAGCTATAATTTAACCCCACATCACTCTGGCTCCAAAGCCCATCATCTTTCTATGAAAACATGCTGCCTCTCCGCAAATCAATAGACCTACCTCAAATTTTCGCATCTCGTTTTCCAACACCTTCTCTTCTCTCTTCGGACCCTTCTCTCTACCACTTCATCCTGGGGTTCACCGCATGTTACCGTGTCAAAACGTTTGTTTTCTACCAAATGCCCTGCATTAAAAAATATAACTTGGCTAATGCAGAATAAGTATTTCAAAGCTTTCTAAATGAGAATCACAGGTGTGGCTCTGGACTGGGAACGTTTGCTCCTTTGTGATCGGGCCGTATTCATCTTGGCGTGACCACCCGTGGGGAGCTCTAGCAGGGATTTTGGCGCTCAGTTCCAAATCCAGGGCTTGTCTCTAATCTTAGAACTGCGGGTCCCCTCTTTCCCACCACCGAATGCGTGCCACCAGTGACGTTTTACAGGTGGTATTATCTGAGTAGTTACAGCACTGGGTTCCTCAGCAGGGACCCACAGTGGAAAGCTACGATGATGGAACAAGGTCGAGGAAGCTGCTGATAACACTACGCCTCTCGTCCAACCAGGAACTGATGCCCTTCGAGTACCACCTAATCAGCCCTAAAGGTTTTATGAAGCTTTATGAAAGAGCATCCATGAATGTTTGAGTACTAGGCCGTGGCCTCCACTAGCTTGCCTCCTTGCGCACCTGAGCCGGGGGCAAGCTTTAACAGTACTTTTTAGCTCATCCTGTTTCAACCTAGGTAACAGGACTGAAAGTTTTAAGAAAGTCCTAGCCTGGACTGACAGATCGAGTCAGGCCTTTCCTAAGACTGAGTATGTGAGTTTTTGTAAATTCGTATTATTAATAACAATAATAAAGTTTTGCATATGGGCTTTAAGGATCCCGACCCTCATCACCCCCTGAACGCCAGCTTAGCAGCTATTTTGTACAATTCTCAGCGACTGGAATAGTAAACGATGACTAACTGACGGGTACACCTTTCCCCACAATCCTGCAGGCGTTCCTTTTCCTGTCCTGTCTCACAGAAGCAGTCTTCAATTTTAAGACCCACGAATAGTTGGCATCAGTACAGAAGTCCGTTTGACAGTAACTTAATAGACTTCTGGTGACAAATTCTAGTTTACTAAAAAAAAAAAGAAAGAAAGAAAGAAAGAAAAGAAAAAGAAAAAAAAAGAAAGAGAAAGAGAAGAAAAAGAAAAATCTTTTAAAATGTTTCCGAATAGGTCTGTGTCGTTGCGTTTGCTTTTAGTCAGAGAACTTGGTAGGAAACCGAGATTGTAAAGCGCTTGGTGGTGCCTGGGCGTGCAGCGTTTGCTGGGAGCAAGACGTCATCGTGGGAAGCGTGTACTTCTTCGGATTACTGCTTGGCGGATTAGAAACCTGCAGATCAGTCCCAGGTTAGCCTTGATTAACTGCCCTGGGTGCTTCTGGGCCAGTGGGGGGCGGGGAAGGGAAGGGGGGTGTCTGCCGGACTCAAAACCCATACTCGTGGTAAGCTTTCGCTCAAAACATTTCAGAGTTTAATTTTTACTTAAACCCAGTCCCGGCTAATAATGAAGCTACCAGGAATCATCTGGAATGCTAACTAAACTGGTGCCCGCAGTCACGTCAGTCGAACCTTCTGCCCCCACGATCCCTGTCTGCCCACATGCTTCTGTCTATCAGGCTGGGCCTCGGGATCAGCTCTCGCGGCGGCATTGGTTGGATTTCAGGAAAAGAGAAACCCACATTTAAAGGGCTCAGTTCCCACCTGCCAGGCATCGTCCGCGTGGTCCAACTTGCCTTTGGAACATATTTGGGAGAATCTCCAGATTTTGCTCATCTATTACACTGACTGGCCAAAGGAAAGAGAATTCCCGCAAGTGTCCCCTTGGTCACCTTGACAATTTCTAAAAGCGAAACTTGCGCTCCAGACCGGATTGACACTGAGTCTGCGGGGCGCTGAGCGCCTGCCCAGGTCAGCAGCCCCCGCCCGGCGTGCGGGCGGGGACCGGGCGGAGCTTGGACAAGGCGTGGCTTTCCGTGGGAGAGAAGGAAAGGCTTTTGCCCCACCTCCCAAAGACCCTGCTCTCCCTTAGCCAATCAAGGAGGTCTATGCAAATGAGGCCCCTGTCGCCCCGGTAACCGTGATGCAAGACAGCCAATGGAAACTAGCCAGCCGCGGCCCTGCGCCACGATTGGGACTTAAGTAAGGAGCTAGAGGCCCAATGGGCTGTGGGAACGGTCCTCGGCGGGTTGAAGGGCGGGGATATGCAAATATGATTTGAAAAGCCGGCGGGAAATCTGAGTTTCGCGGGAGGACCTTGGCGCGTAAACCGTATCCCTTCATTCATTGTCAGCAGCAGCTTCCTGGAGCCATTTTTCAGCTGCCGGCCGCAGCACCCGGGCTGCCGCCGCCGCCTCGCAATCCGTTGCATCGGCCGCCCCCGACGCCTCCATCCCCCCTCGGGGCCCGATATCCGTGCGGCCGGGACCCTCCTCTCTCCAGAGCCCCGATTATTTTTGGCCCCCGGTGCCCGTGCGGTGCGGAAAAATAAAAAGAAACGAGACAGAAGGGGCTCGGAAGCGCCGGGCGGGGAGGAGAGAAGGAGGAGAGACTTGGAAACTCCGACTGCAAATAATAAAAGAAATTGAAAACAATACATTAATATACCATAGCAATAAAAAGAGCAGGAGCGAGAGATGAGAAAGGGGATCCAGCCCGCCCTGGAGCAGTACCTGGTGACCGCCGGGGGTGGGGAGGGGGCGGCTGTCGTCGCCGCCGCCGCAGCAGCCTCCATGGACAAAAGGGCACTGCTAGCCAGCCCCGGCTTCCCCGCCGCCGCCGCCGCTGCCGCCCCGGGCGCGTACATCCAGATCCTCACCACGAACACTTCCACCACCTCCTGTTCCTCTTCCCTCCAAAGCGGCGCCGTCGCCGCCGGCCCCCTCCTCCCCAGTGCCCCCGGCGCGGAGCAGACGGCCGGCAGCCTCCTCTACACCACGCCGCACGGACCCTCCAGCAGAGCCGGGCTGCTGCAGCAGCCACCAGCGCTGGGACGCGGCGGCGGCGGCGGCGGCGGCCCTCCGGTAATGCCCTCCGGTTCCCACCGTCCCCAGCCCGGGCGGGAGGTGGGCTCGCACCGCGCGGGGTGGTGGGCGCGCTGCGGGCCGCCCCGGGACGGCGCAGGGCCGAGCGTCGCGGGCCTCGGCGGCCGCCCCTCCAACGGGGCTTTATTGTTAGCCTCGTGCACTGCCCCCCTGCGCCCGGAGGTCTGGGGGCTCCGCCAGGCGCGCGGGGCAGCGGGGATCGCCTTGGCGCGGACCACGTCAAACACTCCGAAACTTTTCGCGGTCCCCCCTTCTTTTCCTGCACTTTTCCCTACCCCCACCCTCCCCTCCCCTCCAACTCGAAGCTTCCTCTTTCTCGGGCGTAGGAAGGGGTCACGCCCCGGATGGAGAAGGGGGTGGGGGGGAGGGAGTAGTGAACTGGGGAGTGGGGGACTCTGGGGGCTGGAAACCGGGGGGACAGTTGGGGTGATCGCCCCACCCCCTCCGCCGGCCTCAGAGGCCCGCTGGCGGCCCGGGGTCCCTGAGGCGTGCTCGGGGCGCAGGGGCTCTGCCAGGCTGCGCTTGACACATTTTGGGATCTGGAACTCCCGGCAACAAAGGGGTGGGGGAGGCGGAGAGGGGCGGCGGGGGAGGTGGGGCTGGAAGCCGGGTGCGAGCTGGGGCGTGGGCTGTCTGGGGGCGAGGGACCCGCGGGCAGGCGACCCGGCCTGGGCGCATCCTGGCGGTGGCAGCGGCGGCGCCCGCGTGGCCCGAGCGCCCGGGCCTTCCTCGCCGGGCCCCGGGCCTGCCCTTGACCCGCCTCTCCCCTTGCCCCTTCCTTCCCCGCCCTGTCCCCCTCCCCGCCCCCCGGCGACGGAGGGCGGGGGCAGCCGTGTTCCCGTCCCGCCGGCTGGGTCTGTCCCTCTCTCCGGGACCCGCCGGTGACGTTTCGCACACGTGCGCGGAGGACGCGCCTGTGACTGGGGAGGAGGCGGCGGCGGGAGGGGGCGCTGGAGGGGGAGAGGGGGGCACCCACTTCCTCCTGCTCGCCGGCTCCCTGGCCTGGGACGGTCCCGGCGCCCTCGCACCCGCCCCCGGCGCGGCCACCCTCCCTCTGCTCTCCCTAACCCCCCCCCCCCCTCACCACGGGCGCCCGCCCTCGCCCGGCGCCGCCGGTCTGCTCGGCCCTCCGGGCCCCCTCTCCAGCCGGCCCCCCCACCTCCCCCGGAGCCAGGCTGGTTTCGGAAATGCCCTTACAGCAGCAGGTTAGTGACCGGGACGGCTCGGGGGCTGCCGCCGCCGCGGGGGGCACCGGATTCTGTTAGGGGCTGGAGCCGTGGGGGTAGGCGGTTGAGCGGGGTTTTGGAGTGGGAACGGGGGGTTGGGTGCTTGAGGGAAATGAGTAAGCAAGAAAAATCTAAGTAAGTAAATGCCCCGGCCTCCGGTTCTAGGAACCTCGGGCCGGGAGTGTCCGCCCCGGGGGGTGGGTATGGTGTTTACATGTATCTTTTTCTAGGGGGCCGATGGATGGGCGATTGAAAACCGGAGGGGGGGGGCTTCTCGCCAATGGCCGAGTTGAGCTCTGTTTTCTGTCTTCTTCCCTTGTGCTGGAGGGGGAGGGGGGCGGGTCAGAGGGTAGGGTGTCTGTAGGATTCCCAGGCCACCCGCCACCCCCTCCCTTTGTCCCTGTAATTTATAAAGCGCCTTTGAGAGATGATTTAGGTCAGTATGCGGCTTCTCTTTTTGTTGATACTCGAAAGAAGTGTGGCCCGGAGGTCTCTCCCCTTTCTCCTTTTTCTCCTTCATTCCCTTCCTCCATGGCTCCTGTCTTCACCCTCGTGGTGAGGCTTGGCCCCCACGAGGCTGGCAACCAACGAGAGTCAGATAAATGGTTGATAAATACCAGTCGTTGACCTCACCTTGTGTCAGTTCCAAATGGGTTTGTTTTTTGGAGAATCAAGATTTTGCAGGGGTCCTTAAGAAAGTCAGCACATAGGCAGCACTTGGGGAAATGAGACGGGTCTTGGAATAACGAAAATTTCTTATTCCCATACTCTTTCCAGTTTCTCCCATGGCTGGGTCTTAACTGCTTTCCAGCCCCAGAGATACTTGCTGAGGATGTGTGATAGTCTCAAAGAAGCTCCTGGTTTTTAGTGACAAGGGTCTGCCAGCAGGGGGGAGATAGAGTTCAGTACCTACTTAGACACACTGTATCCAGTATGCTGGATCTCAGTCACAAGAATATTCCATGCTTTTGGCGTTAAATACTGTTACTTGACCTGACCTAAACATCTTTGGATATATTTTAAGCATATTGGCCCCTTACACAGTCGTGTTACTATATCATAAACTTAACCGGAAACAACCAGCTATTGACATAATTCTTGCATTGGATTCAGACTTATGGGAGAGTACTTTTGACAATGGGAAGTTATGAGACCACCACCAGATTGCTGGTGTTTTGTTTTGTTTTGTTTTGTTTTGTTTTGTTTTGTTTTGACTCTTAGCCTGCTCTTGGAGCCTCCAAAACTTGTCTAGCCAAACTTCCCTGGACTTCATTGTATTTAAAGTGTAAAAATTATCCGCACTGGCTTCCAAGTTCTTTCAAAACTTTATCTTTTTTGCCATGAGATTATTATTCCAAAGTCATGAGCATTGAACGTGAAGTGTGATTTTCTTCTTATCAAAATTGTATTAGACTGTGATTCCAGTCTTGAAATTTTGTTCATCTTCTTTCCCTAAACCGGGAATGACAGCATGGGGATGGCTGAGTGATTGGTTGAGCAAAGAGACCATTCAAACACTTTGTGTCCAAGAAGAGGTTGAGAATTCTGTTCGGGAGGCCAGAGTTGCAGACCCAGCTGGTTCTAGTTCTCAAGAACATCTAAGAACTTAACGGGAGCAGATCCTCACCTTTTGGGGAAGAAAATAGGAGTACTACCTTACTGGCCAAGTCGCCTCTTATCATTTACAGGTTTCGTGCTCTTAGGCAAATAACTTAATTTCTCAAAACAGTTTTCCTCTTTTGTAAAATAGGAACAACAGCAATATTGCCGTTAAGGTTTTTTTTGAAGGGTTAAATATGAGAATCCGTGTAAAACGCTTAGCACAGTGCCTGGCGAGTAGTGTAGATGCCCAATAAAACTACGATCCAGAAATGTTACTTCTTTTATAACTTAGAGCAACTGTATGGGACCTCGTGTACAGCCCTCCTTTGTTTACATGTATGAGTAAAATGGTTACGAGTTTTCTAAAGGGATATGTCATTCCTTACACCCAATTAGTCTGGGTTTTTAAATCCACAAAACATGGCTGTCCCAGCAATGGGTAAAACGGGGGCATGTCAGTAGGACAGGAATATATAGAGATGGTGTTGAACTGCCTGAGCATGATCTTGTGCCTTGGGTTGTGATAAATTTAGATCGACTCATCCCCACTTTTTTTTGCCTGGGCTCCGCTCCTCCCATGACGCCACGGACCTGCTAACTTTTGGGTGCAGTCTGTGTTTGGTGGCGTTTGTAGGACTGAGCTGTCCATCGTCGCCAGGTCAGAGGCACGCTCTAGGTAAATTCGTGTTCAGATGGTGAACTGTTGGAAATGGAAGAACTGTAGAGAACCACAGAGGAGCTATTTTCTGGAGCAGAAAGGACTTCATCATTTTCTCCCTCGTGGATGAAATGATTTCATCCAAGGCCTAGAAAATTTGGGATATATTAATGCAAGAGACAGTGGCCTTTCACATCTGATTTAATTTAATCCAGTCACAGCAGCCTGCTGATTACACTTTGGGAAAGAACCCACATGCTTGAAATTTCTGTGTAAGAATGGAGGAACCATAGACCATGTATATAGCCGGAACTGGTTTTTTTCCTGTGCAAGTATAAAAGAAAAATGCTGGGTTCCTGTGGTTCTATACTCAATAATCTTGCTTCTGCTGAGATACATGATTGATGCCAAGTTTAAACTAGGAGAGAATTTTTAGTCGCTACATACCCCAAAATGGAAGTTTTAATATAATGCGGTGCCCAGACGCGGGCAGTGCAAATAGCTCCACTATAATCAGTACCAAGGGCACCACTCTAATCATCCTCTGAGACAAAGCACCCTCAACTGTGGCCCTGTGAGCTAAGGAACCCAAGCTTGCAAACAGGGAAGGACTTTTTGTCGTCGTTGTTGTTTTTCTATAAGTCGTCACCTTGGAAGAGTAGATTCGGAGATTAATGCTGCTCTGTGTAAAGCTGCCTTGAAAACAGAAAATAATACTCAAAGCTTAGACCTGAATAAAAAGCAGCACCTGCAGATTTAGAGGCTGTGAGGGGAAAGTTGCTTTTATTCTTGTTTTTCAGAGGTCTGATGCAGTAGTTTCCTTTTAACTCTTCTGTCTTTATTGCCTCCCTAGAGATCTACCACCCACCCCTTTAACCCCTTTCCACAGGACTGGGATCCATTTGGCAAAGCTTCAGATAGGAGTCTGCGTTCATTTTCTGGCTGGTTTTCTGATTTCATGGGATTTCCTTGTCTTCCACTTGGCCGGGCCAACCAGCTCCCGTTCCTTTTTGAACCACCTATTTTCCCACCAACGTTTTGAAACCAGGAGGAGTGAAAACCAACACTGGCTCGCGCTCATGATATCCAGTCCCGTGTCGGTGCCCGCGAAATCACCCCCAGAGTGTGCACAGCACAGAAGTAGATTTCGGTTCTTAATCAGATTCTCTGTTTCCATTCAGTTTTTAAAAAGGAACTTTTCCTGAATTCCTTGAGGTAGGAAGTATGCGGTTTAATGCGTATTTTCATGCTTGTTCTCAGCTTAAAAATTGTGTTGTAGGGACCATAGTTACAACTGCTAAGAAGCCTTTTTTTCTACTAATCATTTTTCATGGGACCAAGAAGGGACAATAACTGGGAAAGCAGTAAATATAGGAAACCACTAACGGTATCTCCTTCCTCCTACTCTGATCCTCTCGTTGGCTTCAAAGAGTGACTTGGAAAATGTATCTTAACACCAAGAAAAGTTATACAACCGAAGGGCTTGGAAAAGCAACAGCAGAGATGGGGACGGGAAGCTCGTGTGTGCGTGGGGGGGGGGGGGGGGGGGAATACAGAGGGATAGTGCACAAAGGTTTGCTCCAATAAGAAGGAAATTGGTTTATTTTCTGTTGTCACTTTCGCTTCAAACACTTCCCTCCCTCCCCCCTCCCCCCACAAAGCAGTGTGTTTTTAGAACTAGAAGAATGTACAGGTTACAAGATTGCATTCTCAGTCTTCCCCAAGCCCTAACGGGGGGCAGTCTTGGGGCCATGGCGGCCATAGTCATCTACAAGACCGCTTTGAACAAGAAGAGATAACGCCCATTGGTTGCCAGATTTTATCATGAGGCCCGTGCGCTGTGCTTTGCTGGGGAACCTGAGCAAAGCAAGAAGCTACTACTTAGATTTGTAAACTAAGGCAGGGGTTTATGTCAGCTGGAGGATGATGGGAGAATTGACAGCTGATGGAACAAGGAGAGGATAAAAAGAAGAAAAGTTGACCCTTGAACAGCTTACACGCACATGCACACACACACACAGAGTAAAAAAATCTGAGTAGAGCTCTTGACTCCCCAAAAACTTAACTACCAGTGGCCTACTGTTGACCAGAAATAACACAGTTAACACATCTTTTGCATACATATTGTTCACAGTGTTACAATAAAGTAAGCCAGAGCACAGAAAATGTTATTAAGAAAATCACAAGGGGGGCGCCTGGGTGGCGCAGTCGGTTGAGCGTCCGACTTCAGCCAGGTCACGATCTCGCGCTCCGTGAGTTCGAGCCCCGCGTCAGGCTCTGGGCTGATGGCTCGGAGCCTGGAGCCTGTTTCCGATTCTGTGTCTCCCTCTCTCTGCCCCTCCCCCGTTCATGCTCTGTCTCTCTCTGTCCCAAAAATAAACGTTGAAAAAAAAAATTAAAAAAAAAAAAAAGAAAATCACAAGGAAGAGAAAATACACTTAAGAGTACTGTAAAAAAAAAAAAAAGAAAAGAAAAACCAAAAAAAAATCCCTCATACAAGTGGACCCATGTAGTTCAAACCTGCGTTCAAGGGTCAACTATACTTCAGTCTGTTTTCTGTTGCTGTGGCCCAGCTGTCTGGGGCTATCTGTAGGGTCTAGGCAATATTCTTATAACTTGACAGTCTCTAAGAATAATGCTTTAGGTTAGCATAGGCAACAACTGACAACTCCTGAGGTCTTGGTGTGAGTCATAACGCTGAGAGCTGTCTGACCCAATCTGCTTCGTTTTGCAGGTGAAGAAATTAAGCCCCAGCGGAGTTCAGTTACTTTCCCAAGGTCACAAGCTAGCTAATGGCAAAGCCAGGACTGAAACTGGAGACTTTGAATTCTTAGAGGAAGCCTCATTCACCAAGAGAAAGTTAACCGCGTCTCATGTGCTCTAGATGGGGAAATTGGGATGTGTAGAAAACTCCCTTTTAGGAGTGGTGACATTTTTTTTTTTTAATGGGCACGCATAGAAGTGTCTTTTGAACAGTGGGTCTTGGAGTAACAACCTGTTCTCAAAGATTCAGGATAAGCAAAGCTATTTTAGATGTTAAATGAAAGGGGATTTTTTTTTTTTAAATGGAAGGGGTGACTGGCTTATATAAAACATAATATTTTTAACGTTTTGTTATTTACAAGTTTGTTCTCTGTGTACGTGACATTTTCTGGCACTTAAAAGGTGAAAGATGGACTTTACAGAGAATAGAACCTAAAAGGATTTCTGAAACTTTGTTCAGGACAGGGGCACACCGTGGAGCTCTGGTACTGGAAGTTCTATCCTGGGCCATCCGCACCCTCAGTGGCTTGGAGTGGCTTTCACAGGTCCCCAGGTACTTGGCCGGTGACGCTGGATTAGATGCTCTTCCTGCAGCAAGACTTCTGGTTTAACAAAGTGACTGGCCTGTTAATTCTTGGCAGAGGAAGCCACCGTCCCCTAAAACCCAAAACTAATTTCATGAAAATGTCTTCTTTTACGCGTGGAACCGAGAAAGCTTAAAAATAGAATCCCTTCGAGCCCTGAAGCCTAAAAGTGAAACATAATCTGAGGTGGCTGTGGTTCCTCCACTCGTTAGGGGCTCGGATCTCTGGCCTGTCTGTAATCCCCAAAACAGAGAGGGGCCGTGGATAGAGATGGTCTCCCAGCCAGCGAGCAGGAGGCAGCACGATGCTGGCAGTTGTCATCAGTGAGACTCCTTTTCCCGGAAGAATGTTTTGGTAAATGGAGCCCGTCTTTCAGGGAGCAAGAAGCTGAATGCCCTTGGTCCTCCGGGCCAGCTCCTCCTGCCTGGCTCCCCTGGAGATCCTTTTGGCTCCTCCGGCACGCTCCTGCCCGAACTTGCTGAGAAGGGCTTCTCCACGCTCTGTTTTCATGACCCCAAATGCTGTGGCTCCCGACACCGGAGTGAACTCCTAGCCTTTTGGGCTCACCCCTCCTTTGCCCTCTGCCATTTCTACTCCAAGGCTCTAGAGACAGAAAACCAGAGCTGTAGCCCCATGGCCCCAAACACCATCCCTTTTGAGCCCTTCTGGGTCTGGCAGGCCTTGGGAGAGAGGGGGGGCCCATGCGTACAAGACCTCACCCTCACCTAAAAGATGAAAAGTGAAGGGTCGGACGATGGAGTCTGGAGCCAGAGTTGCCTGAGTTCTAATTGTGGTTCCACCTGCCGGCTGTGTGGCCTGGGGCTTACCACCTGCTCTGTGTCTTAATGTCCTCACCTGTAAAATGGGAAGATCGTAGCACCTACCTCCTGGGGTTGGAAGATGGAGCACCAGCCTGTGTTCGTTTAAACCCAATTCCACCTCCCCAGATGGCGGCGATGGGCAGGAGGGGTGAGGCACGGGGCTGCTTTCTCCTGACGTAGCTGTTCGGATCTGTGGCTCTTTATAAGCTGTGCACTGACTTGGGAGAAGGAACAGAAAAATAAGCTCCTTATTACAATAGAACTAGCAGTAGTAACAGCATCGTGGCTAAAATCTTTATTTCTGTGATTAAATGTGTTAATAAAGTTGTACTGTTAACATGATTTCACTTTTGCACAGTAAACCACGGCTTAAGATTGAACGGCAGAAATTGGGGTGCCTGGGCGGCGCGAGGCCCCAATGTAGGGGGTAGGAGGGGAGGGCTGTGTTGCTCTCCAGAGTCAGGGAACCGGCCTCTGGGCCTCCGTTTCCCCTTCTCAGCTTCCTCTCGACCCTCGATTTTTGTGTTAGGTCTCTTCTTCGCCCTCATCCCTCACCTCTCCCTCTGCCTGGCTTCTAGAAGGATGCCAGAATTGCAGCCTTCGCTGGCTGCTCCCGTGACGTACTAAATTAATTACCACCTCGTTCGAGGTACGGTGAAACCTCGCCTTTCCCGTTCTGCCTTCCCTTCCTCCCAGCTCGGGTCTGACCTGGCACGTGAGAGGCTGCAGGTGTCCCTCTGGTGCATTCACTTGCTCGTGGGCTCTTTCTCCTCCCACTCCGCCTGGCCTCTCTTGCCGCCCTCCTCACCGGCCCATCAAGTGCACCTCCCTGTAGCCCCATCGTCGGTGCCCTTGACTCCCTCCTCCAAACCTGCGAGCTCCCAGAAGTCGGTCTCGGTCGGTCAGTGGTGTTTTCATCATGTACGTCCCCGCAGTGCCTTCGATCCCGGAGACTCAGATACTTGAGAGGCGCGCGTTCGTTAGACACCCGCAGTGTGCCGGCCCCCGGGTCCGGTTGGCGATGCAAACGAAGTGTGAGGTGTGACCCGCCCACTCGCGAGTTTACAGCCTGTGTGGGGAGACAGGCTTTAAACACAAGGTGATTCGCAAGCAAGACTAAACAGGAGTCAGGAGCGAAAACAAGACTCTTCTAGTCCTTGGTTGTGCGGTGCAGAAGAGGACGAGCCCGCCAGCCGTGAGAGCGGGGAGGCCTGGCTCCCGTGGTCAGCAGGCTCGGGGCACATGAGGGTGCACACCTGAATCATCTGCACATTTCCCCAGAAAACCCCAAACTCGGGCTCTGCCCAGATTAATTAGAACCTGTGGGGGTGGGATCCCCACATGGGTATGTGTCCAGATCATTCTCCTGTGCATTCTCAGGTGGAGCCCCGGTGCTAGGTGCAGACAGAAGATTGAGGAGATTGTTCAGGGCTAGGGAAGCGTCCCAAGGCAGAGGTAGGGAGTAGAAGACAGGTCACAGACAGAGAGACCGTTTGGACTGAAGGAGAATAGAACCTAACGTTGGATATGTTGGTAGAATTGGTCGAGAATAGAGATTGGCCTTGGTACGAGGGTCAGGCAGGGAGTTCCCTGCGGGGTTAGTGGGGTGGGGATTGTGATGTGCGGGCTTTGCTTGAACAAAGAAGAAACGCCCTATCAAGAGGGGGCCGTGGGACCCAGCCCTAGGCGAGGTCTGCCAGAGGGTAAGGCAGGCCCTGCCTGCTGCCCGTCCTTCAACCTTAAAATGCCAGAAATCTACCAGTTTTAAAATGTTGGCTCGATTAAAAAGGAAAATGTGCAAGCCAAACAAAATAGGTCTCTAGGACAGATTTGGCTTAAGGGCTACCACTCAGCAGTCTCTGGTCTATGGGATAATAATAGCTAATGTTTATCGAGTGCCCGCGTGTATGGAGGGCACCAAATGGAGTGCTTCACGCACATGAGCCCACTATCCGCATAACAACCTATGAAGTGGGCATTATCATCATGCTTGTTGACGTGGGAAGGACTCGACAGCCAGGGTTAGGGGGCTGGCTCAGGGCCCCCCTGATGAGTGGGGCCACCTCAACCTGGTACAAAGTCTCCGCTCATTCCTGGATGTTCTCCTCCGTGGTCTCTGACGCTGTATTCGTTCTACAGTAGAGACTCAAGACGCCCGGCAGAAAGAACGAACCCAGTGTTTCCCCGAGCTTCCCTGATAATAAGAATGGCCCGTGGCACTCATTCCACGCGCTACCTCTACCCTCTTCAGTGAGAGAAATACCGAGATCTGATCTCCCGGGACGTTGGGCAAACCCCGCCGTAGGTCGGGAAGCACGGTTCTCCGAGCTGGAGCCGGGCGCAGAATCCGCGCGCTGGCGTGAGGCTGGCCTCCACTCGTGCCTCGGTCGGAGGGACTAGCCCGGAGGCCCCGGGGAAGTGGGGCAGGTGCGCCGCCCCCTTCCGGCGTCCCTATGCCCCTGAAGATGGGTCGGTCACCCACGGCGCAAAGCGGGCGAAGCGTGAGGGGGCCCCGGAGGCCGGAGGACCTCGGTCGGGAGCGCCAGCGCCGAGTGGGGGCTAATGCCGCACCGAGGCCTGCAGGGAGCAGGTTACCGAGAGGACAGAAAGCCAAGGAATCTCCCCGGGAAGGGACACGGGTCACACCCTCTAGGCTCTGGGCGCCGTAGGTTGAACGAGCCGGGAAGCGGGACAGCAGCGGTGAGTGTGGAAAGGCAGCACGGAAGTGAGGGACGGGCTGAGAAAAGAAGGAAGACTTCAGACTGTCCGCGGGTTTCAGTCCTGGGGCTGCCGGGACGGCCGCGGCGGAGCGCGGCCTCGGGGAGACGGTTATTTGGTAGGAGTTGGTTGTGAGTGGCGCCGGAGGCCGTCCAGCCTTCCGAGAGGCGAGGGCCGCGCACTGGAAACGTGGCTTTGGCAGAGAGGTCGTAGTGCAAGGCTTGATGAACGATGGCGAACCAAGAACTGGTCTCCCTAACTTCAAAAAAAAAAAAAAATTAATGTGGTGCCACAAAAACCTTTGTGTTGTTTTCACTTCTCGCAGTGCAATGTGAAAACGAGACAGATCCATCAGGTTGATTTGGGGGATCGATACTGCCAGGGCTCGCAGAGACGAGCCATCAGATGTTATTTATTACATGCTTTACCAGGTCCGGGCCTGGCTTCTGGCTGCTTCGAGAAAGCCAACGGTTTGCAACCTGTCAGAGCCCAGAGCCAGCTAGAGGGTGAGAGTACTGTGCATAAAGAAAGGTCACATAATTCCGTCTTGAACTAAGATGGCTCTTTGGACCGTGATTTCCTAGGCTGTCTGATTTTGCTGGTTACAAAAACCAAAGCAACAACAACAACAAAACTTGAATTTTCTCAGGCTCTCGCACATTAGCCTTTAAAAATCAGTCTTTGAGTACTCCTCTGGAGGAAAGACTCCCTCTCTTATTCTGTTCCTCCCTGGCTCATACTCTGTCTCTCTCTCAAAAATAAATAGAGATTTAAAAAAAAAAAAAAAAAAAGACGATCAAGGTTGCCTCTGGACATTGCCACATGTCTCCTGGGGGCAGAATTGACCCCCACCCCCGTTGTGGACTAGTGTACCAGACCTTGAAGAAAGAGCAGAAACGGGGAATCACGGAGATGCGTCTTCTACATAAAGCGTACATTAACATTTTGAAATAATAGTAGAGACTTTCAAAGCACATGGTTTCTCGTAGCTGGACTTTAATTTTGGCATGCCTAACCCCCGGTGGAACCCCGGAGCTGTGCTCACCCTCTTGGTCGATGATACAGAGAAAACGTGCTGTGCACAGCCTGGTGAAGCTCTGTCTGGTTTATGGTCGGGCATGCTGTGAATCGGCCACTCGAAGCTTCCCTGTCACTTGGAGAAGAAAGGATCAAAGTCTGCAGTTCAGGGAAGGCCTAGGAAGTGTTGGCATTTATCATTTACTTACCTGGGTGATTAAGACAGACCCGCTCAGGACCTGCGTCTCGGCATGGTTGTTGATCCCAGCGGGACCACGTCGGACTTTGATGATTTGGGCACACCACTGCCCTCCCGACCCCCGTTTCCCTCACCGGAATTGGGGTTCCTACCTCAGTCCCTGGGAAGGTTGAATGCCATAATGTGTGTGAAGTGCTAAACGCGCCAAACCCTGAAGTGTTTGCTGTCGTTGCCTATCTGACTGTCGCGAGTGGTACCTTCATTGTTAAGTAGAGCTTGCCTTCCAGCGCACATCAGCTCTTAGCAAATAAGGTGAAGTGGGTTAAGAGGTACAAGTTTCCAGTTATAAGACAAGTCAGTCACCGGGAATGTAGTCAATAATATTGTAGTCACTTCATATGGTGACAGATGGTCACCTCACTTACTGTGGTGAGCATTTCGTAAGGTGTATGATTGTTGAATCACTATGTTGTACACCTGAAACTAACATCATACGTGTCAACGACACTTCCGTTAAAAAGAAAAATAACAACACATGCGCAGGAGAAAATAATCGTAAGTGTATATATCAAAAAACAAACTAAAAAGGTGAAAATTTTTAGAAAAATAATGGCAATCGTCTGTGGAGATTGAAGAAACATCTGTTAGTGTATTATTAAGAAACTAGCAGAAATGAATCAAATTCAACTGAGAAGCATTACTTGGTACGAAATACTCGGTAAGAGAAGAAATGCGTAATAAACATTATTCATCATATGTAGTAATTGTGCATTCCAAACATTTTGAAATACACCAGTCAGCCGGGAAATTTATATATTGTTGAAGACTAGATTGAATTTATAAATTAAGGGAAAAAAATTTTTTTGCACCGTGTTTATTATCGCTTGCAAGTGACGATATTAACTGTGGTACACACAGAAGCAGATAACAGAAATAAATCAGTTCTACCTCCTTTTGAAGTGCCACAATTTGTTCCTTTCTACTAACCTAAAGAAAATGGATGCAGAATTAATACTGTAGTTCAGACTTCCATTCACACCCGCGTACTAAAACATGGAAAATCTGAGTTTTGAATGTTCAGAATTAGATGCTTCTGAAGGAATATGTGGGTCATTTACCTTGGATTCTAAAGAAGTGTTGACAGGGCGCCTGGGTGACTCAGATGGCTAAGCATCCAACCAGCTCAGGTCGTGATCTCACGGTCTGTGAGTTCGAGCCCCGCGTCGGGCACTGTACTGACATCTCAGAGCCTGGAGCCTGCTTCAGATTCTGTGTCTCCCTCTCTCTCTGGCCCTCTCTTGCTCACGCTGTCTCTCAAAACTAAACGTTTAAAAAAAGTCATTTTTAAAATAAAGCAGTGTTAGGCTGCAGGACCAGAAAGACCTGAATATGCCATGAGGAGGGCAGCTGGGCAGCCCTGGTGTGGACTCCCAACACTTAGCTGCACCCGGGGGTGTGTGGAGACCTTCCACCTGCTCACAAGAACCACCTGTGCTCCTCTCTCCCTAAGTCTGCAATCAGTGATGCCAGGATGGTAGCTTGTAATTGACCTTGGTGGAAGAATTTACACCAAGGAAAATGGCACATGCAACAAATTAAGGCTTTTTTTTTTTGGCCCTCCCAAAGATCTGGTTGTGAAATACTTAAAAATGTATTATGTTGTGACCATGAAAAAGAAAAAAAAAAACTGTTAGCAGCCTGGTGCGAATGCAACCACTCTCTCTTGCCCACTCCCACCCACGTGGGCCAGTTTCCACCACGGAGCCTACGGATTCAGTTGATGTACCTAGTAGATACGTACAGCACACCAGGTACGTGCCAGCCCCCGTTCCAGACGCCGGGCACCCAGCAACAGACAAAATTCCCTGCCTTTGTGTGGCTCAGGTCGCAATTGATAAAGATTTTGCCACATAAAAAAAAATGCAGCCTTGTCTTATCTTCGATGGGTTCTGGTCTGGTCTCTTAGAATAGTAGTTCTTCAGTATGTGGTCCCAGACCAGCAGCAGCACTCGGGAGCATGTTAGAAATGCAGAATTTCCAGTCACACCCAAGACCCAAAGAGTCAGAAACTCTGGGGGGGGGGGGTGTGTGGGGAGGGGAGGGGAGCAGCAGTAGTAGGTTAAACAGCCCCTACCCCCAGGTCATTCTGGTGCACCAAGTTTGAGAGGCACTGTTTGAGAAAAGATCCCTCTCAGCGTAAAAGGGCTGGGGGAAAGCTAAGGCCTTAGCTGTGCTGCAGTGTTGCTTCTAGAAGTGCAATTCTAGAAACAGAGCTTATAAGCGATAGTCTTGGGTGTATCAAGACAGTTCACAGCTGGCAGAACCCCTTGATCCCTTCCTGGGCCTGGCGTCCCTCCCTGAAACCAGAGGACTCCGGGAGGATCCTGCACGCCAAAGCCCAGAACTCGGTAACAGAAATTCTTAGCCTTCTTTGGGCTTTTCATCATCCAGCAAACAGGGAAACTGCTTCCCTCCCTTTTCTCCAGAGACTGTTGACATGTTTGCCTGACAAATATTTTCCTCCTTTTAATTCCTTCTCTCTTATGGTCCTCTTATCTAGCACCATTAAAAATCTTTATAACCAAATTGCCAGCCAGATGTACAAGACTTATCTGGAAGTGAAATGGTCAGTCTCCTCACATGTCTGGTAATTTGGGTATTTAAAGATATTGTGAGTAGCAGATGAAATGAGAGACCACGGGAAAGCGTCCAGCCTGGAGCTGGGCACAGAGTGGCCAGCCACTCGGTCACTGCCCATGCGGTTCCTGTCCCCTAGCCCCAATAAAGGCCTTAAACAGATACCACGCTTCTTTGTGTGAAAAGCTCGTGACTACCCACAGTTTGAATGAGTATGAAGAACCATCGTATAAATTATAATCAAAATCACGGAATCAGAAATTCTGATTAGTTATGACTTTTATTTACAAGTGTAATTACACTTAGAAACTAGGGGGGAAGAAAGGTGTTAACCTGATTCTTTTTTCCCGTGAAGAGGAATGAAAAAAAAAAAAAAAAAGACCCTAATCAGAATGGCAGAAATTTTTCACTTCTGCACCAGCCCAAACCCTGGTCTGCTCCTAAGCAACCTAATTAACTACTACCATGTTAAAAGGAGTGTTTGGGACGGAACGATAGTTTCTTGTGATGGAAGGGCTGTGTCCTGAAATGCATGTGGAAGATTATGTGGCTTTATTATGGCCCAGGTTCGTTTTGGTGGTTCTTCTAAAAGCGTCTCTCTAGCTATCTGGTGGGCAACTCCACCCCCTTTCCGTCCACCTTCAGCCAAAACAACTTCTGGTGACAGTGACAGTTAAGTTGGCCATTTGCGGTTGATGATATTACAGAGGTCGAGAAAATGAGGCAGGCGGTACTCATTTCTTGCTTCCTGCTTTGCTGAAGAGTGTGAGGGTCAGCCTTTCTAAGCCCATGACTTCCGTCTGACGTTTGCTGCTCTGTGTCACAAGTGTGGCCAAGGTGTGGCCCTTAAAACGTCCGCCACCTCTGAAGGTCTAGCATGACTCAGCTACTGCCACCCTTCCCCAAACTAGCTCTGGGTGTGGTCCTCCCGTCTTGCCTTACGGAGTAAAAGAAGTTAGAAAAGAGCCATGCCGTCTGTGTACCGTAGTTGAATTTTATAAATATTTTTTTTAAATGGATCTAGACACACATTGTCCCATTTGACCATAACAAGTGGCCACGTGAAGAGCTCTTTTGGGTCTGGCTTCACCTTTTGCTGTTAATACAGGACTAATGGTGTTGAAACGGTCAGCCCGTTGGCTGCCCTTTTTAGGTAAGGTAGGTCTCCTTCTATTTGTGCACCCAAGAGAAGAGATCTCCCCTAGGAATACATGTTGGCCCCAACTTGGTGTGATTAGGAACCCGGATCTGTTGCTCTGGGGGACTTCTTTGTGTTGTGTAAGGGTTCTGAAGACTGCCAAACCCGCATGCGAACTTCTTAACACACCCCAAGAAGTGTAACTCACGGTTACGGATACTGCTGTTGCCTTCCATTCCCAATCAGATCGGCAGGTTATGAGTGGAGCCAGGTTCAAGTTGAACGATTCTGTTAGTGTCCAGCTGTAATAGCTCCTCTCTGGAGCATACCTGCAGAGGTGGGGCTTCTGCTGGCTGTTGAAGGGGCACCGTGGACACTGTCATCTACTCAGGTGCCCACTGAGGACTGTTAAGAAACAGTGACTTCGTTGCCTTTTTTTTTTATTCAAAAAAAATTTTCTTTTTGATGTTTGTTTATTTTTGAGAAAGAGTGTGAGCAGGGGAGAGGCCGAATGTTTGTTTATTTTTGAGAAAGAGTGTGAGCAGGGGAGAGGCCGAGAGAGGGAGACACAGAATCTGAAGCAAACGCCAGGCTCCGAGCTGTCAGCACAGAGCCTGACTCGGGGCTTGAACCCATGAACTGTGAGATCATGAGCTGAGCCAAAAGCAAGAATCAGATGCTTCACCACCTGAGCCACCCAGGCGCCCCTACCGTTTTTGTTGTTGTTAAGAAAATACTTGTTTTTAGTACATGCTTGCTTATTTAAAGAAATCAAAGACCGTCAGTGGAGTAAAGTTTAAAATACCCGGTCCTCCCACCTAGTCCTGCTTCCCTTCCTAGACATAACCACAATAACAGCTTGGCCTTTCCCTTTTTTGTTAATTTGCAAATACATGTTTTATATGAAGGTGCAAATTGTGGCTTGCAGTTTGTGCTTAGCAAGGCATTGGACGCATTTCCACCCTGGTCTTCATTCTGTCGTGGCTGCACTCTGCCCATTATATGGATTTGTCAGAATATAGTTGGCTCTCCTATAGTTAGCTCTCCCCATGCCATTGTGGTTTCGGTTATTTCTAATTTTAACTGTCCTTATACATGTTTTTGTACACCTGCGTCTTTCCATAGGTGACATTTCTATATATTGAATGCCTGTCACAGGGCACAGGGAGGAAAATGCAGGTAGATGAGGCCAGATCGCCCTCCAGACAGGCCGAGCCAGTCCTGTCCCCATGTCCCCACTGCCAGGGCAGAGCGGATGCCTGGTTTCCTGTACTCTTTCCAGTATTGGATAACATACGTCCTTTTATGGCTTTGCTAGTGATGCTAAATGATGATCTCTGATTTTTAGTTTGTGTTTTTCTTGATCCTTGTTCCTACCATCACTGCTGCTACCGTTCCTGCTACTGACTAATATCTATTCAGTGTATTTATGTGCCAGGATTGTTTCAAGCACTTCGCATGGAATTTACTGATTTTAAACTTCAACATCCGTCTGAATTTGGTCCGATCACTGTCCTCATTACACACATAAATGTAAGCATCTCTGACCCGATTTGTATCTCTGTGAATTGCCTCTTTGACTCCTCTACCGTTTTTGTTTACAAGGCTATTTATAACTTCCCTATTGAATTATTGGTACTTTTAATGAGTTTCAGATATTGGACTTTCTCTGGTGTGTGCATGCATGTGTGTGCATAGTAAATACTTTTTCCCCCTCTGTCATTTTTCTATTAATTTTATCTATGAAATATGTCTCTCTACCAAAGTTTTGCTCTTTTTTTTTTAAGTTTATTTTGAGAGAGACTGAGACACTGTGAGTGGGGGAGGGGCAAAAAGAGAGAGAGGATCCCAAGCAGGCTCCACCCAGTCAGCAAAGAGCCCCACTTGGGGCTCTGTCTCAGGACCAGGAGATCATGACCTGAGCCACAACCAAGATGCAGACACTTAACCGACTGAGCCACCCAGGCGCCCCCATTTTTTAATATATAAAACTACAATCTTAATAGTTTATGAAGTTGGTGGCTTGTTTTGGGAGGGTCTTTCCTAATCCCTAAATTATAACAATACTCTGTATTTTGGGGAGCCTAAGCATCTGACTTCAGCTCAGGTCATGATCTCACGGCTCGAGAGTTCAAGCCCCACGTTGGGCTCTGTGCTGACAGCTTGGGGCCGGGAGCCTGCTTCGGATCCTGTGTCTCCCTCTCTCTCTCTGCCCCTTCCCTGCTCATGCTCTGTTTCTCTTTCTTTCTCAACAATAAATAAACATTAAAAAAAATAACAATACTCTGTATTTTCTTCTCCTGATTTAATAATTTTATTATTTTGATCTTTTTTAGTCTCCTTGGAAAGGGGTGTGTGTGTGTGTGTGTGTGTGTGTGTGTGTGTGTGTGTGTTACAGATCTAACTTTATATTTTTCCTAGATGCATAGCCAGTTATACTAGGGCACTTTGTTGAATGGCTCAGCCATTGTCAAGACTCTCATGATTTTGAAATGCCACCCTTGGGGCACCTGGCTGGCTCAGTCGGTACAGCATGAGACTCTTGATCTAGTCGTGAGCTCAAGCCCTACACTGGTAGTAGAGATTACTTATTTAAAAAAAAAGAGAAAAAAAGAAATGCCACTTTAGTCATATGAAAGAGTGTGTGTGTGTGTGTGTGTGTGTGTGTGTGTGTACATGCAGGTGGATCTGTGTTGGTTTCATTTTGGACCTTCTACTCTGTTCCACTGATACCTATGTTTCCTCCTAAGAAAATAGCACACTGCTTTAAATACAGTAGCTTTATAGTATGTTTTGCTGTATGTAGGGAAGATCCTGCCCCCTCTCCTCTCATACTTGTGGTGTGTTTTTTTTTTCTTCCATTAAAATTAATTTTCAACATTGTACTTTCTTGCAGTTTTGCAGCCTGGGGCTCTGTCTCCCCATCCACTGTGAATTTAGGGCAATAAACATACCGTCCGCCTATTGGATGGTTTTGTACACCAGAAGTGGCAGTGAGCGTCTCACATATATTGTGTCATTGGACACAGCAGCCCTCTGTCTGTAGATGAGAAAAGTGAGGTTCAGTGCTCACGCAGTTTGTCCCAGGCTACACTTCCAGACGGTCAGTGAGAGACGCAGGAGTCCAGACCAAGTGATTCCCAGCCTCCTTTTTAACCACGATGGTAGCCAGGCAGGGTGTCCCCCCCCACCCCCAAGGTGTTTCCAGGGCCTTTGTCTGGGATGGGTTATCAGGTGTCTCCATGTCCGACGGGTGGTCAGTGGCATTTATAGAGTGGGTACTGTGTGAAACGGAAGGACTGACAAGAGCTCTCCTGAGGACTCACATCTTGGGGCAGCAAGGGTTGAACATTTCAGCCTTGCTAAGGGTATCTGTTCCCATTTAGGACGTGGGTCAAGGTGGGACCACAGAGTAGAATACAAAGGAGAGGGGAAAGAAATGGTTCAGCAGATGCTTCTTAGGCCAGAAGTTTAGCCGTCCCTCAGCTCTGGGAGCAGCAGCAGGACCGGTGTGGAGTGCAGCCCTGGACCTTCTGGGACGTTCTGGCGGGAAAGGCCATAGTTACAACACTGGGAGCTTCTAGCTGTGTAGAACACGTGCGAACACAGCACACGTGTTAGCTCTCTGGCGGAGGAACAAAGGTCTTGGTGGGTCTGGAAGCCCGTAGTTGGAGAGGAGCATTTAAAACTGTGTCTGAATCCGTCTACCTGCCAGGCTAAGCCTTCTCTTTGTAGGGAAGTTGCCCCTTGATTCGATTTCTCTCGGATGCCTCCTGTTCTTGAGGGCGAACATCAGGAAGGTAATTTTCTTTGGAGAACTTCGAAACGGCCTCCCAAACACCCGTCCAGCTGAGCGCCCACCGGGAGCCTCAGAAAAGTAATCCTATTTATTAGTAGGAGTCTATTGATTCCGTGTGTAAAATGGACCCAGAGGCCTGTGACAATGAGTCCATTTGAAATTATAATTTAAGACATCTAACAGACTAGCTGCACTGAAATACTACTCCGGAATATAAATGATGAGATGCTTAGTGAATTTCTCATGTACACGTAATTAAATTGGCAATTGGTAGGTCAAGTTTGTTTTCATATCCCAAATCACTTCATTTACCTTTCCTTCAGCAATCACGGGTGGTAAGGGTGGGAAAATCGCCACTAAATCTTACGGGCCTTCCTAAAAATGTGTCATTGTGCCTCATCGTTCATTTATTTGTTTAATCAGCCTGCATTGCCCGACCTCATGTTAAAAAACAGAAGGCACCTCATCAGAGAAGTCTCCTCTTGCACTGCATAAACTACAGTCTTAATTTTGTGAAAGCTGGCAAGGTTTCCTTCCAGATTGAGAGGTAAATGTATAATCACTTTATTATTTATATAGCACAGGCCGCACGGCCTTGTTTCTTATATCTGCAGTTATGGCTGGTGCTCCTTCCCAGACCTCCCTGTGCCAGTGTCTCTCTCTGATCACCACCCAGTGTCACCCTGGGACTGTGGCCACAGGTGGGCCTGCCCGGGCAACGCTGGTGGTGACCGCCATGCTGGGAACTGTGGTGTCCTGTCCGTGGCTTCACCTCGGCTGACCTGGTTTCTCTGTCCCTCCCAGGGCCAAAGCTTCAACTCTGCCCACTCAGGTAACAGTTTCTGTCCACATTTCCTTTAAAACGTATTTTCACTTCTTCCTTCCCACCCACCCCCCTCAATACAACGTGACCCCGGCATCCTGGGTTTTTCCATTCTTGACAAATGATATGTCCACTGTAACTGTACCTCCGCTGTGCTGATATCTGTTGAAATTAGACCCAGAATCTAAATGTGGCTTCATGAAACGGTGGGTGGGACATTTTTCTCTTGGAATAGTCTGTGGTCTTCTGGCCCCCAGACCACCCGACTGTGCCTTCTCTGCTGTGATGTTGGGGGAGAATGGGGTAACAGGTGTCTGGAAGTGATTCAGAATTAAAAGTTCTGTATAAGGTGCGGCATTGGCTGTTTCTGCATCAGTGATAAATTAGAGAGATGTTCACCCTCCCCAGGCCATAGTGACCCAAACTGCAAACTAATTACATTTCTTACAGAAAAGGAATCCATAACCTCCCTAGGTTTGCTCCGACAGCTACTTCTTACCCTGATGAGACTTTGTTACCCAAAGATTAAACGTTTCATTTCGGCTTCATGGACTGAGTTACCGAAACACTTTGTATTTGCTCCTTTTTCTCTTAGAAGTTTCCAAAGCATAATTTGGTCCAGAAAGTACGGCAAAACAGGCAGGTGACAAACGTGACTCTGTGCTGGAGGTGAGGGCCAGAGTGCGCGGTGAATACTTGACCCGGAACAGGGGTGCTGTGCAGGAGGGAGGGTTTAGCCAGGGCCTGGGCCGCGGCAGGTTTGCTGTGTGGTCAGACTCAGGGCGCCTGACATCTGGCAGAGGTCACAGCCTGGCTAGACAAGGTCAGTTCTTTGACCTCTAGGCTCCAGATCCCTATCTGTCAAAATGCAAGTGATCTTCATAGCCTCCTTGTACTCAGACCTTCGGTGATTTTGTCCACTAAGCCACAGGCACCCAGCACTGTGGCCCCTACATCTTTGGGGGCCTCGGGGAGGCTTCGCTGCTCCAGGTGGCGACGCATCTGCCACCGTGCATTTGGAGCACCCCTGGAGGTGACTCAGAGCTTGTGCAAGGAGGGAGCCCCAGAGTGCCAGTCACCTCCCTCCCACCACTCGCCACACCCCTCCCCTGCCAGACTTGATGTCTCTGACTTCTCCATTTTTCAAAGTCCTAAGGGTTAATTATGATGTTTACTATTTACACTGACATTCTTGATAGTGCTGTTTCAAAGTGAGTGGCACCAGTTCATTTTCAAGTGTGAGTAGATCTCAGACTCAGGGCGTGGTTCTCCTGGCCTTTGAGTTGGGCCCCCGCTCCAACGCAGTGAGCCTTAGGTGAATGTTACACTCGCCCAGAAGTCGCTGAATATCATGGCTCACCGGTGGCCAGGACTTTGGTCCTTTCCCTCCCCCAGCCCAGTAAACCGCCTTCAGGTTCTTGCAACAGTTCTGAGAAATACTAAGAAATGTCATTTCCAGGTGAGGAAACAGAATGAAGGTCAGAGGCATTTAGTGACTTTCTTTTTCCCTGCAAGCTGAGAGAGGTGGTTAAGGGGGTGGACTTTGGAGTTACTTAGGTTGAAAATCTCATGAGCTTTGGGAACGTGGGCAAGTTATTTCACTTTTCAGGACCTCTCCGTTCTCTCATCCCCAACATGGGGCAATGAACGACCTACCTCCCGGGCTTGAGATGGAGGGACTGAATGGGAATGCATGTGTGGATCACAGAAAGTGATCAGAAGGGTTAGCTCTTACTCTGTATGGGGAGCAAGTTAGCTCTTACTCTGTATGGGAGAGACAGGTTAAAGACCGGTCTCGGGTCTAAATCTCCTTCGTATTAGCCTACAACAACTATCTGTATACAGAGATGATAGATAGACCTATTTATTTTTAATTATACTCTACGTATATTCAGGACCATTTTGATCAGCATGGCTTCAGTGCAGATTTTGTTGGGAGTTCTCTCTCTCTCTCTTTTCCTGTCTTGCCCTCCCTCTCTCTTTCATTATTCTAAGCCCAGCACTGGTATTTTAAAAAATTGCTGGAACTCAGGACTGTACAATTGCCAAGGAAAAGAAAAAGCCGAGACACTAAAGGTTCTCTTTGGCCAGGGGATCTCAATGGGGGACAATTCTCCCATTTTTGGTTGTTATAACTGAAGAGAGGGAAGGAGGGAAATGCTCCTGGCCTCTAGCAGGTAGAGGCCAGGGAACGCAATTAAGCAAACAGGAAAGCGCCCCCTTCCCCGCCCCCCCCCCCAACCAAGAGTTCCTGGGCCCAAAATGTCCATCGTGCTGAAGTTTAGAAGCCATGCTCTCAGGTGATGCTGTCCTCCCATTATTGCAAAGTCCTAAAAATTCCAGGACCATTTTCTCAAACCGTAAGTGGAGGAGGAAACTGGAGAGGAAATTGTTTAGTTCTTCCATAAAGCTTGAGGTATAGGAAGCTTCCAGATCCAGTCAGAAATCTTCTCAACAGCTTTTTGTGCGTGTGTCCCCCCTCCCCATCCCCAGTGCCGTTGATACATTTAATTTTTGTGAGCACTAAGTAAACAGTGGCAGGCTATACAAAAAAAAAAAATGTTCTTACTTTTTTAAATTGCTCTTTTTCATACAAATAATACATGAGTTTTTGTTCTTAAGCCCCTGATTTCTAGGGGAACTTGAATCATTTGTTTTTGAACTCTTATGTCTTCCATATTGAGCTACCCTAGTTGTTCACATGAGCCATCACTTCTAAAAGAATCCTGTCTGTTAGAATAGCGGCTTGTTCTGACTAGTCATGCTTTGAATGGTCTGCCGTAGTTTATCAGAGTTAAAACAGGAAGTTCATATTTTAAATAGAAATTCTACTTTTAAATTCTAATTTTGCTGATTTTCCATTCTGGAATATTAAGAGGGGCAGGACTGCCACATAAAACATAGGATGCCGAGTTCAATTTCAAATTCAGATAAACGACAGAGGTTTTTAGTGTAAGTATGTCCCATGCATCATTTGAGATATACTTATGATGAAAATTATTTGTTGTTTGTCTGAAACTACAATTCAGCTGAGTGTTCTGCATTTTTATTTGCTAAATCTGGCAACCCTAAAGATAGGGCTCAGAGGACTGGAAAATACCAGGAAATACCACTCATGTCTGGCATCTGCCTGCATAACTTTATCTTGGATGTTGGACTTTACAAAAGTGTTCAATAATAAATCTCAGGCGACTGTTTGCCAAAAGGAAAGAGAGAAATTTCTGAGGGTAATTTAGAAACTTCGTTCTGCAGTCACATTCCTTGGTCTCTGAAGGTGGCTCGAATACGAGTTAGAAATCTCTTACCTGATGTACAGAAGTGCCCTGTATTTGACCTAAAAACTCGATTCCGGAGGCGAAAACTGGACGGGAGAGAGAATCCTTTTTATGGTTTGGCTTCCAGGCCTTACCTGAAACTTAAGTGAGAGTGTAGAGTATCTAAACTCACTCTGTTTGCATCATTGGTAGGTTCATCTTAGAGCCCAGAGGTCAGTTACAATAATGGGAACAGGCTGATTGTAAAAGAATTAGATTAGCTTTGGAAAATAGCAAAACAAACAAAAAAAGCCCAACCCAAGTTATCATTAAAAATACAGAATTTGGGGCACCTGGGTGGCTCAGTCGGTTAAGCATCCAACTCTTGGTATCGACTCAGGTCATGATCTTGGGGTTTGTGGGATCGAGCCCCGCATCAGACTTTGCACTGACACTGGAGCCTCCTTGGGGTTCTCTCTCTCCCTTTCTCTCTGCTCCTTCCTGTCTCTCTCTCTCTCTCTCTCTTTCTCTCAAAATAAATGAGCTTTTTAAAACTTTTTGCAAGAGTCTGCTGACCGTGAGCATGCCCAAGTGAGTGTCCCTCACCATTCTCTGGTGACGTCCATGTTTACCTTCTGGGAGGAAAGTGGCTGTCACGGATGCCCATCTTCACATATGTGGCCTCAGAATGGCTCTATCACAGACTCTTGCTGCCTCCAGCTGCCTTATCCACGTTCTTGCCTTCTGGAGGAAGAACCAGCCCGTGTCAGCTGAGGTCAAGTAGCTGTACATCCCCTCTGGTCCCACATGACATCGCTGTGGCCTGCCTCTCTTCGCAGTCCCCTGTGATGGCGTTGGCCAGTGTCAGATTCTCCTCCCCACTCTGATATCTTGCTTCAGGTGAGTGTAGTATCACTTTTTGCTTCCTCCCAAGGAGCCTCTCTCATACCGCCGTGCACACACGCTAACCTACAAGTCGAGGGAGTTACCATCCCTGGAGGCGACCCTGTGCCCTTTGGGAATGGAAGGAAGCCAGTGGATAAATGTCCCTGCCTTCTAGAACAATTCCGGGGGGGGGGGGCGCATTCTGCAGCAGAATCGAGCCCCTGTGATCCATAGCCATGACCTGGTTCACACGCCCTTAAATCATGCACCTGCCTCCTGCTCTCTGCTCCCGAACTCCTGCTTCCCGGGATCGCTTCCAAATAACTACCTGCACCCAAGTCCGTGTCTGGGTCTCTCTGCTTTTGGGAAGTATCTAATTTGAGACACCTGTCCTATTAGTTTGCTGGGGCAGCCATAACAGAATGCCGCTGAATGGGTGGCTTAAACAGCACATTTATTTTTCATAGTTTTGGAGGCCAGGAAGTCCACGATCAAGGTTGGGTTTAACCAAGGCCAACAAGGGTTGGTTTCTTCCAAGGCCGCTGTCCTTGGCTTGCAGATGGCCGCCCTCTTGCTGCCTCTTCACACGGTCCCCTGTGCGTGTGCGCCCCTGGTGTCTCCCTGTGTGTCCAGATCTCCTCTTGCAAGGACACCAGTTTCTATGGACTAGAGCCCACACGAACAGCCTCATTTCAACACGGTCTCCTCTCCAAAGAGCCTGTCTCTAACGAGTCACATTGTGAGGTATTGGGCTTAAGGGCTTCCACATGCGCATTTTGAGGTGGGAACAAATTCAGCCCCTAACACCCGTGGAAGAAGAAGAACTCAATCTAGGATACAGGCTACCCCGTCATAGGTCTCCAGTTTGTAGCTGTTTTCACAAAACCTGTGTGTCTTGTCTCCCGGAGGGCTTTGGAGAGGTGGATCTGTGAACTTGGAGGGGGATAATGACGTTAGTCGGCTGTCTTTAAATTTACCTAGCAGCCTGTGTCTCCACTTCTGCCCCACACGTTTCTGGAGAAGGCAACGGCGAGGCAAGGGTGTCGCTAGCCTAAAGGAGCTTGCAGGCTGCATAGGAAGACAAGACTGTTAGACATCAGCAGAGGCCAAAAGTCTGTTTTAAGACCAGCTGTAGGATGCAGACGTGAACTTGGAAGTTCAAAGGGAGTTCAGTGTCCTGTCATTAAAATGGTCAGATTATTAGAGGTATGGTTGAATTCGGTGATTTATGGGACATCCACCCTGAAACCCTGTGATGGAGAGAACGCTCTGGCCTGGGGTACGAGAAAATGCGAGAGATGGAAGGAAGAAGGGAAGGGTCCGTAAGAAAGGAACACAGCCTCTTCCAGGGTCTGGAAAGAGGCCAGAGGGTTTGTGTGTGGGAGGGGGAGGGAGTAGTGAACCCGGTGTGGTACGGTCAGGTGTGATGAGGAATAGGGAACTTTTTGTATGTTTGAGCCGCGGGCCCATCGCACAGAAGTGCTTAAGGAGGATGGACTGGGCGGCATTGTGTAGGAGGGGACACGGGCACCCGGGAGGAGAGGAGCACTTCGGAGTAAAATGAGTCAGGAGGTAGGAAAGGCCTGTGCCGAGAAGGTTCTTCCTCCTGGAATGGCCCCGTGTCTCCCCCTGCGGCCCTGGCTCCTTCCTTGTCCTCACAGACCCCGCTGACACTTCCGAAGGGCCCTTGCCACCATCCAGTCCCCTTCATCCTGTTTTCCTAACACTTATCACCATCTGAAGTTAGCATCTTGTGTCCGCCCAGTGCCTAGAATGGTGCTGCCTGTGCAGAGCTCCATTGGTGCAGAGCTCACTAGGTGCTCTGTGAATATTTGCTAAGGGAATGAAGAGGTTGAAGTAGGCCGGCCATCGGTGGACCGGCTGAGATTTGGAGTTTGGAAGGTCACCCAGTAGATAAGTCAGACTTATCTATTGAACCGGCTCAAACATTTACTGAGTGCCTGTTTTGTGCTGTGTCTCGAGCTCATCAGATCTCAGGGGTCATGGATGAGTAGGACCTCATGGGGATCTTTGTCCAGTGCATGGTTCTTTTTTCAATCAATTTTTTTAAATGTTTATTTATTTTGGGGAGAGAGACGGCGCAAGAGGGGGGAGAGGCAAAGAGAGGGGGAGACACAGAATCCAAAGCAGGCTTCAGGCTCTGAGCTGTCAGCACAGAGCCCGGCGCGGGGCTCAAACTCACGAGATCATGACGTGAGCCGAAGTCGGACACTTAACTGACTGAGCTACCCAGGCGCGCCTGTCCAGTGTGTGGTTCTTAACCTGGGTCCTGATTGGATTCTAGATCATACTTATTTATTATTACTCCCATCTAACTGGAAGTTAGCATTTCCTTCCACTATGAATCCACATTCCCTGGAGCCTGCTTCGGATTCTGTGTCTTCCTCTCTGCCCTCCCCCGCTCACTCTCTGTCTCTCTCTGTCTCTCTCTGTCTCTCTCTCTCTCTCAAAATTAAATAAACATTAAAAACAATTTTTTTTTAATTACAGTGGTTTTTTATACCTGCCACTGAATCTTCTTATTTAATGCATTAAAAAAAGTACAAAGATGACTGTATTATAAATTTCTTTTTAATGTTTTGAATAGCCATGTTTCAGCATAAAGTGTTTCCTTTGTAATCCTATGTGTTTTGTTTTAGGTGCATAAAAACATGAGTCTGAGAAGGTACCTATCTGTAGTTTCACCAGAAGGCCTAGTCCGTGGCACAGACACAAAAAAAGGTTAAGAGCCCTGGTGGAATTGTGTAAAAATAGAGGTCCTCTCACCTTGGCTTATATTATATTAGTGAAGATTCCTATCAACAATGATCCCATCCCTTCTCTGGGCCTATTGATTGCTTTTGAATCTCTTTCTCCTTCTTTTCTCCACCCGCTCCCCCCCACCACCCCCCGTCTTTTGTAAATTTGGGGATGGACTTTCTGTGAAAGATTCTTTCTGGTTGCCAGAGGCACTCGCCTGGTCAGGACTGTAAGAGGCTGTTACAAGCCTTGAAGATCGAGCACAAGATCTCAGGACAGCTGGTCAAAACAAGCCCGTCCTGCCTTGTGGGAGGGACAGAGGTTTCCAAACGATCTTTTGGTTAGGATCTTAATTAAAAACAGCCTAAATTCACTGCAAGAATTTATGAAAGGAAAATACCCGGGAGCACGTCCCTGTTGTGGTATAAAGAAAGAAGCGCTCTTGGGACACCTGGGTGGCTCAGTCAGTTGAGCGTCCGGACTTCGGTCCGGGTCATGATCTCACAGTTTGTGAGTTCGAGCCCTGCATCAGGCTCTGTGCTGACAGCTTGGAGCCTGGAGCCTGCTTCGGATTCTGTGTCTCCCTTTCTCTGCCCCTCCCGTGTTCATGCTCTGTCTCTCTCTCTCTCTCTCTCTCTCTCTCAAAAATGAATAAACATTAAAAAAAAATTTTTTTAAAAGAAAGGAGCACTCTCGTGGGGGCGATCAGGAGGCTTGACTTCTGGTGAGCTTGGCACAAAGGAGCCAGGAAACCTCCAACTGGTTCCCTCTGTTTGTGATTCATCTAACTAGGGCATGGAATGGTCACTAGGATCTAAGAATCTCTGAACTTGAGGACACTGTGATTTGTGGCATAATTAGATGCAGTTTATACTGTGACGTCAAGGTGTCGGAAGAAAATTTACAAGTAATGCATCTGTCTCACTTCTCCTGTGCCGCTTACATCGTTAACCCACCGAAAGCATCTAAATGCCTCAGTGGATTTGTCAGCATCACCCCAAGCACATTGCTTGCTCTTTCTCTACAAAGTCTGTAGAGAAACACTGGTTTCTTCCAGAATGCCTTTATTAAGTTTAGCTCTTGTACCTTGGAGCTTCCCTTCTTTGTTTCATTTAAGACCAGAAGGGGGTCTGGGAGCTGAATATCCCTTTCCTGCCCACCTGTCCCATTTACTGCTGCAAGCTCTCCAACGCTTGATGTGAACACTGGTGATTACACCACGGGCAGCACTGAGCAGAGCCAGTGGCTTCTGCCCTTCCAGATCAGCAAAGGTACAGGCATAGAATCAGAGCCGGGCAGATGAAGAGGGGGAGTCTAGACAGTGACCAGTTCCAGGCACAGGCAGTGGAGGGGTGGGTACAAGAAATGGCGCCCAAGAATAAGGCACCCGAGCCACAACAGTTGGCCCCCTGCCGTGGATGCCCTGCACAGCATGGGTGTGCAGAGGGGTGTGGCCTTGGATGAGCGAGGTGGTGATGGACCATTTCAGAGTATTTCATGGTCGTTTTTATTTGTTCTTCCCACTTTGAAGTCGGTCAGTGGTGTATCCATTTTACAGAGGAAGAACTTGAGAGCTGGGTTGGTTATAACTTGTGTGTAAAATTAACAGTGAGCCCCAAGTATGTGGTAAGTTGAGTGTTGCTTGGCCTTTGATTTGATAGTGAGACCAGCCCACTGGAGTGTCATAAAAGTAGAAGTTTACCAAGCCAGTTTGTTTAAAAAAAAAAAGAGGGAGAGAGAGAGGGAGCAATGAATATTACTAAAATTCGTTGAATTGCTGAAGACCAGAATTATAAAGGGATATAAGAAGTAAGAAAAATGGGCTCCTTTTGGTTTTTGAGAGTGATAATAATAATAATAATAATAATAATAATGGCTATTACTATTAGAGGTGTTTGCTTAGTCTCCTTTTCCTCTCCGCCTCCCCAAAGATAACTTTGTCAAACTCAGATTGTGTATCAGAGGATTGTCTTCATAAATAAGGAGTGTTTGGGTTTTTCCTATTATGGTAAAATGAAGAGTCTAGATCTTCCTCTTTCTCTGTACATTAGATGCTTTCCCGCGGTGGTAGCCTCTTTTCCCCGCCTCTCTCAAACAAACGAGAAAGTACCAGAAGTAAGAAAGCAGGAAAGTGAAGGAAACACGTGGCCCATAATTTAAGCCCTTGAATTCGAGTAAAGTTCAAACACAGATATGTATGAAAGTGTGACAGTTAAGTCCATTTAGGGAGTGGGAAAGCCCTTCATACCTTTTAAAACATCAGAGGTCAGTATTCCCGCGTGGGGTGTACTACTGAGAAATAGAAGTCTCTTGGTTGGACCTAGCTTGTGTGGAAAGTAAAACGTGTCATTGCCAATTACAGGTGATTGGTGATTTTGAATAGAATTTATCAGCATTTGAAATGGCATCCATTTCAAAGGAGTAGTGTTTGTCTCTAGGGAAGATCATTCTTATTCCAGCTTCCACTACCCTTGATCTGTGTGAAGAGTCTAAAAATTGATGCGAATCAAGTTTGGAAATGCAACTAACACAGTCACCTCCAGACAACATTGAATAATTCTAAAACTGTTGTCTATTGCTTACCTCTTCTATTGGGCAAAAGTTGGTAAAGTGCATTTTAGCCTACCCTGTTCCTGTAGTTAGGGAGGGTGGAGAGCCATTGACTTGGAAAAGTTTCTAATATCCAGGGGGAGGAAAGAGTTAACACCAAACTCTGAGTAGGTGTGAACAGAAAAAACTGAGGCCACTCAGTTTTCTAATCAGCCTGATGTTGAAGGGATTTAGGGGTTCTCTGCTCAGTCTTTACTGATTAGGAAACTGAGTCTAGAAGCAATCCCTCTCGCCCAGGGTCAGATGGAACTCGTGGAAAGCAGCCTTTGTCACACTACTTTCCTGCACAATCCATATCCTCAAGCTGTGCCTGGGTATAAGATTTATTTAATGGCATGTGTTGACTCTAAGTCTGTCCGTGATGTTGAATACCACAGATTTGACTGGGTAATCTGATCTTTTTTATTTGCGTTAAGTTAACTTGAGCCTTTAGCACGGCGTGATGCAAAGGGCACTCAACTTGGACCCAGAAGGCTTGGGTTTAAGTTTCAGTTTTGACATTAGCTCTGCCTCAGCAAATTCGAGGGCCCTGTTTTCTTAATCCATACAATGGGAATGACACCATTCACCCGACTAACCTTACACAGTTGTGAGGAGTAGTGGCGGAGGGCCTGGTAAAAAAGCACAAAGTGCTACGTAAGCGTGAGAGTGTTAGTCTCACACTTTGGTGATAAGCTAAAAGGCACACTTTCAAATTTTGGCTAACTCGAATCTGCATAATCTTGCAGATTCTTTCCCTATTTTTACACTGAGTGCTTTTTTCCCTTTAGAATTTCTTCACACGAAGCGTTACAGCATCTCTCCGCATGCGAGCCTTGTCTCAAGGTGTATGAATTTAAGGCATTCCCCCCAGTATCCTTTGTCAGTTTGGGCCTATTGGAAATTTTCGATACTCTACTCAGGATATGATAACTGCGTCCTACAAGAACATAAGACACTTCGGGATGTGTTCACATTTAACATTGTGAAAATCCAAGCGTGCTCTTCACTGGGGGAAAATGGAGGGTTGGGTATAGTTCGTGATTCTCCTCACCTGGGCACAGCCTTAGCAGCACAGATTGGAAGGAGATTTGGTAATTACGCTCTTTAGTTCTTCTGCGAATATAGCCGGTCTGGGCAATTTGGGCCCCAGAGTGAATTTTTAGGCATGGATTATCTGGTTAAGTTAGCCAGATAATTGCCAGCTGTCTCCTCTGCCCTCTGCTCTGTAGACCCCGGCCTGAATAATTGTCTTCTACTTAGTCATGCGAGCAAGTTGCTGGTTTCCATTTTCAAACAAAAACGAACGACATATTAGGATGGTATTTTAATTGAGCTATTTTTGCTGCTGATTCAAAAATACTCCACCCCATCTGGAGCTGCCCAGATCAGGACCCGTTAATTTAGTTGATTTGGAGGGGGGGGGGGGAAGCTCCCTTGTTGACTTGGGGAAAGACTTAGATATAACAAAAGAGATTTGGAAGTTGGTGGTACGGGGTTCTGTGAAACATTCAAAACTTATCTCAAATTCTGACCAAACATTTTTCTTCTACTAATCTTCCTAACTAAATGGAAACTCCAGCTGTATAAATAATGATTTTTGTTTGGAAATATTTCTTCCCTCGTTTTTAGAACCATCGGGGGAATTAAATTATAAATAAGTAGCAGCAAAGAACTGCTCTGTCAATGTGGAACAGAATGCAAAATTGCTCAGATTTTGATCTGAGTTCTAGAATGTAGAGACCACCCTTTAGCATGGGTTGACAAAGCAAGCTGTCCTTTGGGGAGGAGGAACAGGCTTATTACTCACATGTTCCTTTTTGTTTGTGTCTTTATTTCACGTCTTAGTGTATTTGCTCATTTCTCTGTTGGATCTGATTTTAATAACTGCAGTTCCTTCCATATACTCATAACTGATTACAAATGCAGTGACGTGTCCTTCTACAACCTTTTAAGAAAGGAAAAGGAGGAAAAAGAAACAAGAGAATCCGCATTTCATTGACCTCACAAACCGTTGTCTTACTTAAGCATACATAATGGGAATGCTTAAGCTTATGACCAGCACTGATACTTTTCTTTCTGGATGTGTGGGCTTGGATTCTACATTCCAGTGGAAAAGGCACTGGCCCCTCAGCCTAGCCAAGGTGCTATGCATACCCCATTATCTCCGCATCTCCCGGTCCCTTCACCGAACTTCCTTGAACCCCCATTACTACATACCACGGATTTACCCCATGTTAATACCCTATGGACTTCATCGTAGTTTGAACTCCTCTTTTGTTTGAGGGAATTGTTTTTACTGTAGTCTTGATTCCGCGAGTACTTAACCCAATGCATGTGTTGTGACAGGCATATTACTGCCAAAGAAATCATAATTATTTAAATCGGTTTTCTAGAAAAGTCACAATAACTTAGGTTAATAGTGTCAACATTATCTGACATTGAACTTTTTTCCAGAATTACTCAATGGAAACAAATGGCCGCTGTAAATTTTTACCTTGGCCCCTGCCTACTTCTGATCAAGGCATTTATAACTAGCAAAGCATATCCATCGGTCCAAAGAGGAGAGGAGAAAATGTGGCACCCGAGTTGGGGAGAGTGAATGATTCACTCACAGGCACTTGGGAGTCTTGGCCCCTTTTCAGTCTCCCTGGCTCGTTGGTAGGGAGTCAATGAGACCAGTAGAAAAAGCCCACTTTTCTTACTTAGGATTTGCTCTGCTTTCTGGAACCTACTAGAGAAACTGGAGTTTTCTTTCCACAATGATCTTGGGGTGCCTGGTGGCTCAGTCAGTTGAGCATCCAACTCTTGATTTAGGCTCAGGTAATGATCCCAGGGTCATGGGATCGACCCCCACATCAGGTTCTGCACTGAGTGTGGAGCAACTTAAGATTCTCTCTCTCTCTCGCTCTCTCTCTCTCTCTCTCTCTCTCGCTCTCAGCCCCTCTCCCCCCTTGCATGTTCTCTCTCTGTAAAATTAAAATTAAAAAAAAAATTCAAAATGGTCTTAAGTGTTGGTAGTTACAGTCTATGTGAAAACTCATAAGCATGATTTCTTTTCCTTTGGAAGGGGAGGTCACATCCTGGAGCTACCAGTGGAATGAATACAGGACCAAGGATCATAAACCTCCTGCTTTAAGTCTGGTTTCCAGATTTATTGGAGCCTCCTTCTGCCAGGAGTAATTTCCGTGGCCAAGGAGAAGGAAAGGTGATCAGAGAGGCAGGCGTGGGAAGACCCTGCAATCCAATGTAGACAGGCAAGGGAGGGGACCTGCAGGGGTGAGGGCACCCTTTGAGAATCCTTGCTTTGTTTTATTGTGGTAAAATACATATAAAACTAATCACTTTTAGATATACACTTTGGTGACATTAAGTACATTTATAATGTGGTGCAACCATTGCCAGTATCCATTTCTAGATTTTATTCACCGTCCCTAACAGACACTCTACACTCATTAAACAATAACTCTGCACTCCCCTCTCTTCCCAGCCCCTGGCAAGCCCTGTTCTACTCACTGTCTCTATGAATGTGATTACTCTATGTGCTTCCCGTAAAGGGAGTCAGAGTATCTGTCCTTTTCGTGTCTGTCTTATTTCACTTAGAGTATCTTCAAGGTTAATCCCTGTTATAGCAGGTGTCAGAATTTCATTCCTTTGCTTGTTTAAGTTTATTTACTGAGAGAGAAAGAGAGAGAGAGAGAGAGAGAGAGAGAGAGAGAGAGAGAAAATCCCAAGCAGGCTCCACACTGCCAGTGCAGAGCCCAAAACAAGGCTCAAACCCACAAACCATGAGATCATGACCCAAGCCAAAACCAAGAGTTGGGCACTTAACCTACTGAGCCACCCAGGCACCGCAGAATTTCATTCGTTTTTATCAGCTGAATAATATTCCATCCATCTCTCCGTGGGTTGTTTCCACCATTGGGTTACCGTGAAGAAAGCGGCTATGCACATTGGCATAGAAGTATCTGTTTGAGTCCCTGCTTTCAATTCCTTTGAGCATAGACACAGGAGTGAGATTGTTGGATCGTGTGGTATGTCTGTGTCTCACTTTTTGAGGGACCACCCAACTTTTCCACAGTGGCTGTGCCATTTTACGTTCCCACCGGCAGTATGCAAGAGGGAGATTGAGCCCCTCTGAAGGTCCCCCAACCCTGATTTGCTCACCAGGCCTCATTCTCTCCCATGAATGACTGTTTTTGCTCTCTGGCGGGTTGGCTTTGGTCGGGGAGAGGGGCATTTTTGCTTTGCCCTTTACTGGTTGAATATGGCAGCCTGTTTAGGAGGTGCAGGAAGGCTTCCTGTGGCTCTGGGGTCCGAGTGGTGCTGTTTGTTCGTGCCTGTAAAGGGAGCCAGCATTCTGAAGTGCGTTCACCCCGCCTCCTCCAGAAACAGTCTGCCTGGGAGTCTTTTCATTATTCTGGTAACCGGCTTCTTAATAGCTGCCGGTTCATCTAAATGAAAAATTTATCTTGTGCTGCTTACCAGAGGAAAGGCTCCTCACATGTCAGATATTATTTTACCAATTATCTTGGAAACTTCTGTCCTGTTTTATTTCTTAAAGTTTAGAGTTATTTGAGTTTCTGTAACATTCAGCTTTTTACGCCTTCTTATCATCACGTAGTAACAATCAATGAAGCGAAGTTTAGAATTATTTGAAATGCTGCAGCACCTTCAGTTGTATGTGTGTTTGTGTACATGTGTATTTATACCCAGACACTGTTCCTTTCATTGACGACTGTAGATAAAGCTTTTAGTTAACATTTAGGTTTCTCGATTCATCATTTTTATAGAAATTGCAAATCTACTCTTTTACTTAACCTCCGAAACATCTGTGTGAAGCAGGTGGCTCACGGACACCATTACCTTCTTTTGACAGATAAGGGAACCCGTGTGTCAACAAGGCGAGTCGGACTTGCCCGAGAAGCCCCACTGGGGTGCAGTGTGGGAGGGGCAGTGTAGACGGGACAGCATTGGAGCTGCCCGACGTGGGAGCTCCCCACGTGCAGAGATGTCTGCTCTCCTCTCCGGGATGTCTCTCCACAGACATGCTCTTCTCTGGACCTCGTTCTTTTTCTCCTCATAGACTTACCGTGTTGGATATGTACACAGATGCCCGGCACCCTAGCTCAAAGCTTCCCCAGACCATCAGCAATTCCCAGAGTGTCCACTTTGTCCATCTGAAATCCCCAGCTTGGCTGTTGACCACATTCCCTGAAAACTGTAGTGCTTCAGGTACTGCGTCTGCCTGTGGGGATTCCGGTAGCTTTATTGCCAACGGGAATTAGGTGACAGTTAAGTGCATACACCGATATTCCATGTCTCCCATCAAGTTGAGGGTTAATTCTTTTATTTATTTTACTTCAATTTCCTATCACTATTTTATCATTGCTTAGCTTTCAGAATGATAGACACTCTTCCCGGCTAGATTTGGTAAGCTTTTTTAGAGATAGAAATTGCATATTAGGGTCTCGGTGGGGTCTCCTGCACTCTTAGGTCCACCCCACGCGTTTATAATTTGATATGGTGCATTTAAGCAAGGAGATTTTTTTATTAATGTTTATATATTTATTTTGAGAGAGAGAGAGCACAAGTAGGGGAGGGGTGGGGAGAGGGAGGGAGAGAGAATCCCAAGCAGGCTCCACACTGTCGGCACAGAGCCTGATGCGGGGCTCAATCCCACGAACCGTGAGATCATGACGTGAGCCGAGATCAAGAGTCCGATGCTCAACCAACGGAGCCACCCAGGTGCATCTAGGTGCACTCATGATTTGCAACAAGCTCGGTCTTTGTGAGGTATATTCATTCGAATCCTTGAGACACCCCATTTTTTCAATAGAGCTTCACAGCTGACACCTCGAACAGACGAAAGGCTTGTCCATTTCTTAGTTCCTTCACAGAAGGAGAGCACGTAGCATCTTGCGGGATCCCCAGTGGGCCGTCCACCTCCACCTGAAGTCACGTTGTGGACCTGTTCCTCTGGCTTCTGTTGTATGTCAGTTCCCTGCCGCAGGGGTGTCCAGACCCCAGAGCAGGAGGGCAGCATGTGGGCGGCTGACCCCACATCCCCACCTGGAAGCAAGGTCCTGGGAAAAGAAAGGTTACGTCAAACAAACAAGAACAACAACAACAAAACAACAGAAAACACATTTCCTTAGCCATTCAAGACTTTACTATAATTTTTTAATGTGTATTTATTTTGAGAGAGAGCGCAAGCCTGAGTGGTGCCGGGGCGGTGGGGAGGGGCAGAGAGAGAGAGGGAGACACAGAATCCAAAGCAGGCTCCAGGCTCCACACCATTAGCACAGAGCCCAACGCGGGGCTTGAACTCATGAAACGTGAAATCATGATCTGAGCCGAAGTCGGTCGCTTAACCAACTGAGCAGCCCAGGTGCCCAAGACTTTATTGTTAAATCTTGGGAGATGTCGCAGAGTCCGTCCAAAGTTTGCAGGAAGTCCCCCCCTCCATCCTGGGGGTGGATGGAGGGCATGTGGGACTGGGCTGTGGACCCTTGGCATTAGGACCACTGGGCTTTTGTTCTGAGGCCAGGTCCCCAAGGGAAGGAGTCACACTGAGCCCCAGTCGGGGTGGGGAGTGGGCCGCAGGTCACAGGGAGGTATTCCTTTTGTGTAGGAATCAGAGCGTTTCCTCCATTTGCTGAGACCTACATTTCTTTTATGCCCACAACGCGTCTTACCGTTGGTCTCTCTGCATTGGTTTATAAAACCGTGGTACAACTTGCAGTCGGTAACTTCTGCAAGAGCCAAGGACGTTATTTTCACATCCCTCTCGGAGACAAATCGGGTACTGGAAAGACAGGCTCGGGTCTCCACTCTGCCGCTCTCTAGCAGACGTTCAGTTTTGTCATCTGTGACTTCGAAGTTTGGGGGGGATGAAATAACAGTGCCCGGCAGGGCAAATCTGACTCTGAACAGAGGCCCAGCACATACTAACGGCGGTCGTTTTGCCAAAAGGGTAAGGACTTACAGCTGAGGGCTCGCGCAGCACCTGCTTGACAGGCATAGATGGCTCTTGTGTCACAGCCCAGGCAGCACCGAAGGTCGGAAGCATTCTGACAGGGTCTTTGCTGACCCCTGTTTCTGGACCAGGAAATGAAAAATGGGACGGGTCACCCACCCTCTGTATTATTTTTGCCTGGATAGACAACACAGGGAGTTAGAGGGAAACTGAGAAGTCAGAAGTTTTCAAACAGATAAATCTGATTAATAACAAAAAAGCCGTTTCCTATAATGTCACTGTTCTGCTGCACCTTTATAAAGAAATGCGGCCACCTCGGACCCAGAAGATGACAGTCTTTTAAATTGTCTTTCTTGGGTAATATCAGGAGGCAGTGTAATAAGTTAGATTAATGGATTAGCTTGCGTCTTCTTGTCGGGCAAAATAGGTTGGTCCACAGAGCATAGAGGAGAGAGGAACCTCCCCGTGATCCTGTTTAATGTCACTTTGAAGGGGAATACGACCAGGCAGTGCCTGGTGTCCTGCAGCTTTTGACAGACGTGGGGGAAGGGCACCGCCTCTCTTGTTTCTTGCCCAACGGACAAATGAGCTAAGCAGTACTGCATTATTGTGTGTTATGTGACACACACACACACACACACACACACACACACACACACAGGCAGAGCCAATAAGTCTTGCCATTTTGCTTTGTATCTGACAACCCACCGCCAACCCTCAGCACAGAAATGTAATCATAACCCCAAGCTACCGCTCTGTGTGTTTGGGCCTCTGAACTCAAACAGGGCCTGGAGGCAGTTCACCAATGCCCCGGATTGAGACCCACAACCATCTTCTGGGATTTTTTTTTTTCCTTCCCCAGAGCGTGAGTGATTTGCACTGATCCGGTCTCCAAGGATAGGGGGGACAGGAGGAAATAGAGAATTTATTTTTTATATTATGTCATCTTGTGCCGAGACTGCTGTATAATCAGGAGCCGGAAATCTAAAGGATTAGGCTGCGAAGTCACTTTGTGCACGCGTTGGGTTACAGCACATCCATTCGCTGTCAGCAGTCACCCACAGAAGAACCCACAGTCATCGACATAATTTATGCTTGCCACTACACTGGGTTTTCAAGTGACAGAGGCTGCTGTCCGAAGCAAGGCCCCTCGAGCTCCGGTCTCTGCACCGCCCGAAGAGACCTTTGCGAGACCTCGGGTACCACCGCCGCCTCTCGGGACTGAGCAAATGGAGGCCCGGAGAGGGGACGTGACTTGCCCAGGGTCACACAGTGAGTTAGGTCGAGGACTGGAGGACTGGTGCTTCTGGATGCTCTGTCTCTGGGTCTTTTCCACTCGACTTCCCGGTGATATGCTAGCTAGGATTTTACTCCAGGGTCATTCCTGAGGGTTGATGGGAAAAGTTTTTCACTCGTCCCTCCTCGTTACCTTTTTCCAGGTGGATCCCAGGTGGTAACTCTAGCCAAACGGAGCAGAGGATGTGCAAAGCTAGTTTGCGTGGTGGGCTTTTTTTGGTTGGGTTGTGTCATGAGTGCTGTCCGTGCACGAGAAACACACCATGGCTTGGAAACACGTCCAGAGGAATGATAATCGGCTCTCCAGGGAGTTAGTGCAGACTGGCATGTTCCCGGCCCACTGACAGATGTCCTTCTGGAAATCCCGGGCATCGAGAGGCATCGGGACAGGGGAGGTCAGCGCACCGGTTTTCTTCTGTTGATCTGTGGCAGACAATCATAGAACTGAGAACTCTGGAGCCTTGGCATGTGCCCAGAGTAAGTTAAGTGTGTGTGTCTTTATTTAAAAGCATTTTTTGTGGGGCGCCTGGGTGGCTCCGTCGGTTGAGCATCGGACATCAGCTCAGGTCATGATCTCACGGTCCGTGGCTTCAAGCCCCGAGTCAAGCTCTGTGCTGACAGCTCAGAGCCTGGAGCCTGCTCCGGATTCTGCGTCCCGCCTCTCTGTCCCCTCCTCTGCTCACGCTCTGTCTCTCTCTCTCAGAAATAAACATTAAAAAATAATTAAAAAATTAAAAATAAATGTAAAAAACTGTCACATTTATATAAGGTTTATGACATTTTTGCAAATTTTCTATAACAGTCTAAACATAGGGAATGACTTTAAAAGTATGATGTTTTAGGAACTATGTAAAAGCTGTCATCTTTTCTGGAAAACATGGAGGTACCGAAAACCCTCAGTTATTACTATGACTAATTTGTGTGCCCCATGTGGTGTACTTTGTACAGTATCTAAAGGTGTTGCCTCATCTTTGGGTTAGATAAGACGCAGGCTTGAGACGTGGGGGAAGGGTGGATTGTATTTCTTGTCTGATCTGGGGAATTGTATATTCCTGAAGTCCACAATCAGGCGCTGATGTTGACTGCTTATTTATTAAAACAAAGGTGGGGGGAGGAAAGTGCCACAAAGTGAAAAGCATTCTGGGGCTAACATCTGAGCTTCACTTAAAAGCATGGGCTCCAAAGAAATGTAAATTCATTGGCTTAATTGGAAGAGGGTATTTATAGAAATTGAATGATCCAGTAAGACTAAAAGCCTGGCTTCTTTGATCTCCAGAGGCCTGCTGTAGTAAATGCTGTTCTGAAAAGTCCTTGCATGTAGAGTGGACTTTGCCATCCAGTGTCTGGCCTCCTGGAGGTCAATAAGTTTGGCCAAGCCCTATCACTTGACTGGTATTTACTAACTACTGTGTGTGTGTGTGTGTGTGTGTGTGTGTGTGTGTGTGCGCAGTGGCTTTGGATTGTGCTGCAAACATGCAGAGAAAAAAAAAAAGTTCACGTACACCGAAGTTTCTCATTTATGATATAGTTGACAAGTTGATTTCAATACCTATTATAAAGGAACTTTTATAAGAAGGTACGCTTGAAAATCTTGCTCTCAAACCTGTTCCCACCCCCCACCCCCCAGCACTGTCCTCCAGTACCTTTATAGGTCATCGTTTCCCATAGCTTGTTGTGAATTCTTCCACTGTTCATGCAAATTCAAAAAATTATGTATTTTTTATTTTTTGTCTTTTCTTAGAAAAGATAGCTGTAGATTATTCTCCACCTCGTTTTCACATTTAATGATACACTTTAATGAGTTTCCAGAACATACGGAACTGCCTGTTATTTTTTATATTCTGTTGTATGGGTGTGCCATGGTTATTAAATCAATCTCCCATGAACAGACTCTTGGATTCTTTCAGCCTTCACCTGTTACCAACAAAGTGGCACGCGTATCAGTTCGTACAGGTGCAGGTGTTTCTGTAGTTAACTGCAGGATGGAGTGGAATTTTGGCCAGAGGATGTGTGCGCGTCAATTTGTAGTGGTGTTGATTGCCTTCCTTAGGGCTGTGTCTTTTTGCACTCCTACCACCGCTGCGAGAGCCTCACCAACGGAGGAGGTCATCACCCATTTGGTTTTTTGCCAATCTGATATGCAAAATAAAATATCGATATGGTTTGAATGTGCCTCCTTTTTTTTTTTTTTTAAAGTGTGAGGTTGGGCATCTCCTATTTAAAGCGCATTTGTTTTGTTTTTTTGCAAACTGTATGTTCTTGTACTTATTCTTCTATTGGTTTGTTGACCTTTTTCTTATTGGTTTGTAGGGCTCTTTATATAATAGGGAGGTTAATTAGTTCTGAGTCCATGATACGATCTCCAAAGGCTGTTCTCAGTTTGTCATTTTCTTAGTCTTTGAGGTTTTGTGTACCCCATACAGACGTTAATTTTCACGTAGCAAGGTTTTTTCCACTTTTTTCTTTTATGGCTTTCAGACTTTGAGTCTCTTAGAAAGCACTCCCCATTCGTGGATTCAAGCCCCACGTCAGGCTCTGCGTCAGGCTCCGTGCTGACGGTGCAGAGCTTGTTTGGGATCCTCCCTCTCTGCCCCCACCTCGCGCACTCTCTCTCAAAATAAATAAATAAACCTCAAAAAAATGAAAGAAGAAAGTATTCTCCACTCTTCCCCTCCCGCACACACACAGAGAAGTTGTCCAACTTGCGTGTATGTTTTTTGCAGAACTTCTATGGGTATTTTTTTTACATTTAAAGATTGGCTCCATTTGAGATTGAGCCTGTGTTTTGTAAAGTAGGCTTCGACATTATTCTTTTTCCAGATATAACTCAGTGGCCCCAACCACTTAGTTATAAAGCCCACCTTTGCCTCCCCTTAAATGCCACATTATAAACATTTTATAAGTGAAAAATAGCCAGTATTCCCTTGTGAAACAAACCATGGGTGAATTATTTTCTGGAAAGAATGTTTGGGTCCTTCTCTTTTAAGGCAGCCCTTCCACTTTCTCCTCCGAGGGTGACGTTTACTCGTGAGTGAATGAATAAAGTTAACCGAACTCCTCCTAGGAGGAACTTGCTCTTTAGGAGAATGATAACATTTTGCCTTTTGGCATCTCGAGATCCTAAGACAGGGCCTCATTTTCTCAAGGTAATTTGTCTCTTGGTCACAAAGCCTGAAGCAGGGCGGAAACATTTCTTAATGCCACTCAAGAATCACGCCATTTGCGAGCCCTTGAAAACAGGGGTTCTCCGTGTGGTTCCCAGGCCAGCAGCCTCTGCGTCGCCTGGGAGCTCATCAGAGAGGCGAATCCCCATCCTCCACCCTCAGATCAGAGACCCTGTGTGGTGGTGTGTAAGTAGCCCTCCAGGGGACTCTGAGCTTGCCCAAATTTGAGAGCCATGGCCTTACAAGTTATATTTAGCCTCTTAATGGAAATTTACAACCCTGTAGTTCTGCCTTCTAGGTGGATAGGGTTTGGGCCTTATCTTCTTGATACAGAAACATGTAAAGACTCGCCCCAAACAACATCTGTCCTTTGACGGTGGTGTTCTTTGAGTAGAAAGCTCCCCTGGGTTTTTCCAGAAGTCCCAAAGATATCTCAGGAATACTTTGGGCTCGAACATCTGACATCCAAAATTCTGCGATTGGGTCAGTGATTCCCTTTGTCCTATAATAAAAAACCAGCAAAACTGGTTTCTATAATATGCTAAGAAGTCTTGGAGCATTGAAGACTTGTCTTACCTCTACAAAAGCCTCATTGTTCCCTCTCGTCCTTTGCCCCTCTGCCTTTAAAAATAATTTGATATCAGAGCAGAATACATATTTACCCCTGATGACTGTCGGCCACACCATAATTGTGCTTATTTATATCTGGCAGGTTAAGGCGGACTTCCCATAAACAGCAGCGTCTTTTGGGCCGAAGGGTTCAGCTTACAGCCGTGATTCTGACACCCGCTGGACTTTAGAATCAGCTGGGTAGCGTTTAAGAACCCTGCCACACAGACCATACCCATCCACCTAAATCAGTATCTCAAGGGTGGGGACCCAGACATCAGACTTCTGAAAATTTCCTAGTGCGTTCCCAGTTTGAAAAGCGGGACTTGTGACAAGGACTGTAACCAGGAGCAGATACCGCAGGCGAGAAGGTGGTCCCCAAAATGACAAAAGCAATCAGAACGAGAAATCTGTAGTTGAAATTGCAGCTTGCTTGCAACTTAAATCGCCTCCTCTTTGGGTGACTTTCTCATCTTCCAAAGAACCCATTTCTCTGCATCCTCTGTATTTCATTGTAATACACTTGCTGATTTTGTTAGCAGCTGGCAAAGTGACAGGGGGTCCGGGTCAGCACCGGGCTTTCCCAGTGGCTCTGCTTTGATGCATTTAGCAGGTTGATTCGAACCCCCTTTGGAAACTTTTGACCCCCAGAAGCATCTGCTATCTAAGCCACCGTCCTTTTTAGACCTTTTCCCACCTTTCTGCCATCAGATAGTGTTTTGTCCACAGCAGTGGTTAACTCTGCCTCCTAGAAGCCCCATGATTTTATTAACTGACCCCCTGCTGCACAAGTTTCCTTGAAGGGAGCCATAGTCGGCTAAAAAGGGAGATAAGGATGGAGTACAAAACTTTCTAAGCATCCTGCTTTCCCTGAAGACAGGGCACAGCTCGTAATAAAGTAAGTGTTCTTTCGTGGTGGCCCTGGGGCAAGGGTGTCCCAAACGCTTTTGACCAGGGTGCCATTTGCTCATAAACCATGTGGTAATAGGGTGGGGACAGAAAGAAATTCTCTCATCCCTTTTACGACTCCAGTCAGCTCTAGAACCAAACCCTTAGGAGCCCAAGGGAAGAGCTCACGAAGGATCTGAAGGATCTGGTGGGGAAGCATGTGCCTTAGCCACACCTCAAGTTGAACCGTTGAAGGAGCTGGGGAGGGAGCTTTGTGTTTGGCTACAAAGTCACAAATCAAGAGACCCTGGATATTAAATTTTTGCTTAGGATCCTACGATGTTTTTTTTTTTTTAATTTTTTTTTTTGAATGTTTATTTTTGAGAGAGAGAGAGAGCACGTGAGTGGGGAAGGGACAGAGAAAGAGAGACAGAGGATCTGAAGCGGGCTCTGTGCTAACAGCAGACAGCCCAGCGCGGGGCTTGAACTCACAAACTGCGAGATCATGACCTGATGCTTAACTGACTGAGCCACCCAGGTGCCGCCACGATGGTGTTTGGAAGTATATTTCCCTTACCTTGTGTTGGTAACTGTAAATCAAGTCAAATATGTCTGGTGAACTTAACACTTTCCAGGTGCTGGTCACTACACGCTGGGGCATCTTGCTCAAAGCTGGTACACACAAATGAACAAAAGAGGTGAACTTATTGGTGGGTGAGGCTTCAGAGACTCTCAGGGATTCTTCTGGTCTTCTGTTCACTTTGTACGTGTGAGGAAACAGACCCAGGGAGGCTCTGTGTCTTGACCAAAGTTTCTTGCCATTACTCTACAGCCTGCCAGTTTAAAAAAGTGTTTTTAAGTTCTAGTTTGCAAACTGACTAAAAGAGCTATATACTAACAGGGTGGAAATAACACTCATTTTAATGTATCTGTCCCTAGAGTTTATTTTGGTCGCTTTTGTAAACCGCTCTGAGAGTATCATCATAAAAAACATTCTCCTAAGTTGGAACTTGATTCTAAGAGTCCTGTCTCTCATGCTCCCTGATTTTTATGAAGTGACTGTCTACACATGCATGCATTTTAGTAAAGCCATACAATCAGTGTATGAGTACAAATAGAAATCAGTTTTGTAAAGGTCTGTCAGTCCATTAGTTGAGAAAAGTGCCAACGTAATTACAAGATTCATTAATCATGTTTAATGAAACTATCGGGGCTTTTCCTTTGGATTGGTTAGTTTTAGTTTACAAAGCTAATGTTCTCAGATATGTAAGCTTCAGATGATCTGTAGAGATCTTGAAGTTTTATTTATCCCACAGATAAGTATTTGTGGGTTTTTTTGTTTTTTTGTTTTTTTTTTTACTAAGTAGGCACTTGTTTTGCATTGGTGATGATCAACTGCAAAATAGTTAAATTAACACTGGCCATGGGAATCTCTAGATGGATTCTCAGGTGAGCCCTCACGTGGCGTCCTTTGAGTTTGCTCAGGGTTATTCATCAAGAAAGCAATGCCTTTCAGGTTTATGAACTCACTTTGCCCACAGGGGAGCTTTCCAGGTTGAGAACCAGCGGGAGAATCCTATGTATATAGTGGCTTCAGAGATGAAGAGAGTCTCTCCTTCGTAAACCTCCATCCCTTGCCTACATCTGGAAATAAGTACAGATTAGGGAGGAATTGTTCTCCTAATCGTCAGGTTCAAGTGGAGTACTTTTTGAGATCCTTATGTCTCTGTTTGGTCGCCCTATTAACAAGTATCTGTTGAGGTAACATCTGATGCCTAGAACCATTCTAAGGTAGATAGGCTAGAGTTGGAAAAGGTAAATGGCTAGGAAAAAACGCGCTTGTGAAAAAAGGACGCAGGCTTTGGAGTGGCCACCTGTCTGTATGCACCACTCATTCGTGTCCCCCGAGAGAGCTCGTGAGCTCCATGTGAGCTTAAGACTCTATTCAGACAAATTGTTGCTTTTCCTGTAATCGTGGAGCTGCTGGATGGAGTCCGGTCCTTGATAAACTTTATCGTTTGCTCTTGGTTTTATTATTAAAGGTTAGCATTATCAACATCCCTTTCCTATATCGCACTAGACCAGCCTTTTTTTTCAAAACCCGTTTAAAGAACATTTTCCTTTGTCTACTTGTTCATTGAATTCAGTATCCCAAAGTTTGTATATCTTCAGAGCTATTGTATCACCACTACTCCATCCTACATTTTTCATAGCGTTTATTCCTAGTGTATTCTTAGGATCTTCTTACATGCATTTGGAAAATGAACACGGTTCATACACATTCAGTAACGATCTCTGCCGTAGGCCTTTCTAGTCTGATTTTTCTTCTTTGCCTCAAAGGTAGTGGCTCATTATAAAGTAGAAAGTAGCCGGGGTGCCTGGGTGGTTCAGTAGGTTGAGCGTCCGACTTCGGCTCAGGTCGTGATCTCACAGTTTGTGGGTTCGAGCCCCATGTTGGGCTCTGTGCTGACAGCTCAGAGCCTGGAGCCTGCTTCAGATTCTGTGTCTCCCTCTCTCTCTGCCCCTCCTCCACTCATGCTCTGTCTTTCAAAAATAAACATGAAAAAAAGAGACAAGCCAAGACCTTGTCCTGAACCTTTCATGGGTAAGTCAGAGGCTCTGGAGTCATGATCTCTATCAGAATGCTTGCCCAGGTTAGCCCAACAGGGAGTTAACACCCGATTTCTGTATCAGAACCTGGGGGCTCATAAAATCGCAGGATGTAAGTGGAGGAATTTGACTCCTTTCAAAGAGTGGTAGCTTCTGTTTTGATGGCGGTCTTGCTTTGCCCTTACGTCAAGAGGATGTCGCAGCACCTGGGTGTCCCAGTCCGTTAAGTAGCCGACTCTTGATTTCGGCTCAGGTTATGATCCCACGGCTCGTTTGTGAGCGCATGGGGCTCTGCGCTCAGCACGGAGTCCGCTTCAGATCCTCTGTCTCCCTCTCTCTGCCCTTCCCCCACTCATGTGCACTATCTCTCTCAAAAAGAAATAAATGTGAAAAAAATAAAATTTAAAAAAACTTAAAGAAAGATCAAGAGGATCCACCTGTGTGTTCTCTACGTTGAGGGGTCTTTAAATCCTAGAACAAGCAGAAGCGGGCCCTACTAGAGCGGGACTCACTGAAGCCAACACAGCCCGTGAGCCCCCCTGCCTACCTACCTGGCCTGGTCTGGCTCCTCTCCGAACCCTCCTCCTGGACCCATTCTGTTTCCTCCACTTGAGAAAGCTCATGGGTGGTCCCTTTTGCAGGTAAATTTCTACTCCTCAGTTTTACGACAGTTGAAGTCTCATCTTAGGGCCAACACGTATCTTATCAGTGTAACCGTATTCACCTGCCTGGGACTCCATTCTGTCCTTCAAACTCTGGGAGATTTCTCAACCTCAGGGTCATAGGCCTGTTGGTAAAACCCTCCATGACAAAGGGGCAAAATTTGCTTCTATGTGTAGCTACTGCTTTTTTAATATTCTGTTTCCTGGAAACAGGGCTCTAGGATGCTTCTCTGGAAGTTATTGGGAGAAAAACAATGGAGATAATGGAGGGTCCATCATCTGCCCCAGTCTGGGTGTTTGGGGGTGATTCTCCCACCTCCAGAGCTGCTTAATCCTTTATTTACCTTGTGGAGGGTCACATGAATTGAGGTTCTAAGTCAGATTTTCCACAGTTGTTTTGTTCTTCAGTGATCCCACAAGGAAGAGCCCCAGTGAGAGCAGTGAACTCGCCGGGATTATTGGTGGGGACTCACTGACCCTGGCGACACCAGCGATGAAAACCAAGTATCACTCACACCAGTAGATGAAGAGACTGTTTTCAGTCCTCCAGTTACCAAGATGCTATGTGAAATATGCTTCTGAATAGTCAGTGTATCTGAGGATTGATGTCACTATGTTTACATTAATTTTTTTTTCATTAAAACTTTTCATCCTCAGGACTTAAATTTATTTTGTAACTGGAAGTTTGTACCTTTTAATATCCTTCACCTATACATTGATTTTTTTTTTTTTTTTAGTACAAAGACATTGTCATCTTAACAAGTTAAAGGTTTGTTAGAGGACCCACTTTTCTGTAATTAAAATAATCTACAGTTGACCCTGTGCGGGTCAACTCTTATGTGGGTTTTTTTTCAATATAGTATGGCACTCTTAAATGTACTTTCTCTTCTTTCTGATTTTCTTAATAACATTTTCTGTTCTATAGCTTACTTTATTGTCACAGTATAGTACATGATACACATGATATACAAAATACGTGCTGATTGGGGGCGCCTGGGTGGCGCAGTCGGTTAAGCGTCCGACTTCAGCCAGGTCACGATCTCGCGGTCCGTGAGTTCGAGCCCCGCCTCAGGCTCTAGGCTGATGGCTCAGAGCCTGGAGCCTGTTTCCGATTCTGTGTCTCCCTCTCTCTCTGCCCCTCCCCCGTTCATGCTCTGTCTCTCTCTGTCCCAAAAATAAATAAACGTTGAAAAAAAAAAAACAAAATACGTGCTGATCAAGTGTTTACGCCATCATTAAGGCTTCTGGTCAACAGTAGGCTATTGGTAGGTAAAGTTTTGGGGGAGACAGAAGTTAATACGCAATTTTTGACTGTATAACAGGTCAGTGCCCCGACCATTTTGTTCAGAGGTCAACTGTATATGAAAGCACACAGTAAGCACTGGATAAATTTTAGTTTTCCTTTCTAAAACTTTGGGAGTTACCAAACTACAGGGAATGTGTAGAGAATTGATACTATAGAAACAGCCAATAATTCTAAAGTCTGAAGGCTGCCTGCCTTCCTTCCTTCCTTCCTTCCTTCCTTCCTTCCTTCCTTCCTGGCATCCATTCATTCTTTCATCGACCTTTGTCCTTTGCCATTCTCCATGGAGGCCCCCTGCACCCTAGCCCCCAGAAGCCCACCACCTAAGAACTTCTGGCCTAGCTGGCCCCACTCTTCCTACCTTTAACTTCCGGTTCCTCTGATTTCTCATAATTTCTTTGGTGCCTAGGCTCTTATTGTGTTCTTAACATGTGTTTGTTTTGTTTGTATTCTGTTTTCACGAATTTAAAATGAATTACAGAGACACTGTATTCTGGCACACCTTCCATCAGTAGAGGGCCCTGCCTTCCTCCACCCTTTATCTTCCTCTTCACCGACAGACTTCCCTCGAGGCCTTCTCTGTGTATCTGTCAACAGTGGCTGTTTTTGGAGACCATACTGCAAATACAGTTCTGACTTGCTCTTTTTTTTTTTTCTTACTAGATAAAGCCAAAGGTGGACCTCACTGTAGAATACTGTGTCCTCATAATGTTCTGCAGTGTGGGTGTACATAACATAGAATGGTTTACCTGACCATCCCCCTGTTAATGGACAATAGACATTTAGGGTTGTTGCTGTTGTTGTTGTTTTTTTAAGTCCCCCTCCCCCCATTAAATATAATGCTATAACAAACGTCCTCATATGTGTCTCTCTGCATGTTTTTAGTATTTCTCTAGGATGAATTGATTTCCTGAAGTACGGTTGTGGGTCAAAAGGTGTTTACGTGTTTAAAATGTTAATAATATTGCCAGATTACCCTCCAGGTGCTTGGTCACATACCCATAATTCTGTCTTGCCAGCTGACTCCTACTTGTTTTTTAAAATCAACTATGTGAAACATTTCAGATACAAAGGATAGAAAGAATAGCATCGTGTGGTGACATCAGTAAATGCAGTTGAAGATTTCTGTTTCCTCCCCAATTGCTTTTTCTCTTTTTTCTCTGTATTTCCTGTTTCTCACATACTTTTCTGTATATGGCTTGTGTGTGTGTACTCATATTATATATGTAGTACCCTAACGCTATTTAATAAGGTCTTAACTGTTTTAAAACTTTATGTAAGGACACCATGTTCATTCTGTGGTGTTTTTTGTTTTTGTTTGTTTTGTTTTGTTTTGCTCAGAATTTGTGTGATTCATCGATGCCAATAACTATAGCCTGGTACAATTCTTGTTTATGCTTCCTTGTGCATATGTGCAGGAGTTTGTGGTGCATGCTGAGGGGTTGATGGTTTTCACTAAGTACGGATAAAACTTTTTTCCAGGGGGTTTACAGCCCCAGCCCCCCTGTGCACTAGCAAGATACAACAGTTTTGCATATTTGCAGCACCTGGTATTTTCAGACTTTGCAATTTTTTGCCAATCTGATGAGTGTGAAAAGATTATTTATTTTAAATTTACATTTCCCCGATTATATCTTTTACTATTTTGACCATTTAGTGCCCTCTTTTGGGAATTGCCTCTTCTTATCTTCTATTTTGCTCGGGTTATATTCCTTTTTCCTGCCAGTTTCTAATCCTATATCTTTTTTGGATAATAATTCTTAGGAGGCTGTGTGCATCACACATATCTTCTCGTAACCTGTCGCTTGACTTTATTGTGGTCTTCTGATGACCAGAGTCAATTTTAATGCAGTTTTTCACATGTATTATTTGTGTGTCTCTTTCTTGTTTAAGAAAAAAATCAAAGCCAAATATTTCCTTTGTTTCTTCTCATCACTGTAAAGTTTGGTCCCTTCATTTAGATCTGAAGTTGAATTTTGTGTGTGGTTTGAGGTAGGGATCCACTTTTATTTATTTTTCTTCTTAGATAAACAATTGTCCTGGCACCATTTGTGAAATAGTCATTCTTTGGTATCTACACTTGTGGTGAGCATAGCAGAATGAATGGGGTTGCTGAATCGCTGTGTTGTACACCGGAAACTAATGTTGTGGTGTGTGCCAACTGGACTTCAATAAAAAACCAAAAACATAAAACAAACAAAAAACAGTCATCCTTTCCAGCAACCTGCAGTGCTCCATTTGTAACACATGACATTTCCAGGTACATGTGGAATTGTTTCTGGGTTTCCTGTTCTGTTCTCTTGGTCTAGTTGCCTATCCCTTTGCCAGTACACATTTCACTCATTACTGTAGTTTTAGCATACAAGTCTGGATATCTGGTAGGGCAAGTCTGTCGACCTTGTTCTTCTCTTCAAAGTTGTCTTGGCTGTTCTTGGCTCTCTGCACTTACCCCTACTCATTCTTTAGGTATGCTTAAGATTATACCTCTTACCTTATGATAATACAGTTCCATTTCTTCCCTTCTCGCTAGTATGCTAGTATGCTAGAATATGCTAGTATTCTGCATTTTACTTATACCTATGTTATAAATTCCACAATGTAGTTTACTATTTTTGTTTAGTCATTTGTCTTTTACAGAGATTTAAATATAAGGGGGGAAGAAGTCACATATTTGCCATGTAGTTACCATTTTTGATACACTTAATTCATTTGTGTAGATCCATATTTCCAGTTGGCATCATTTCCTTTTGTTTGAAGGTCTTCCTTTAATATTTCTTCTATTGTGAGTTCACTGGTTAAAAAAAAATTCCTTTAGCTTTTATATTGTGGGAAAAGTCTATTTGCCTTTGGATTTTGAAAGCTATTTTTGCAGGGTATGAAATTCTAGCTTGATAATTTACTTTCTTTCAGTTTTAAAAAGATGCTGCTGTACTGTCTTCTGGCTGTATTATTAAAAATGAGGAACCTCAGTTTTATTTCTCTGCCACGTATTCCTCCACCCACCCCCACTAGCTTTGGAGATTTTTCTATCAGTGATTTTGAGCAATTCGATTGTGATGTGCCTTATTACAGTTTTCTCCAGGTTTTCTTGTGTTTGGGATTCATTGAACTTGTTGAATCTATCAGTTTAAATCACTGATCCCTCCACTTAGCTTTTTTAACATGTGGAATGCAGTCACATTAACTTTTTTTATGTCTTATCAGCTGGTTCTACCATTTGTGTTGGTTTTAGGTCAGTTTTGATTGATTGATTTTTCTCCTAATGTCATTATGGTCATATGTTCATGCTTTCTTGGAAGCCAGGTAATCTTCGGTTGGATGATAGTCATTATTGGGTGCTAGACACTTTTGTATTTCTGTAAATATTCTTCAGTTTTGTTCTGAGAGGCAGTTAAGTTTCTTTGGAAGAGTTTAATCTTTCAGCTCTTGCTTTGTAGGATGGGACCAGAGCACCATTTATTCTAGGGCTACTTTTGCCTCACCAATACAGCAACAGCCTTCTGAATACTCTACCTGTGCCTCTGAATTATAAAGGCTGCTTTTTGTTTTGGTTTTTATTTTTTTTCCAGTTTGTCTGCTAGAAACAATTGAAAGAACAGTGTGCTTACAATTTTATAGTTCTAGGCCCTATGGGAGCGCTAGGCACTCTTTATTTTTTATTTCTTTCAGGCATTTGTTTTTCCTGGCCTTGGGTAGTTTCCTCACATCCATACACTGTATTCTGCCAAATTCTCAAGAGGGACCTTCTGAAGACTTCCAAGATTCTGTCTCTGACCAGTTCTCTCCTTTCAATGCTCTGTCCAAGTTTAAGCTACTTCGACCTCCGTGGACTCTCCGCTTCATCTCCTCAAGTCAAGGAATTTTTGGCCTCCACCCAGGTTCCTCCTTACTTTGTTACGACCCAAAAACTCCCAACTCTCATATACAGGAATTTAACTTGACCACTAAATGAAAGTTGAGTGAATGGGAAAGTAGCACCCTTTGATCTTCGAGTCAGTTGTACAAGTATTGGATATTCCTGACATGACACAAGGCTACCAGATGTCTGCTTTCTGTTCTTTGCAATACTTAAAGTAACACTTCACTACGTTAAGAGGAAGTTCTTCATTTAGTTCTTAGGTTCATAAATCTTTCAAAAGTGCTCTTACTTCTTGGAGTCCATTTATCATGCTCCTGTATGGGGACAGTTTGTGAAACTATGTCCACCCAGGACCAAGTGTCCTGTCCTTTAGAGCCATGGTAGTCATTAAACACATGCTGTTTTCCTGAGATTTAAGATGCTTGCATTGTGCTGCAAGCCATTTTACCAACTACATTCTGAAGTCATTCTCTGTGAACTCACTGGTTGAGATTCAGAATAGTTACTCTGATGTTTCTACAAGAACTCAACGGGAGAAAGTTTGCCGAGAGATTTTTTTGGTACAAGTCATGAAGAAATTAATATTATCTAAAACTGTTGTGTCAAACCCATAGTAAGAATTTGTTTACAGCTCTTCATTAAACCTATAAGTTATCTCTTTAGCTATAAATCGTTGAGGACGTAAAAAGGAGTATCTTTGTGTGTTTAATTGTCATTGTTTTCTATGGATGGGATGAGGTTCAGCTATTCAAATGGACAGCTCAAATTTGCTTGTATTTTTAGTACCTCTTTTTAGTCCTTATGTATAACACCAAGCAGGACAGAGACATAATTCCATTATCCAAAAACATGATTGGCTTATTTCATAAAATCTCAGTATTTGGTGTGAGCAATGTAAGTATCCTTTAATAAAAGCATAAATTGCAGGAGGATAATGGTTTATTGCATGAGTCCACACACTGTGACCCATGGGCCAGATCTGGCCCCCGGCTTATTCTGTAAATAAGTTTTATTGGAATACAGCAAAACCCATTTATTTATGCATGATGGCTGCTTTCCTGCCACAGAAGTGTTAAAGAACTCAAACAGGGCCGTGTCCGACAAGGTCTAAAATATTTACTACCTGGCCTTTTGCAGAAAACGTCAACTCCTGGTGTATTCCTTTGGTACTGAAGTGAGGTAAAATCCCAAGACCAAAAATGAGGAGTTGAAAAGGAACATCAAGATAAACTGAATAGTACTCCATGTAGAGTGTAGACCTGAAAGGGAATAATTAAGCTTGAGCATTGTGTGGGGGATTCAAAACCTTTTGCCCTCTCCATTTGAGAGACCACAATGGTTATTATAGAAAAGGGCATCCCAACATTTTTTATTATTAAAAATCTTGCTTATTTCCTCTTATTTCATTTGCATGACATTAAATCTGTGTCATTTATTAACCAGGCCCTTCTCTTGGGCTTCTTATTCATTTACTCTTAATTTGGTATAGATACAGAATTAATCTGTAAAAGGTTTTCAGGGTTTTTTGCTTTTTAAGATCAGTATTCAATTATTGGGGTAGATACTTGGGTAGGAAGGGTATTAGGGCTCCTGCTCCTCTATGCAAAAGAAACCAGTGCCTTTGTGATGGAAGTGCCTGGCACCATGCCTTACATATAGTGAGTAGTCGGTATCATGTGCTGATGAATGAGAATTAAATACACAGACACATCTGGTTCAGAAAGGCAGATTGTCGGGGCGCCTGAGTGACTCAGTTGGTTAAGGACCGACTGTGGCTCAGGTCATGATCTCACGGTTCGTGGGCTTGAGTCCCACATCGGGCTCTGTGCTGATAGCTGGGAGCCTGGAGCCTGCTTCGGATTCTGTGTCTCCCTCACTCTCTGCCTCTTCCCTGCTCAAACTCCGTCTCTGTCTCTCAAAAATAAACATTAAAAAAAAAAGTGTGTGTATATATATATATATTAATATAGAGAGAGAGAGAGAGAGAGAGAGAGAGAGAGAGAAAGGCAGGTCGTCAAACATAGTTTTCTCCTTTCCCTTGAAACCCTACGAAAATAATAGTAAACAGTTTGTCATTGTTGTTTTTCATTATTCACAATGAGAGTGGGGCTTTTAGCAGACCAGATCATCGGGCAGATTCCTGGAAAGCAGGGAAAGGATTGAGGAGTAGCGGTCAGTAAAGTAGAACAGGAAGCTATGGCGGAGAGAGCGTGGGTCTGCCTTGGAGAGCCTCAGGAGTCACAAAAGCAGAGGCAAAAAGGATGTTCCCATGAAGGACTTCCTTTAAGCAGGAAAAGAGGACAATGGAGAAAATAAACAGGAAACAAAAGAAAACTTCAAAAGAAGCAATTAGTGGTGAAGGAGAGGCGCTCCTAGTCATAAAGAACAAGATGCTAGAAAAAGGGATTGATCAGAGAGCAAAAGCAAAACAAATACTCTTGGAAATGAAAAATCTAGTTGCCCAAACTGAAACAAAACAAAACAAAACAAACAAACAAACAAACAAAAAAACATAGTGAATGGAAGTTAGATTTGATGTAAGGGATGACAGAAAATAGGAGCTTTAGAGGATCCCTCTAAGAGGAATAGGAATTCCCAGAAAATGAGAGAAAACGAGAGGGGATGATTTTCGACATAAATATTTCTTCTAGCTCAAGGCCAAGCCAGTAGCTTCTAGGAGCCCAGGAGTCCCTCACACCGTGAGTGAGAAAAGTTGCACACCTGAACAGATGTTACGAAATTTTACAATAAATGGAAGACAGGCCAGGCATCTCTCAGAGAGGTTAGAAACCCAGTAGTTCCAAGGGAATGAGGATCAATGGCCACAGGTCTCTCACCATCAATGCTGGATATAAAAAGCACTAGAACAGTGGCTTCTGAGTGCTGAGGGCAACCCATGTTCAGCCTGAAATTCTTTGCTTACCCAGCCTATCGAGTGTGAGGATGAAATACACATTTCAGACATACAGGGACTCAAACGTTCCCTTCCATACTACTCTTCGGATATGTCCCAGGAAAGCAGTCAACTAGCATTGGGCTCGGGAAACTGACTGTGTCGCAGGCAACAGAAGGCAACCCCAGCTGACTTAAGCAGCGAAGGAATTTATGGAAGGATATTGAGGATTAGAGAACCAGGCTCGGAGGACAGGCAGGAACCAGCAAGGACCAGCAGACAGAGCCACAGCCAAAATGTCAATCCACAGAACGAATCCAGTGGAATCACAAATCTAGTGATTCTCTGGGCTCCAGCAGCCATCGCCAGCCGGCCCGCTGCTCTGCCAGAGCCCCTCTGGGTTCTGGGTCCGGAGTGGCTGCACGTGTCTGTCCTCCCGCTGAGGTAGCAGGACTGGTCCAAGCTCTGGGGAAGCTGGGAAAGAGCACAGGGTGTCCTCTACTTCCATGATAGAAGGGCAGCTATGCCTCCCACATAGACTGATCAAGTGGGGAGTTTCCTAAGCCTGGGTGGGAAGGTTCAGAGGCTGGGCAGTCAAATAAAGGGACAGATGTCCCCTTCAGGCTTCCACACTGTACAGTGAGTGGAAAATCAGAGAATGACAGCTTTGCAACAGGCGCACGGAACTGTCCGTCTAGGGTCTAGACAGCAGGAGGTCCAAGTGTTTCAGGCAGGAGAAATAGTGGGGACTTGATAGAATGGGTAATACAATGGAGAAAAAGATGTGACGGATATGAAAAGGTGAGGTAATCTTCGGTTGGATGATAGTCATCACTGGGGGCTGGACATTTTCATCCAGAAATAGCTGAGCAAGCTTATTCCTTAGAGATGCAGAGGTGACCACCAGGAGAAAGAATAAAATTGATTCCCCTGGGGAGGTAGCCATTATAAGCTGCCTGAACTAGTGGGTTTTTAAAAATCATGTGCATTAATTTCTTTTTAAATTGTCTTAAAGTATTCTGTTTTGTTTTGTTTTCTAAGTAGGCTCCATGCGCAACTTGGGGCTTGCACTCATGACCCTGAGATCAAAAGTCGCATGCTCTACCAACTGAGCCAGCCAGGCGCCCTCTCTCAAATTCTTTTTTTTTTTTTTCTTTTAATGTTTGTTTATTTTGAGAGAGTGACAGTGACTGGGAAAAGGGCAGAGAGAGGGAGAGAGGGAATCCCTAGCAGGCTCCACACTGTCAACACAGACCCTGGTGTGGGGCTCGAACTCATGAAACCATGACATCATGACCTGATTGGAGATCAAGCGTCAGACGCTTAACTGACTGAACCATCCAGGCGTCCCTCAAATTATTCTTAAAAACAAAACAAATGTCTGTAGAAAGGGAAGCAATCACCAGTTCATCAGTAAATGGCTTCGATTCCAGAAGTTCTGCCCTTTAGAAATATTCGTATGTATGTGCTTAGATTCCCAGACCAGTCTGCAAACACAAATTATAGTGAAGATATCCTAGATCTGTAGTTTAAAAATAAAAAAAAAAAAAAAAATGGCCAAGTTCGGGGGCGTTCTAGGTACCCAGTGATGGGGAAATTTAGCTGGGGCAGGGAGGCATGGGAAGGAGCATGTCTGAGAGAAGAGAGACTACTCTCCACTGGTGGTGGCTGGGATGCGGGATTTAAGGGGAAATCTTCACCAAGAGAAAATGCACTCTTCTTGTTTCCACACGCCTCCGTCTGCATTTCTGTTCAGTTCCCCAGTTCCTGGGAGACAGTTCGCTTTCTGATTAGGCTTTCTCACCTAATAGCTCATAGAGACGCTGCGCCTGTCAATTCTGAACTTGACCTGGCTGAGGAAAGCCGGGGAGGACCTTAGAGCTCTTCATCCTGGGTAACTTCATCTCCAGGAAAAGGGGACACTGAGTGTGGTTTATAACCACATGGCACGGAAGGGACTGTGATGTGGCCCCTTCTTCACCTTCTGCACCCAAGCCCCTCCCTACTCACCAGCACCTCTGAACCAGAGTTCTGGTTCAGCCCCTCCCAAGTCCCTGTGCTTCTGCTTATGCCTGGACAGCCTTCTGGAGATCTGACACCCAGACCTTTCTCTGCAGGACAGAGCCCCTTGCCTTCCAGGATGTGGCTCAAACACCGCCAGCTCTTTCCACCCTCTCCAGACCTCCACCATCTTCTCCATCCAGCCCCCCTTCCTGCCTTCCTGCCCCCAGCCATGGGCTCATTGTGGCATTCTTCGTGCATTTCCCATTATTTGCCTGGAGCCTCTCTTATAGCAGGGACCACCATGTTGCCTTTATTATCACCTGCCTGTGCAGGGCTGGGTACACAGCAGGCACTTAATAAATATTTAATGGATTTTAAAATGGTTAGCCAGATTGTGTTAGTATGTAGTCACAGCTGGAAACTGGGAATTCCTTTCTTGAAATCCTCCTGCCCCGACCTACTGACCTAAGGATGGCCAGAACCCAAGTGAGATTCATCTGTGGTCTGGTCTCAAACTAGAGATTCTCTCCATTGGATCATTCCGCTAAGGAGCTTAACCTGGCCCTCATATCTTTTTAGCCTCCATATTTACTTCTCTTCATCCTCTGCTCGAAACGTCCTGCCTTGTCTTTGGCCATGAAACAAAACGTATTATGGATCTGGTTCTTTCCTTTGCCCAGGTCTCTTATTAACGGGGTAAAGGGAGTTTATTTTAGGGTTCAGTTTGTGAACGACAGCAGGCCGTGCCTTTTTCTTGATTTAATTCTTTTCCTGTGGCTCAGCCAAATGGTAGATAAGAACACCACTTCCCTCCCCGCCGTGAGGGGGGATGCCCTTCTGTTAGTATGGCCCATTTCTTCTTTGAACTCATACCCATACCTACTGAATGGTACAGAAGATTTTTAACAGTCTAAAAACCAAACCAGCAGCCTTCTTTTGTTTAACCTCCGATGGAAATTTTTGTCTTGTTATGCAAGGAACCCATGATCACTTTTAAATGATTTAGAAAGAAGAAAATAAAATCACTGTAATCCTACCACCCAAAGATTAATACTCTTAAACGATTTAGTGTATAGCCTTAGATATCGTTTCTTCCTATGTGTATAATTTCCCTACAAAAATAACATTTTACATTCATACCTACTTTTCTTTTAAACTTACATATATAGATGCATATCATTAATTGCACAACCTTCCATTATATAAATGTACAATAACTTACTGAACTTTTCTTCTGATTGGGCATTTATGTTGGACATAGGTGGAAAAATATAAATATTCAAGAAAACAGCTGTGCTGTTTTCAATAGACAAATCCTAGAAACAACATCAATGTTCTCAGAATATACTCCAAAGAATAGAATTGCTAGGTATAACTTTAGTATGTATAAAGACACATTGCCTTCGGGGCGCCTGGGTGGCTCGGTTGAGCGTCCAACTTCGGCTCAAGTCATGGTCTCAAGGTTCGTGAGTTCGAGCCCCACATTGGACTCTGTGCTGACAGCTCGGAGCCTGGAGCCTGTTCAGATTCTGTGTCTCCCTCTCTGTCTGCCCCTCCCCTGCTCACTCTCTCTCTCTCTCTCTCTCTATCTCTCAAACATTAAAAAATTAAAAAAAAAAAGACACATTGCTTTGTCAAATAAATCTTACAAACTATAAACATGAAGTCATTACCCCATATTTAATTTTACTTCTCAGAGATAACCTCCATTAACATTTGATGTGGGTCTTCCTCTATGGATACATGGAAAATTTTAGAGCGAAGTCTATATTTTATAGTTTTTTTACCCTTATAAAATCTTCAGATGTGTCCTTCTGCAACTTTAATTTTTCCCCCATATGTTTCTTGAAAATCTTCCCAAATATGTAGCGATTAGTCTCCAGCATATGTATGCGTATGCATGCACACATATGTGTGTGTGTATATATATGTATATTCCACATACACACATACAAACCTTACAGGTTTGTGATGTCAGAGCTTTGTGCCTTACCTGCCAAGAGACTTTGGGAATTTATTCCTTGGTTCATTCAAAATAAATAAGTGAATTTGTCTGAGTGCATGCCGTGTGCAAGGCTACTTGAGAGCTGAGCTCATGGTCCAAGGAGGAAGCCTGGAGCATACACGTGCGTTGCGATGGCAGTCAGGCCGCGGTAGCCCAGAAGTTGCTATGGCAACAGGAGGGCCATTTCCATCAGTCCAGGGAGGTCGTGGGCTCAAATCCTGGTATCTATGACTCATTAAGGTAAACCCTTACCTTCTCTGCCTCAGTGCAAGGTGGGCATAGTGATACCCACCCCACAGTGCCATCATGAATGCTTACAGTAGAAGAGTGCTGACTATCCATTAGCAGGTATTTGGTTAAGTAAACAAGTTGTGGGATATTAATGAATCCGGCATTATGTAGCTATGAAAAATAAGGTCATCCTGTGTTAATAAATGCATCATTGGTGTATAGTTTTTTGTATACATACTTATATTCACATAGATTGTCTAAAAGGAGATCAAAGGAACTTAATAGTCTCGCCTTTGAGGAAGGGGATGGGATCAGGAGTGGGAGAAAGAGTTGCTTTCCTCATAGACACATTTGTGCTGTTTGAATTTCCATATTCCTTTTATTGTGTAAAGGAAAGTTTTTTTAAAGTCATGAATAAAATAACTTGGGGTGCCTGGGTGGCACAATCAATTGTCCAACTCTTGTTTTTTTTTTTTTTAACTATTTATTTTTGAGAGACAAAGTGCGAGCAGGGGAGGGGCAGAGAGAGAGAGGGAGACACAGAATCCGAAGCAGGCTCCAGGCTCTGAGCTGTCAGCACAGACAGGGCTCGAACCCACAAACAGTGAGATCATGACCTGAGCTGAAGTCGGTCACCCAACCAACTGAGCCACTCAGGCACCCCGACTGTCCAACTCTTGACTTGGGGTTCTCTCTCTCTCTCTTGATAGATAGATAGATAGATAGATAGATAGATAGATAGATAGATAGATCTGTCCAGACCCCACTCATGATCTTGCGTGCTGTCTCTCTCTCTCTCAAATAAATAAATAAATAAAGCTCTAAACTTATCATAAAGTAAAATGGCATCAGTTTAATATAACTTTTCAAATATTTTCATGTGGCAGTTTTTCACAATCCTTAAAGTGGTTATAAGCATGGGTTTGGAGTAGGCATATTTACTGACTGCGGGATCTCGGAAAAGTTATTTGAGCATTCTAAACCTCCGTTTTCTCCCGTAGAATGGGAAATAATAATAACAACCACCTTGTAGGGACGTTGTGAAAAGGAGATAACATAATCAAGTGAAAAGTAATCACCATGGTGCATGATACATTATGAGCACTCAAATATCCCTTGAGTTCTGGCTAATGCTAGCATGCTAGATCTGTCGGGACTCCAGGCTGCAAATAATGGTCACCGAAGTCAGTTTTCTTCTACGAGAAAAGGGAATCTGTTAGTTCATACAAAATGGAAGTCTTGGGTAGACCTGCCTTTGGTCATGGCTATTTCTAGCACCTCACTTGAAGGCATTGGGACTCACCCTCTCCAGCTCTTTACTTCCATGTTGGCTCAGTGCCCAGGTAGCCCCAGGCGGACTTCCTACTAATAACTCCCAGTGAAAAGAACCCAGTACTTTCCCCATCGTTTCTAACAAAAGTCCCACACTGGCCGATTCTCCTGCTTTGATCATAGGCCCATTAGCCAAGGGATACTGGAATACGCTGATTGGTGGGCCCAGGTTACGACACTCACCTTTGAACCCTCGATGGGAAGGGCCAGCCTAAGATGTTGAGCAGTGTCAGGGTTTTTGCTCATCAGGCTTAGAGACAAAGAAACCACCTGAACTAAGAATTGTGGAGAAGTTTCTTCCCCGAAGGCAAAAATAGGGTCCACAGATGCCAGATGGGCAGAAACTATGGTTGTTCCCCCCCCGCCCCAGCCCACTGCTTGGCTGCCTGACAGTTATTACTAATATATATATAATTTTTTTTATTTTTTTTTTCAGAAATTTGACATTACAACATCTTAGTTTGGGTTGACGTTCTAAAATTAGCACCTACTTCATTTATAATAAAAGCCACACTTGGTAATACCTCAGAAAGATGCCACGTGGGCGATCTACGTAACCTCTCTCCCGTCCAACCTTTATTCCTACTTGGGACCAGATGGCTGGGCCTTCCGCTGAGCACCAGATAGATGAGTTGCTTTACTGATAGGGGCCATGTGATATGAAGATCTCTTTATAAACAGAAGAACTCAGCAGTTCAGGGAGATGGTCACACTCATAAGAAACAAAAATGGAGCTGATGGGAGAGAGATTTCCATCTGTCCTGGTGTGAGCAGAGACCGCCCGTACTGTTTAAAACCCCCCATGTAGTTGTTTGTTTGTTTGTGTGTTTGTTTTTACCAAGCACGTGCGCCTAAATTTGTTAAGGTAATGCTGCTCCACGATGTATCAAATGTTCAGCCAGCTCTTTCCCCAGAGAGATTCCAGTTAGCGTGCCCGTCCTCAGGTCTGCGACCTATAAGTCCTAAGGACTACTGTGTGTTCATCTCAGATCCCGTTCAGCCCCTTCCACTACAGCGCGGAGGAGTGCTAACAGGATAGGCTGGCAGAAACGTCCATCTGGAAAAGGAAAATGACGCAGCGATCACCTCTCAAAGCCTGTCACGTCTACTCCGCAGGAATAGCTCGTGTAGCCGATATGACCGCCCCCAGGAGGGTTTGCTGGGGCTGCCCTTCTTCCTCAGCTCATTTCTTTTGGGCGTAGATGTAGGCTTGGTGATCTATCCCCTTAGAGGCTGAGATCTCATAGATCGTGAGGATTCTAGGACTCAAGGATTCTCTGGCAGTAGAAGTGCCCTTAAGATTTAGTAGATTTCCCATCAAGTGTTTAGATTGGTTCAACTCTCCAAAGTCACACAACCAGCCTAGTCCTGGTCCTTGAAGTTAGATCTCCGTTTCTTAGCAACAGATCTCTGGGAATTTCCCCAGCCTACAAGCTTACTGCTTTCCATGGGTCTTCGCCTCAAAGCAATTTGGAACAGTAGCCTGGATGGGGGAGGGAAAACTGATATGCCCCCAGGCCCCTGGCCAGTGAGCAATTCTTTATTGTGAGTGTTCAGGAAGAGTTTACAGACTTAGGAGCCCAAGAGTTCTGGGTCTCCCATTTGACTCCCTGCTGGGGACCTTAACATGGAAAGAATACAGCGGTGTACCTCTTGCATGGCTTTCCGTGGAGAGAAAAAGCCTCCGTAGCAAAGCTGTTCCCCTCTCTGCTTCGAGGTGAGCCTCAAATGGAGCTTGCCTCTATCAGTGGTAACGTCCTGCAGGCCGCAAGAAGTGACCCACCCACCCTGCCGCTCTTCACTGAGGCTTTGATTGGCTAATGCCACTGAGAAGTCTGGGGAAAGACCAGCTGTTGTCCCCAGCATATGACTTGATTCAGAGTTTTGAGTGATGGCCTTAGACCCCATTCTCTCCGTGTCTTCACTCCACCTTCCCCTCTAGAGCCTCTGTTGTCGGGTAGTTTCTGGCTACTGTCAACCTTACCGGGAAGGCACAACCCCTTCTTGCCAGCGGTTCCAGAAAAATGCCTGAGTTGGCCTTTGTTCACCCAGGTTTGGTCATGTGCCATCCGGCCCAGTCACTGTGGGGGAGGGGAGGATGGAACGCAAAGATCAGGCAGGCCCAGGCCACCTGTGTGCGCAGATGTGCCTGTGCTGGCACAGGGAGGGGGGTGCTCCCCAAAGACAATCAGAGGCTTTTACCTAACAAAGAGAGTGTTTGCCAGGCCAACCAAAACAATAGGCCCACACGAGGATTTGACAGAATATTTGGGAGGGGAAGATGAAGTTAAGACATTTACTGAACGTCGTTCCTAGGCCTTGAGAGTGAACTTCAGCCCAGCATTGCCCAACAGGAAGATACCACGTGGGGCGCCCAGGTGGCTCAGTCGGTTAAGCGTCCGACTTCCGCTCAGGTCATGATCCCAAGGCTCGTGGGTTCGAGCCCCGCGTCAGGCTCTGAGCTGACAGCTTGGAGCCTAGAAACTGCTTTGGATTCTGTGTCTCCCTCTCTCTCTCTGCCCCTCCCCTACTTGCGCTCTGTCTCTCTCTCAAAAATAAATAAACATTAAATTTTAAAAAATAGCATTTTTCAATTATTTTTATTTTATTACTTAATTAGTTAAAAACAAACATTTAATTTAAAAAAGGAAAACTAGTATCTGCCACAAATGCAAGCCACATAGTAAAAATATATATGAAACAAAACAGGTGAAATAATCATTTTAATACTGTCTGATTTAATAATATTTTAGAAAGCCAAAATATCATTTTGGCGTGTAATCTATATAAAAACAGTTGGTGATGGATTTTGCCCTTTTGGGGGGTGGCACGTTTTCAGAATCCAGTGTGCATTTGACACCTAGAGCACATGTTGATTCAGATGAGCCACACGCGGCTGTGGCCACTGTAGCGACCAGAACGAGATGAACTGATCACTTTATACAGAGAAGCCGGCGAAGCTCTTACTTCTGTTTCTATGTCCTGAGGAGTTCTGTGAACTTGTGCATCTCCTCATTAGGAGGATTTGCCCCAGAAATGAGCCTAGAGACACATGGCCCTGTGGGGTGTCCAGTCGGTACCATTCCTGTCTGGACACCTGTCACACCCAGACGTTGGCACACAATAATTACTTACTTCAGTGATCTGTCTCCTCTCAGACTCTACGCGCTAGGGAGACAGGGACTCTTAACCTATCTTGCTTTCACCTGCGTGCCCTAAGCCCAGTGCCCAGTCCGTAGACACTAGGTGGATGTTTTTGTAATGAAATTAGATCAAATTAAAAACTTGAAGACCTCCACGCATCAGGTGTGATGACAGAATTGGAGACGGTAATACCAGGGGCATTTGCAGTATTTGTTATTCCGGTGAATGACCATTTGTAGTCTGTGACTAGTTGTGTTACCGTTCAATCACTCTCACATTGAACATAAATAGAGAGAGAGAGAGTGATTGAACACCTACCGAAACCCAGGCTCTGTGCCAAGCACTAGGTATACAAAGGTAAGTGGGAAACGGTCCCTGCCTTAAAGGAAATGAGACACAGAGAAGTGAAATAACCCTCCTATGCAATAAGTGGAGGATACAAATAAACAGAGTGTTTGCGGGAGCACAAGGAAGGGGGTCCTGCCCAGATTAGAGATGAGGTCGGCGGCAAAGTTTTGCAGGGAAAAGTGAGTTTATGTTCCGCGATGCCTGCTGTCGTCTTAGTGTCTTGCCCCACGCCTGGCACGTATGTTGAATGAATGAATGGATGAATGAGCGAGCGAACCAACGAACGAACAAGGTGGCTCCTGATCCTAATCCTAAAGGACCACTGGCTATGTCCTCCATCTGATGGGTAATCCGTTGCAGGTGAAGAGAGTTGACGTGATAGCCCGGCCCCCGGAGCCAGAACCTGGCTGTGGGGTGGGCCAGGGCCCCGCGTGCAGCAGAGCAGAGGCGGGTGCCCGCAGCCCTTGGCAGGGACAGGTCACGGACAGCCCCGCTCCTTGTGATTGCCCACGTGCGCAGTGACCAACGCTTGTGCTTTCACATTGCAGGCCAAGCGAAGGCTGGAGCTGGGAGAAAGCGGTCATCAGTACCTCTCCGATGGCTTAAAAACCCCTAAGGGCAAAGGAAGAGCTGCACTTCGAAGTCCAGATAGTCCAAAAAGTAAGGATGCTCTCATCTCCTATTCTCCTTGGTGTGGGCTTCCCACCTTTCAAAGCTTGTGGCCGAGAGGATGCCGAGGTGTGAATAATGCTGGCATGTTGTGTCCTTTTTCATCTCTCTGTTCCTATCCAGAAAATTAAATACAGTGTCTGCAGATGCCCCGCAAAGGGTTTCGAGTCACTTCGGGACCTGAATACTGATTGGGGGGGGGGGGCCTCTTTGAATGTGTGCGGTTTCACTTTTCCACTCGGAATACAAGTTCTTTGTATTCTATACAAATTTAAATTCTACACCATTCTATAATCAAATTTAGTTTTAACTTTCCTTAACAGACATGACTTTGGAGAGCAGGCTTAACTGGGGGTAGACAAACCGCGCCAGGGTCGGGGATGTCTGCGCCAGCCTGAATCTCTCTAACTCAGCGGAAGGCAGTGTAAGAATTGACCGACACTAATACACTGCAGCTAGTTTTCCTTTCCATCGATTGCTTTTTCTGGGACAGAGAAAAAAGTAGGTTGAAAACAGCTAAACAGTCCTTTATGTCTTTGGCATTTAACATAGATGCTAAATTAGACTTTGTTCGCTCCTCTCATGGAGTTTATGAATGAGGCAGTCCACGAACGGTGTGTAATGCTCAGTGAAAGCCTTGACCTGGGCACCTGTGAGAGAGTAAACACGATATTGAATAAGGACATTGCATTCAAGAGGGATGGGGCAATTCCACTGAAAGGCAGTTTCAGTATTCTTCATCCACTTGAAGCATTATTTGAAAAAGTGGTGAATAAGTCACACACACACACACACACACACACACACACACACACACACACACACAGAGGAGTCTGCAAAGCCAGTTAAATTGAGTCTGTCTGAGCCCGTTATGAAACGCTGGGGAGACTTTGCAGCCTGGCCCCATCAGGTTAGGCTCCCCATGTGCTGCTCCCCTGAGGCTATCGCGCTTTTTCATTAATTCAACAGATATTGTTGAACACCTACTATGTGTGGGATTCTTCACTAGACCCAGAGAGTAGGGGAAGCCAAAGTAGAAACTCACGAGAAATTCACAGTAAAACGCTTTATAATCAAACAGGAACTTGTCCTGTCCCTTCCTTTTCTTTTTCTTTTTTTTTTTTTTTTAATGTTTATTTTTGAGAGAGAGAGACAGAGTCAGAGTGTAAAACAGAGAAGGGCAGAGAGAGAGGGAGACACAGAATCCGAAGCAGGCTCCAGGCTCTGAGCTGTCAGCCTGGAGCCCGATGCGGGGCTCAAACTTGTGAACCACGAGATCATGACCTGAGCCCAAGTCGGATGCTCAACCGACTGAGCCACCCGGGCGCCCCCTTCCTTTTCTAATAAAGCAATTTCATAGCTTTCTGTAACTTACCAAAACACGACGGCAACAGCTTTGCTTCAACACTAATACTTGGGCTGCAGCGGGAAAGAGGGCTTGCCTACCTGCAAAGAAACCCTTCATTTCTTTACCTCTCCCCCTTCCCTGTCCCCCCACCCCCACCCGCTCGGCTTTTGTTTTTCTTTAAGCTCCAAAATCTCCCTCAGAAAAAACACGGTATGACACATCCCTTGGTCTGCTCACCAAGAAGTTCATACAGCTACTGAGCCAGTCCCCTGACGGGGTCTTGGATTTGAACAAGGCAGCGGAGGTACTGAAAGTGCAAAAGAGAAGGATCTATGACATCACCAACGTGCTGGAAGGCATCCACCTCATTAAGAAGAAGTCGAAAAACAACGTGCAGTGGATGTGAGTACGAGCCCCGGGCCCCGGTCCCAGGTCTCACGTCCATGCCCACACTCCATTTCCCCGGTCCCCTTCTCCCCGCCCCTCAAGCAGGTCCTTTGTCAGAAGTTCAGAGCCTCTTTGCACAGAGCCCTTCTCTTTAGATACCTTTAGAGACGAAAAGCTTGATTAGCCTCAAGCCAGGGGATCCTGGGATTCAGTGGGGGGGGGGGGGGTGCCTGCAGATGTCAAGTAAGATGCCGTTCATCTGCTGTGGCGATGCCCACGTGTGTGCTCCCGTGGCAAATCTAAAGGCTGCTCACGCGTATCGTTGGCTCGTCTCTAACAGGCGTTTGGAAGTGAACGACCGCTGTGTTAACACATCCGTGTATATACACCATTGCCACATTATCCTTAGCCGTGGCTCGACCAGCAGGCCACCTCACTTTCTGAGTAAACTGAGGCAAGACTTAGTTGCCTCGGTTCCTTCTGGAAAGCAGGGATGTTAACACTTGCCACCCACACGTGTGATGACATGTATGATCATGCCGCTCGTGAATTATTAGACGGGGCACCTGAAGAGCCTCTATTTTAGAAGGAACTTTGAAAGCGTTGTGGGGAGGAACCAACCTCTTAGAGGGTAGCTTTGGAAAAATAGCACCTCAGACACGATAAGGTGAGCGGGTAACTTTTTGTACTTTTTTGGAATTTTGTGACGACTCGGTGACCCATTTTGGCCTGTTGGGTAGTGGCCTTTGTTCTCCCATAGAGCACACAGATCCGTTCCCTTAACCTCCTTTTCCTTGTCGGTGGTTGGTATAAGGCCCTCAGAAACTGCCTAGGTCTTTTGTACTTTTCGGATGATATTTTGTTGAATTTTGAACCACTCCTCATCTTTTCTTTCAAATTTTTCTCGCTATGTCTCTCCATCCTTCTTCCCCCTCTCTTTCTCTTTCCCCCCAGGAGGCATGTGGCAGGGAGGAGGCCCTCTTTTCGCCCTTTGAAGTGGAGCCTTCTGAAGAAACAGGCCTCCTCTGGAGAAAAGAAACCTGAAAATAGCAGTGTTGGATTTTGGGTTGTTGTGTTTTGTTGTTGTTTTTTTTTTCCCCCACTTAGTTTCTATGGTGTGAGAGGTGAAGGATGATGTGGAGAAAAAAAAAAATAGGTGTATAAATGCTCTGATTTTAACAATTGGCTAACAAGCAGCGTGAGCTTCTGTGTCAAGAGGAGACATTTAGGGCCGCCTGGGTGGCTCAGTCAGTTAAGCGTCCAACTTCAGCTCAGGTCATGATCTCACGGATCATGAGTTTGAACCCTGCGTTGGGCTCTGCACTGACAGCTCAGAGCTGGAGCCTGGTTCGGATTCTGTGTCTCCCTGCCTCTGCTCCTCTCTCTCTCTCTCTCTCTCTCTCTCTCTCTCTCTCTTTCTCTTTCTCTCAAAACTAAATAAACATTTTAAAAAATTTAAAAAAAAAGAGGAGACATTTACTCAAAAGACCACTTCTCCCTTCCCTCCCTTCCACCCCCACCTCTGGTCCCCCCAGCAGCCATGATGAGTCTGTGTTTCGGTTTCCAGGGGCTGCAGTCTGTCTGAGGACGGGGGCATGCTGGCCCAGTGTCAAGGCCTGTCGAAGGAAGTGACCGAGCTCAGCCAGGAGGAGAAGAAATTAGATGAGCTGATCCAAACCTGCACCCTGGACCTCAAACTGCTAACCGAGGATTCAGAGAATCAAAGATATCCTTTGTGTCACCTGTTCCTTGGGGGTTAGCGCCTTCTAGATTACATCGAGAGTTGACAGGCTGACTGTTAGGCACAGGTAGAATTTTACTCTGGTTTCACCCAAGTCCATGTATATGTGTGTGTGTGTGTATGTGTGTGTAAATCCACTTATCTTGGTTTTAGAACTCAGTATTTATGGAAAGATAGTCACTGGACAGTATCTTCTATCTATTTTGATAGCTGGGTGGTGACTGTGGTTTTGGGGTTTTTTTTGTTTTTTTAAGCATGTTATTTATGTGTGGTTGGGACATATGGACACACTCATAGCGTAAGGCAGCACTATTATAAGACATGTAAGGTGTCGGTGTTAATATTAATGACAACACCCAGCAGATTCATCTTTGGCTCCCCAGATTTCTGGTGGGCGTTAGCTGTCATGTTGGGGTTCTCACATTCTATTTTCTTTTCATCAGATATTGGAGCGATCGGAATTTGTTGAATCTGTCTGGGCTACAGCTGAAGGAATAAAGAGAGTAGAGAAAAACCACACTATAACTTCTCCCATGCGTTAATGCTGATTCATAGCACCAAGATTTCAGAAGCACCCCCCACCCCGCCCCACACCGCCCCCCACCCCCACCCCTGGCCCCAAGGCCTGCAACATCTCAATTTATCCATTCATCTACAGACATTAGTCTCTGGAAGTAAAATTTTTTAAAGCCAGCTCTTGTCAACTGGCTGACAATCTGTTGGCCATCATGGGAAAACTTACTGTTCATCATCCCCCCTTCCAGCAAGAAGGGAGAAAGATTACATCATTATGTTGACAAGAAGATTTTGCAATATTCTCAGTTTCTAGAAGAAGACAAAGCCAATGTTTTAAGACACCCCATCTCTAATCTGCATTCCCCATTTGTGATCATTCCACATTACCCTTTATGGCTGATAAGCTTCCCCTTGGAGGGTGTGGGGACATATATTTTCCAATTCAGGCAGTATTTTGCTACTGTGATTGTTCGCTTTCTGTTGACCGAAAGATTCATGTTGTCAGCTGATGATTAGTGACATGGAGAAGAGGTGTGATGATTTGAACCCCCGGTGGTGGCCAGAGTGGGTTTATCAGGAAAGAACGCAGAATAACTCTAGTGGGGCTGCTTCCTTCATTGTTTAGTCGGGAGCCCCGTGGAGGAAGAGACGGGGTGGTTGTCCGTGATTGACAGCTCTCTGCAATGTGTAGCTTACGGCATGGTCCCCTACATTAGCTTTCTCTGGGGCCATTGTTCCGGAAACTGAAAGCTTCCTTGCGGGGAGCTGCTAACCCAAAAAAGCAAATTCAGGAGGGAGCCACAGCGGAAGTACTTTTAAATTTGTAAGATTAGAAAATGCGTTTGCACAATTTATTTCAATTCGCCACTCAGTTCCGAATGTGGTACAGCTTGTTCACAAATGTGTTGAAACTTTCCTTCCTGCAGCATGTTGAGTAATTGTAGATGAGTTTTTAATAAGTTCTTGTCACACAGCCTTTTTTGACAGTGGGCTGTGGAATAGGTACCTGGCTGTCAGTTCCCCCAGCGTTCTCGGTAAAAATTCACAACAGTCAGTTTGCTTCCTTGATGAAATAAATGGGGACCTAAGACCTGGACTCCCACGTGAGCTTGTCCCATCAAGCTCAGCACCGAATTAGCCGTTGTCTGAACCGTTCAGACTTAAAGAAGATAGTCTGTGAAGATGCCCCTAAAACGATACACAGATATGAAGTGAATGTGCTTTACTCTGCACAGTACGTTCCTTAGCTTCCTTCAATTTCTAATAAAAGTCCACTGTTCTAAGAGACATTTCCTCCTGGCTCTCTAAACCCTATTTCTGTATTAAACATGTCAGATCATTGACTCTGCGTGCTGTATTACATTACCCGCAGAAAGGCCTTCATTGAGTTGTGATTTGCTGTTTTATCCTAGGCATTTTTTGTGGGCTAACATAAAAAATGCAACAGGCTAGAAGACATTGTACATTAATTATGTCACTCCGTGTGCCTTGTAGAAGAGAGCCACGTGAGTTCTTTTACTGCCGAGTAAGAACGTGTCTCTCTGGGCAAGCTCGCGTGAATACTCTTATCGTGTAGTAAGTACCATATTCTTTCATGATATCCTCTCAGGTTTGCCTGCCAGGGCACTCAAAAGAATTGTTCAGTGAGTAGAAGTCATTAGCAGGGGTACTGAAATACTGTTTGCTCTGTCTTCTAACGGCAGTGTTTCTCAAGTTTGTTCAGTAGCAGAGCCTCGGGAAGCCGCTTTTCTCCTCCTTGCGAACACTGAAATATTGACAGTTAATAACATCCTCCAAAGGATGATTTTTGTAACAGAGAAATAATGACAGTCTTATCAATGGGCAGTGTATAATCACCCACAGCCCGGGTGCCCTTAAGAATACGGGCTGTCTGCCTGAGCAGCCTTCTGAATTCTTCCGCCAAAAGATCTGTTTGCTACTCACTCCTTCATTTGGGTGGCTGCTGACATTTGCTAATAGTCAAGCAGCAGATAGAAGTTACCGGAGTTTCAGAAAATATATGGGTATTAGAACTTACTTTTTTTTTGTCCCCCCTGTAAATTGGGAACTGCCATCACTCAGTTTGAGTGACGGAACACTTTTCACTGAAGTGCATGGAGTGTCTGTGCTCCAGAGGAACCTGGCTAGGAAATCCCTGAACAAATTGGGTTTTGGTTTTCTTTGGGTAGTTTAAGTATTCCGTTTCTGTATTTAATATTTTAAGTAGCCATGGGCTTTTCAGAAACGGGCAGGAAAAAACTGTATTTGTCTTGTGTAGAATATCAACCAGAAGATTCACGGGAGATCCCATATATTTAAAGATCTAGACGGAGACGCTGATACATTCTTCCAAGTCATAAAATACTTTATAAAATTTTTCCTTGCATCTGTGCTTTTGTCTTCTAAATGGTTACACCTGAGGCAGTTCACTGGAAGATTTCCTTAACACTCCCTACGTTAGCTTACGTTACATATCAAGATATTCGAAAAATTAGTGGCCTTAAAGACCAAACTGTTATAGTTGTCAAAGCCCCTCCAGAAACAAGACTTGAAGTGCCTGACCCAATAGAGGTAAGGAGATAACATCTTTGTTCATCTGCAGAGATCTTTCTGGAATGCTTGAAGTTAAGGAATCGTGGAGTCGTGGACAAAGGGTGTATCCTCTGAAAAACTGGATACTTCTTTCCCATCTATTTTACTTAGCCCGAACTTTAAAAAACATTTCAACAGTTCATTATGCATGGAGTCCCCCAGAAATCAGATTTAACATAGCAGCATTGAACTTGGTGTATGGCTCCCTGTCCCTCTTGTACTTTTTGTTTCTCTATTATCTGGTGGTTCTGACTGATTTGAACCGTTGGGGAATTTTATGTTGATTGCCCTGGACCCACCAGGAGTAGAGGCATTAATGCTTTAATGTATCTCCCCAATTAAAAAAAAAAAAAAAAGTAACCCCCCCAACATATCTTAGCACATTTTCAGAATTTATCTTTTATAACATGTTTACTTTTAAGAAATCACATAAGGCTGTGGCTGAATTGATAGACTAGAATATTAGAAGAAAGTAGGGAGCATGTTTTTCTGATTGGTTTCAGATAATCTTCACTAATATAGGCCGGGACTGTAACTATAAGATAAAGAAATGTAGCAAAAAGGAAGTGCATAGAAAATAAGAGAATGAAATTTGCAAGCTCCCATCTAGGGTACAGTTCTCACCTTAAATGATATTAATAGCTCTGTGACCCAGATGAAGAAGAATTTTAGATGTTAGTGTGCCGTATTCTCTTATTAAACTCTGCTCCTATCACGTAAGAATGCTATTCATCCAGTGGTTATTAAAGTTCACATGAAAAAGCCCTGCCAGGGGCGCCTGGGTGGCTCAGTCGGTTAAGCGTCCGACTTCAGCTCAGGTCATGATCTCGCGGTCCGTGAGTTCGAGCCCCGCGTCGGGTTCTGTGCTGACCGCTCAGAGCCTGGAGCCTGTTTCAGATTCTGTGTCTCCCTCTCTCTGACCCTCCCCCGTTCATGCTCTGTCTCTCTCTGTCTCAAAAATAAATAAAGGTTAAAAAAAAAGAAAAAGCCCTGCCATATAGGAAAAACAACATGGAAATACTGTCTATGGAATATTTAAAAGACCTTTTAATAGTTTGCATAGAAGTAATATATTTAAAGAACACAGTTCACCTCCTCTAGGGCAGGGGTCAGCAAACTTTTTCTTTAAAGGATCAGGCAGTAGGGCGTCCGACTTCAGCTCAGGTCATGATCTCACAGTTCGTGAGTTCGAGCCCCACGTTGGGCTTTGTGCTGACAGCTCAGAGGCTGGAGCCTGTGTACCCCCGCCCCCACCCCTTCCGCACTCGTGCTCTGTCTCTGTTTCTCAAAAGTGAGTAAACGTTAAAAAAAAAAAAAGTTAAAGGATCAGGCAGTAAATATTTTTGGACTTGTGAGCCATAAGTCTCTGTTGGGACAACTCAACTGCACAACTCTGCCATTATGATAGTATGAGGGGAAAAAAAAAAGCCAGAGGCAATCCATAAACTGTGGGAATGGGCATGATTCTATGCCAATAAAACTTTATTTACAAAGCCAGTTGATGGGCTGGATTTGGCCTTCGGGCTGCAGTTTGCTGGCCCCTGCTTTTGATCCGAGTGGGCTACCAGTGAAGAAGCAAAATAAAGAATGAAAATTACCCTTACTTTCCATTTTTAGATGATAATTACTGTAGCTTTCATTTTTCAGTTTGGACTTTTCTCACTTCTTCTGTTTATAGAGCCTACAAATACATTTGGCAAGTACCCAAGGGCCCATTGAGGTATATTTGTGTCCAGAAGAGACAGAAACACACAGTCCAATGAAAACAAACAACCAAGACCACAATGGGAATATCCCGAAACCCCCTTCCAAAGGTAAAAATCCAGCTTTTTCATTTGGAAACTATGTTAAAAATGAAGGTGATTGGAAGGACCCTGTGTCAGAACCACACGTCTAGGCAAGAAATGAAAACTTTTGTTATTAAACGTTATTAAGGTAATTTTTTTTAAGGTATTGGGACTGGTTACAGAATAAAATAATGATCTTGAGCAAATGACTCCTCCACCCTCGGATGGAGTCCCTCAGGCTTTTGCAATCAGCAGAAACCTTTTGCTTAGTGTTTTAGAAAACCAACTCAAGTGCGGAGTGAAGCTGTGAGCTGTTGGGGTGAATCATCAGCGACACTGAAAGGCAACAAGTTTGGAGAGAAAAGCCTTTTGTCGACAGAAGTTGTAACTGAATTTCCACCCTCCCTCCCCGACCCCAGTGTGATGGGGACAAGACATGGGAGGAATAACCCCGGGGGGGAGTCTAAGTTCTCCCCTCTTTTCAGTTTCAGACTGGGGGACGTGTATTTAATTTTTCTTCCTAGCGTTTCCCAGTATAGCAGCAAGAATAGGAGTGATTTACGTGAATAGGTTCTGATCTAATACTGAGCAAAAAACAAAAAACACAGCACCTCAGAGGGTAAAACGAAAGACCTCCCCTTTTTTTTCAGAAAAGAAATTCAAAGAGGATATGTCTTATTACATGTGTTTTTAGAGGTATCTTTAAAAAGTTAGTTGAAAAAGGCTAAGTTAAAATCAGTGAGCCCTACTAGGAAGCCAGTGTTTCACTATTGATATTTTGTTTTGTTTTTCCTTTAAATAGTGACTAACTGGGGGCACCTGGGTGGCTGAGTCCGTTGAGCATCCGATGACTCTTGATTTTGGTTCAGGTCATGGTCCCAGGGTCGTGGGATCAAGCCCTGCATCGGGCTTCATGCTGTGATGCGTGTGGAGCCTGCTTAAGATTCTGTCTCTCTCCCTCTGCCCCTCTCACCCACTCAAGATCTCTCCCTCTCAATAAATAAATAGTGATTAACTGATAGCAGAACAAAGTGTTGGAACTTTGTTAGCCTGTAATCTTTGAAATGGTTTGTAGTCTTGTTTGCTAACAGTGGACGTTTCAAAAGATGAATGAGTTAGACCAGAACAGAGAAAGGCAGCCCGTCGCTATGAACAGTTAGCACGAGATGGTCTGGACCGCGGTGTCGTTCTGATCAACCTTAGCAGAGGGCGCATGCTCTTATAACAGTGACGTGCATATTCTTCTAAAAAGTCGATTCGATTTGCTCCTAATTTATTTTTCTGTTTCCCCCATTTCTTTTTCCCCCTTTCAGACTTGGCTTCAACCAACTCAGGACATAGCGATTGTTCAATTTCTATGGCGAACCTTTCTCCTTTGGCCTCCCCAGCCAACCTCTTACAGCAGACTGAGGACCAAATTCCTTCCAACCTGGAAGGACCATTTGTGAACTTACTGCCCCCCCTGCTCCAAGAAGACTATCTCCTAAGCCTTGGGGAGGAAGAAGGCATCAGCGATCTCTTCGATGCTTACGATTTGGAAAAGCTCCCACTGGTGGAAGATTTTATGTGTAGTTGATTATGCATTGTGTGAACTCCCCTTATAAACCAATATTTTTTTATTATGGAACCAGAACATCTGTCATGCAGTGTTGTCCCTTCCTGCCTTCTTCCTCCGAGATAGTATCATGAAGTAAACTACAAACTTCAGAACAAAGCTGACATTTTAATGAATTTAAAAAAAAAATTTTTTTTTTTTCGTTTATTTGTCTAAACGCACAGTCGCAGGCGCCCTTGGGAAAGCCCTGCTTTGCCCCAGGCTCCAAAATCTCCTGGATGAGTCAGCAAGTGAGAAAATGTGCAATCAGGTGTCTCTCACCCGTATTTTTCTTCCCCCACCCCCTTCCCGGATTGGCTTGCTGTCCCTGATGGATGGGCTGTCGAATGGGGTCTGGCCACCTGGCCCACTCGAAAACAGCAATCTTCCTTAATAGCATTTCAAGCCGTGCCTTCTCTGCAGAATGCATGTCTTTGGGGTCTGCTAATATGGAACGGAACGGCAGGAACTGTAAACTTGAAGTCATGCAAAAAGTATGAAATGGATTTCTTCAGCTCTTCTTAGGAATATTTAAATTACTGTCATAATTAAGTGTAAGCTATGGACCGCGTGTCCCGCCAGGAGGTCGAGAGAACCCGCACAGCCTTTCGGATGAAGAACTCTGTTTTCTACTATCTGTTTGCAGATACAGAGGAACCGTAGCGTTCTGCCACTCGAAGCTGTTGTGGATTTTCCTGACTCCGTTAACCACTCCCAGTCCCCCGCCCCCAACGTATTTGTCAGTTTAAAGTTGATTTGTAGCAAATGCTCACTTAGAAGTTCTTTGTGGATTGTTTTAGGCTTTTAAAAAAAAATTTTTTTTTTAGCCGCCATTGAAGCATTCCTGTGGCACCCATCACCATTTCAATTTAATTGTTTACTTTGAAACGGTTTTTTGCTCATTGGAATGATTTAGGCAGAGGTAGAGAACCTCTACTGATCAGAGCATCTAGACGCGTGGGACTGCAGGTGTAACAGCTTTGGCAAGAAGCACCAACCCCTTCTTGCTTCCCTTCCTGGGAGCGAGGGGGTCCTGGGGCTCGCGGACACCGGTGGCCCATGCGAGAGGAGAACCAGGTCAGATGACAGAGCAAGTCCCAGGGAGCCGCAGGTGTGGATCCCTCCGTCCTCGGGCTTCCCTCCTTCCCCCCCTCCCCGGGCCCCGAGAGTGGGGCAAGGGCTCTCTTAACACTGCACTCAGGGAGACCACTTCTCAGGATGGGGTCAGATGGAGAGGCCTCCGGGGACAAAGACATCCCCGCCGTGTGAGTGGCATTCTGTGGGCATTCACTTAACGCTGGCGAGACCGGGGCACCCCCCCCCCCCCACTGCCCAGGGGGGCTGCGGTCGTCCTGGCCAGAGCCCGGCCCCCTTCCTCCATGAAGGAGTAAAGTTGAACCAAGGGAAGCCGGGAGGTGGGAAAAGAAGCGATAGAATGCCGGGGCGCCTCCCACTTTACTCTTCGGGGATGGTGTCCCCCAGTTGCTGGAGGCTTCGTGTCAGCCGCACATCCTCCCAGGTACGTCCAAGAATGGCTTTCCCGTGGGCCCCGGGAGCGAGCCTTCTCTCCCCCCCCCTCCCCCCCCCCCCCCCCCCCCCCCCCCCGGGGCAGGTGGCCTGGTACCTCAGATCCATTCCTTGGATACTGAAGACTGCAGGAATGAGGGAGTCACATAAGAAACAAACAGAAAACAAAACCCTCAAGATGAAACAAACGGTTAAATTGAAATGCTCTGTGCCTGACGCAGTAGCACTCGATTCCTGTGTTGAAGTGAATCGAGACCATCCCTTGGGAAAAACACAAAACAAGACAAAACAAAACAAAACAAAAAACCACGAAAGCCCCAGCCAGTTTACTCTAGGTAGATTTCCACAATATGCAAAGTGGTGGTGGGGTCAAAACAAATGACACCAGCACTTTAAACTCTTTGTGTGGGTATGCGTGGGTGTATGTTTGGGAAGGCAAACAAAGGTGCAGATTATCCTCGTTTTTTCTTCCTCGGCCTCCGTCCCCAGCCTCCTCCCTCACACACACTGGATTTGGTACAAATAGCGGTGTGGTCCGTGATGAAGCCTTGGGGTGGGGGAGGGAGGGGGAGCTTTGTGTCAAGTGCCTACTGGAAATGCACTGTGGGGTGTTTTCCTGTATGGGAAACCGTTTATGCCAAGCTTTCCCCCATTTCCCATATTTATCTCATCTGGTTAGCTGCCTCTGCTCCCAGCTTTGTCTCATTCTCTTTGCCAGCTGCACAAAGCTGATTTTTTTCCAAAGTCTAAAGACTGAGCTCACCTGGCTAGGTTGCTGTGTGTTCTGTTGACTTTCTCGCGAAGCCTTTGCGTGATGTAATGATGCCGTATTTATTGTTTTTAAAAGAGAAAGGAATACTAATAAGTCTTAAAGAGTTCCTTCACGCGTAAGATTTTTTTTCCCCCCCAGTTAGTGGGCTTAACTGGTGTACCTTAATTAGATGTCCGTGCTGTGTTCCATTTGCATTAGTCCTTTCCTTTCTGACGTAGTATCTGGCGTACCCAGCGGGTTAGTACTACGGTATTTGTGTTACTTTAAGTACTGAGTCTGCAGGTTTTCTGGTACCATTGAGTTGCTGCTATTAACGCTCACACATGAAATGGCTGAAAGTTACAAGTGTGCAAATTATGACTGCGTGAGCCTTACAAAATAAAGTGTATAAAGGGCAACACATGAGCTGTCAAACAGTGTTAGGTGTGTGTTCATATGTACAGATCTGTGCATAGCGGTCGTTTTATTTAAGTTGGTATGTAGTCTACTCACATTTTCATTATCTAGCAATTTTGTACAAAAAAAAAAATAGCAATTAATTTGTAAACACTGCCAGAGTATTTTCTAGCTGGTTTGTAATTTTTTAAGAGTGTCATATTGCGTTTTCGTTTTTCGTCGTGGTTTCTGTTTCCGTTTTCGTTGTTTTCGGTGTAGATCTGTAAATAAAACTGCAGTATTTAAAGCTTTATCTTTCAGGAAAAAGAGAGTAAGAACTCGAGGAGTGCATGACAGCCTGTGTGTGAGAGGAAGGGTCTGAAGGAAGATGGCTTTGCAGTGGTATGGCAAGTCCGATTGTGGGAATTTCTTTTCCTACGGGGTACGTGATTTTGTCGAAAGGAAGTATCTCTCCCACAGTTGGGAGTAGGCAAACTACTAATCGGTTTAGCTTCGTGTCGTATGCTAGTTTAAAAAAGAAAATATGTAATATAATGTAAAAAAAAAAAGCTTTTATGACGGATTTTGTAAATAGATTTGTTACAGGGTAAACCTGTTCTCTAGCTGTGATCTTACCACTTCAAATGGGTGTAATTTGAATAAATTTTGTATGGTAAAGGATCAATAAAATGATTTTTTTTTTAAGAGTTCGGACTTGTAAATGGCTTTTCTTAATACCATCTCATGTTCCTATGTTAACTTTAGTTTTTGGGATGCACTTTAACAAGGGGAAAGGTTGCCCAGAAGCTGAAGAACGTCACATGCCTTGCCCTTTATTTGGGACTTGGGGAGCACGGGACATCCTTTTCGAGCACCTGTAGTGTGCTTAGCACTTAGAACATGCTGTCCCTCTGGCCACCTGCAAAAACCACTTCCAGATATTGAAGGATTTTTACACTATGGGACAAGTCCAGTTTTATTCGTCATAACAAGTATGAAGCCAAAAGATTTTAATTCTCAAGATGGATAATTACCTCCCTTGTCCAAGATTCTGGACAAGTATTACAAGATACTGCCTAGGAGCAGGTTAGGAATTTTGGATGGCCATCTTATTATTATTTTTTTTTAATACTTATTTTTGAGAGAAAGAGGGAGACCCAGAATCCAAAATCCCAAATTCCAAAATTCGGATTCGGACCCAGAATCCGGAGCAGGCTCCGGGCTCTGAGCTGTCAGCACAGAGCCCGCCGTGGGGCTTGGACCCACAAACGGCGAGATCATGACCTGAGCCGAAGTCGGACGCTTAACTGACTGAAACACCCAGGCGCCCCATCTCATACCCTTCATGCTCAGCTTATCATCTAAACTCCCAAACTGCTGTGTCTTGTACATATACACGCGCAATCAGTCAATCAATACACAAGGGCATAAAGTTCAAAAACAAAACCATTCCTGCCCCTTCCCCCAACCTATTCACCCTAGAGGAAACCACAATTCTCAATTTTCTGATGCATATCCCTCCGGTTGCTTCCCAGGCAGATATACATGGGTGTGCACGTGCATGTGTATTTTAACATAAATCCTACCACGTTCCCTCATCTGCAGCTCCTGTCGTGTCCTCGCTGTAAATTCAGCCGTCTTTCCAAGTTTGTACTTACACACCACGTTCACGCTCTTCAAAGCCTGCCTAGCATTCCAGTGGTTAAAAGTGTATTTAATAATTTTGTTTACCTAGTTTTTTTTTTTATTAAAAAAAAATTTATTTTTAAATTTTTATTTGTTTGTTTGTTTATTTATTTTTAAATCTACATCCAAGTTAAGTCTGCAGGTTTTCTGGTACCACTGAGTTGCTGCTGTTAATGCTCACACGTGAAAAAGCTAAAAGTCACAAGTGTGCAAATGATGACTGCGATAATGATTTCAGGAGTAGATTCCGGTGATTCATCCCCTACATATAACACCCAGGGCTCATCCCAACAAGTGTCCTTAATGCACCTTACCCATTTAGTCCATCCCCCCACCCCTCTAGCAACCCTCAGTGCATTCTCTGTGTTTAAGAGGCTCTTATGTTTTGTCCCCCTCCCTGGTTTTGTATTATTTTTGCTTTCTTTCCCCGATGTTCATCTGTTTTGTATCTTAAATTCCACATATGAGTGAAGTCCTATGATTTGTCTTTCTCTGACTGACTAATTTCACTTCGCGTAATCACGTAGGTAATTTTCTACTGGGGAGATTTGTGTTCATTTTGCTATAAAGAATAACATGTAAGTTTTATTGAGTACTTACATTATGCCAGGTACAATTTTTTTTTTATGTGGTAAAATACACATAACACAAAATTTAACATTGGTGACATTTGTACATTTACAGTCTTGTGCAGTGAGTTCCAGAACATTTTCAACATCCCAAAAGGAAACCCCATACCCGTTACCAAACCCCATAGCCCTACTCCCAACCCCCGGCAACCTCTCATCTGCTTTCTGTCTGCACGCGTTGGCCTGTTCTGGATATTTCCTATAAATGGAATCCTACAATAAATGACCTTTCGGGTCTGCCTTTTTTTCACTTAGCACAATGTCCTCAAGGTTCCTCCGTGTTCAAGCCCTTGTCATTACTTTCCTTTTATGCTTGAGTAATGTTCCGTCGTGTGGATATGCCACATTTTGTTTATCCATTCATCAGTTAATGGACATTTGGGTTGTTTCTACCTTTTGGCTATTGGAATGCCAGATACTATTTTAAGTGCTTTCTCTGAGTGCTCTATGTTTTCTCAAAGCATACATCACTAGCTAAAGTATGTATCTGTTATTTCTCCGCTTCTAGAATGTAAGCTCAGTGAGGAGAGGAACTTCATGTTGTTCTCTGCTGTGCCCCCAGTTCCTAGAAGAGTGACTGACATATAGTAAGCACCTAAACCATATATGAGTGAGTTATTCCTATTTTGCAGATGAGTCTGGGGTTTAAAAATGTCACAGGGGCGCCTGGGGGCTCAAGTCAGTTGAGCATCCAGCTTCAGCTCAGGTCATGATCTCACGGTTTGTGAGTTCGAGCCCCCGCATCAGGCTCTCTGCTCTTGGTTCAGACCCCACCCAGGGTCCTCTGACCCACCCCTCACCCCTACCGCACCCCCACCCCTGCTCTCTGCCCCTTCCCTGCTCTCGTGCTCTCTCTCTCCCTCAAAAATAAACATTTAAAATATCTAAAGAAATAGGGGCGCCTGGGTGGCTCAGTCAGTTGGGCAACCGACTTCGGCTCAGGTCATGATCTCGAGGTCTGTGAGTTCGAGCCCTGCGTCGGGCTCTGTGCTGACAGCTCAGAGCCTGGAGCCTGCTTCCGATTCTGTGTCTTCCTCTCTCTCTCTGCCCCTCCTCCGCTCATGCTCTCTCTCTCTCTCTGTCAAAAATAAATCAAACATTAAATTTTTTTTTAATCTAAAGAAATAAAAATGATACAAACAAAACAAACACGAAAAGCCCAAAGACAAGGCAGTGTTGTGGTGAGCTTTTCGTCTGTGCTGTCTGTCCTCTTTTTCCTCATTTTGTACCTTGTACTGGACTCTTTTTTTCCCCCCACATTTTTGCATTTCATCTGCTTTAGTTCTTGAGTCCCATTTTCCCAATTTGGTTGTCTGACCTGTCATCCACCATAGCTGCTACCCTACCCAGGCACCTCCACATTTGGTCAGCAGCTACTCTGTACTCAAGCCAGTGGTAAAAGCTGAACAAAATGATACAAAGATCTAGTCCTTCCTCCAGGTGAACTGTTGAAGGCAGGCGTAGAGGATCTAGGGAATAAAAGAAGAATTGCCTGTGTATAAAAGCAGTTGAAAAAATGTAGACAAGATACAACTAAATCAATTGTGTAGGGCTACGTCCTTTTTTTTTTTTAATTATTTTATTTTAACGTTTATTTATTTTTGACAGAGAGAGAGAGACAGAGCATGAACAGGGGAAGGGCAGAGAGAGAGGGAGACCCAGAATCCAAAACAGGCTCCAGGCTCTGAGCTGTCAGCACAGAACCCGATGCGGGGCTCAAACTCACAGACCACCACGAGATGGTGACCTGAGCTGAAGTCGGACACTCAACCGACTGAGCCACCCAGGTGCCCAGGGCTATGTCCTTTTAAAAGGTGAATATAGGGGCACCTGGGTGGCTCAGTTAGTTGGTTGAGCGCCCAACCCTTGATTTCAGCTCAGGTCATGATCGTGGGGTGGGGCGATCCAGCCCTGTGTCAGGCTCTGTGCTGAATGTGGAGCCTGCTTAAGATTCTCTCTCTCCCTCTTTCTGCCCCTCTCCCCCACTTGTGCTCACTCGCTCGCTCTCTCTGACATAAAATAATAAAAGAATAGAATAGAATAAAATAAAATGGTGAGTATAGGGCTGGGATGTGTAAATATAATTCAAAACCTTGTCTGAATATTGTTTTAGAAATGGAGTGTCCTCAAGAGAATTTAGAAGCCAGTCTCGGCAATATTAAGAGATAAAAAAATAACGGAAAAGCTCAGTGCATTCCCTCACACGGTGTGTCCATGAAATCATTCATTGATTCATTTAGTCACGAAGGATGCCAGGCGCTGTTGTAGTTTCTGGAGTCCAAATAGAAAAAGGCATAGTTCCTATCCGCAAGAGGAAGCTTAGAGTCTGGTTGGGGAAGAAACATGTTTTAGCTGGAAGTAAACAGTGGGGGCCAGATCTTAAATAAGCAATTTTTCTTTCTTTTTTTTCAAAACTTTTGTAATGTTTATTTTTGAGAGAGAGATGGAGCGTGAATGGGGGAGGGGCAGAGAGGGAGACACAGAATCCGAAGCAGGTTCCAGGCCCCGAGCTGTCGGCACAGAGCCCCATGTGGGGCTTGAACTCACAGACTGTGAGATCATGACCTGAGCCGAAGTCAGATGCTCAACTGAGTCACCTAGGCGCCCCAAGCAATTTTTCTTTCTGAAGCCATATTTGAAAGACTGGGAACAGCAGGTGATTAGAGGCAGAAACAGAAATGGAGGGAGGCCACAGCCTTCCTACCCAATAGCTTTATCAAACAAGATTCTGACCTGGGTAGTGTGGAGCCAATCCCCAGTCCCGGGCCCGGGCCCGTGCATGTAGGTGCAAGAGGGGTTGTAGAAGATTGCCCAGGTAAGCATGACTCAAACGTGAATAAACCAATGGATTCATTTTCTAGGATCTCAGGAACTGGGGAGCCGCCACATAAACCTGGACTGCAACCCTGACATCATGAAGGAAAACGACAAGTTTAAACGGTAGGTCGTGCACTGAGACCTTTAGTGAGAACTCGTGCGCTGGCTATTGAGAATGCGTCCGCCAGGAGTCCGTGAGGAGTTAAAAGAAGTAGCATGTGTAGCTGCCAGTTGGGATGACCTAGAGAATGCACAAAGAAGGCTTTTCATTGTGCCTTTAAGTCCAGGATATGATGGCTGAAAGACAGAGCGATTTATGAAAACTATTCTGAAATGTCTACAACACTAAAAATTACAATTATGCTTTTCGTGTCTGTGAAGAGTACTGTCGAAAAGTTCTGGAGTGCCTTATGTTGCAGTGTCTGCGAAGGGCTGTGGAAAACAGGGGGATCAAAGTCCCGCGTTACCAGGAGTGTGGCTCAGGAACAAACACTAGAAACTCCAACAGTGCTTCCTTTGGGAGGTTTCAGGACTTGGGTATAGACCGCGTAACTGGATGGTTGGAACTAATTCTCGGGGAGACCGTGGCGGTGTCTTCTCTTTCCTACACCCCCTTCAGGGATTGCCTGCATACAAGCCGGCAACGCAGAAACATGGGTATTAGAACCCAGGGAGTTAAGAGACACAAAGCAAACCACTAATCAAGCCCGTGTTTTTCAAGTCAGACAAAGCCACGTCAACTGGTGATGATGAAATCACAGAATTTGAGCTGGAAGGCCACCCCATAGCAAGGAGCTGCTGTCATCATGTGACGGTTTAGCGATCAATTCTTTTTTCATCATCAAAGAAAAAAAAAAAAGTCTCCAGAACCCTAATCCAACAGTCTCTCTGCTATATCCATAAGGTTTCTCAGTTCTCAGACACGCACAACGGAAATCTGCCTCTTCCTAGTTTTAGCCCTGGAACTGGAGCCCAGCTGTCATGGTTAATTCATCATTTTGAATTAACATAGCTTCTAGAAGTTCCCCATCCAGATTGTCCACTAGCAGCGTAATCTCTTCTACTCTTCCACACCACATTTCAGAGGCAGCCGCTTCTACATAGGAGGTTCCATCTCCCCCTTGAAAGACTCAGTCATCTCTTCCTGTGCAGACCGCTTTGCAGCTTCAGAAGGCTTTCAGATGGCTTTTTCCCCATAAGCAAAGTCAGGGGCATTTGCCTCAGCTGAAGCCTAAATTATGCTATGTATTCCATCCCTGCATAGTCCTCAGCACTGTACAGGGCTTTGTAGTTTACAAAGCATTTTCATATGCCTTGTCTGTTCGTCTAAAGCCATTTGTAACTGATGCCAACAACTCCAGAAGTCGCTTATCAAGCTAAAAATGTCGGAACAGTATACGGGCAGTGATGGAAAGCGACGAAGAAAAGCATTTAGCTGTAAGCCACACTCTGGAGCCCCAAAGAGCAAGAAAGAATACTGTTGTTCCACAGGAGTGACCTGAAATAATGACATTAGTAAATAGAAATTAAACCATGCCAGCAAAGAGATCATGTTTAAGGGGATTAGGACTGAGAATGGAGGTTGTGTGTATTCAGAAATGGAAGGAAGCAGGACACCCAAGATGCTTGGAAAGAGCCACAGCTGAATTCTGTCCTTGGCAAGAAACCAAAGAATGGGTGTTCCTTTGGTCAAAGAGAAGACCATCTTTGTTGACTTTGCAATTGGGTATCTGTTAAGGGGATAAAATGAGTGCTGAAGACAAGGGCAGGCACAGGGCTGTACCAAAGGAAAGGAGAAAGTAGACAGTGTGGAAACAATCCTATTACCTGGTCCTGGGGAGGAAATAAACCAGCAAGTGGGGGCAAAAATTAGTCATAAGGGCAGAACAAAGAACTGGGTAGGACTTCTGCCCTGGCAATATGGCAGACTAGATAGCCAGGAAACCCTCCTGTTAGAAAACATCAAGATTGCATAGAAAAAAAAAATTATGTTGTTGTTTTGCTGAGATTACGGGAAATTCCCAATGGCCAGAAGAATAAAAAAGAAAACTGAGCAGAAAAGAAAGATTGAAGAACACGCACAGGGGACGACAGGTGTGCCTAAAGACAGCGCTTTAATTGCCAATATTGGTGCTGCAAATGAGGGCAAGAAGTCTTGGGCCAACAGAGAAAGAATGAAGTATTGAACCTCAGACTGCCAGATTAAGCCAGAGAAATTGGAAGAAGGCTCTAATGCTTCAGGTGATAGTCATCTCCCTGGCTTTCAGCACAGCAAAATCCTCTCTGGACCGGTCTTTCATGTAGGACCACAGACTTGATGCTCCCACCAGGAGCTCACAGTCAAAGATCATTGAATACATAAGGAAACTAACCAGCATCAGTAGCAGAAGCAGCAATGATCAGATTTAGACCTCAAAGGTACCGAATATAAAATGAATATACATGAAATGCTTAAAGACATAAAAGATATCAAAAACATGAGTGAACAATAAGAGATGATCAAGCTAAGGAGGTCATTACAAACTGGAAAGTAAATCTGACACAATTACCAAGAATGTAGCACAGAGACAAAATGAGATTTAATATATATATATTAATCGATATATATATAGATCTATATTATTATATATAGATAAATATATATGTATATATATATAAAAGTGTATATATATTAAAAGATAGGAGGGATTGGATTATTTTTTTCTGTAAAGAGCCAGGTAATACATGTTTTTGGCCTTGTGGATCTTTTTTTTTTTTTTTTTCAACATTTATTATTTATTTTTGGGACAGAGAGAGACAGAGCGTGAACAAGGGAGGGGCAGAGAGAGAGGGAGACACAGAATCAGAAACAGGCTCCAGGCTCTGAGCCATCAGCCCAGAGCCCGACACGGGGCTCGAACTCACGGACCGCGAGATCGTGACCTGGCTGAAGTCGGACGCTTAACCGACTGTGCCACCCAGGCGCCCCATGGCCTTGTGGATCTTAAGGTCTCTGTCAAAACTACTCAACTTGTCTGTGCAGCATGAAAACACCCCTAAACAGCATGTAAATAAATGAGCATGTGTATATTCCAACAAAACATAATGATTGATTCTAAAGCTTGATATTCGTGTAATTTTTACTAGTCACTATTCTCTTTTGATGTTTTTTCAGCCATTTCTTTTTTGTTTCAGCCACTTAAAAAATGCAAAGATTGTGTGTTGAGCCTGACTGCAGATCTAAGAGAATGCTGGCTATTCAGAAATGCAAGCATTTTGGACTAGGAGGTGATAAGAAGAGAAAGGGCCAGGTGATACGGCTCTAAGCTTCCTATTTTGTTTTACTTTGAAGACACTAAACTCTTGAGGTTATGTTCACTTCAAAAAATAATAATAATATTTAAAAATACATAAATAAAGCAAACATTGTTTTTAGCTCACAGTTGTACAAAAAAAAAGGTGGTGGGTGGTTTCTGGTCCAACATGGATAGCGTGGAAGTTGTCTCTCCTGTCCTCGCAGCAAGAAAAAAGCTGAACAATGTGAAAATCAACAACTCTCCCTGGATTCGTCAGAGAATTGAGATCCAGGACAAACCCCTCCCCTGAAAACTGTATATATGGAAAATGAGAGCATGTCTGGAGCAGAGCTGGCCCCTGGAACCAGCAAGTAGTATGAAAGTATAAATTTAAAAAAAAATGTTTATTTTTGAGAGACAGAGACAGAGTATGAGCAGGGGAGGGGCATAGAGAGAGGGAGACACAGAATCCGAAGCAGGCTCCAGGCTCTGAGCTGTCAGCACAGAGCCTGACGCGGGGTCCGAACCCACAAACCGTGAGATCATGACCTGAGCAGACATCGGTCGCTTAACCGACTGAGCCACCCAGGTGCCCCATGTTGTGTGAAAGGCAACATGTCTAGAAAGCAATTGACTAACTGTTGGGGTCTGAACGTTGAGGATAAAATCCCCCGAGGACCCTGTCTCAGGAGGAGCCCTCACATGTACACCAGTTTTTCCTTCAGAACCTCCACCAGGTCCTCCGAGGGAAGATCTAAGAGTATTTCCTTCATGCTTCTAGCAGGGGGAGGGGGAAACTAGCTATTTTGAAATATGCCCACAGTGTTTTGTTCTCCTAAACAAAGGCCCTCGAGGAAAACGATTTTGCCAGATATTAACCCACATGGATTTGGTCAGAGCCTAAATGATGTGGGGAAAAGGACACACCCAATTCCAACGACTTCTAGTCTTCTTGCCCCAACAGTCGCAAGATCATGACATGAGCAGAAACTAAGAGTCCGATGCTTAACTGACTGAGTCACCCAGGCGCCCCTAAAATATTTTTATAGAGAAGTACAACTGATATTCTAATAGAGGAGAAAGACATAGAATCATGCAAAATGTTCAATTAAAATGAGAGAAGAGAAAAAAGTGGAGGACAAAAGAAAAAAATAATAAGGGCAGCCAATAGACAACAGTAACAAATATGGTAGATATATTTTTTTCAAATATACTGGATATTGTTTCAACTACTATCCATAATCACTTTTAGTGTCAATGGTTTAAATATACCAATTAAGGGGAGTCTGGCTGGCTCAGTCAGTTAAGCATCCGACTTTGGCTCAGGTCATGATCTCACAGCTTGTGACATCTTGGGTTCGAGTCCCAAGTTGGGCTCTGTGCTGACAGCTCAGAGCCTGGAGCCTGTTTCTGATTCTGTGTCTCCCTCTCTCTCTGCCCCTCTGCCGCTTGTGTGTTCTCGTTCTCGCTCTCTCTCTCAAAAATAAACATTAAAAAAAAATTAAATACATCAATTAAAAGAGACTCTCAGAGCAGATTAAAAAAACAAGACCGTGTGTTATCTATAAGAAATCCTCTTTAAATATAAATACAGATAGATTAAAAGTAAAGAGGCAGAGAAAGATATACATACCAGGCTAACACTGATCAAAACAAAGCAAGAGTAGCTACATTAATTTCAGACAGAATGGAAAGTTATCAGCAAGGAAAGTTATCAGGGATATAGAAGGGCATTACATAATGATAAAGAGGTTAGTACTCCAAGAAGTGTAACAGCCCTCACTGTGTATGTGCCTACCAGCAGAGTGTCAAGATATGTGATGTAAAAACTGATAGAAATGCAAGGAGAAGGGGCGCCTGGGTGGCTCAGTCAGTTGAGCATCTATCTTCGGCTCAGGTCATGATTTTATGGCTCGTGAGTTCAAGCCCTGTGTCGGGGTCTGTGCTGACATCTCAGAGCCTGGAGCCTGCTTCAGATTCTGTGTCTGCCCTCCCCTGCTCATGCTCTGTCTCTCTCTCCTTCAAAAATAAATAAGCATTAAAAAAAAAAAAAAAGAACTGCAAGGAGAAATAGACAAACCCACTATTGTAGTTGGAGAATCCAGTACCCCTGTATCACTAACTGACCAGGCAGAAAATCATTCAGACACAGCTGAACTCAAATGAACCATTAGTAAGCTAGATCTAGTGAAAACCTCCAAAAAAATCTCATCCAACAGCAAGCTTACATGGAACATTCACCAAGGTAGACTGCTTTCTGGACCACAAAACACATCTTAAGAAATTTAAAAGAACAGAAATCAAACAAAGTATGTTCTCAGACAACAGTGAAATTAAAGTAGAAATCAAGAAAGAGAGATAGCAAACCCTCAAATACATAGAGATAAAACAACAGACTTCTCAATAACACATGGATCAAAGAAATTTCAAGAGAAATTGTTAAATGCTTTGTAATAATCACAAGTAAAAATGTAATTTACCAAAAATTGGGGGTTACAGCAAAAGCAGTGCTTAGAGGGTAATTTATAGCATTGTATGCATATATTAGAAAAGAAGAAAGATCTAGAGTAAATAATCTAAACTTCTACCTTCGTAAACTAGAAAAAGAAGAGCAAATTAAATACAAAGTAAGCAGAAGAAAAGAAATCATAAAAATTAGAGCTGAAATCAATGAAACCGAAACCAAAAAACTTTATAGAGAAAAGAAAAGAGAAGAAAAGAGCATAGGCCTGAATGGAAAATACAAATCTATAAACAACATGAAGATGACATAGAAGACAATCTAGGTCATCCTGTGTTTGGTAATGATTTTTGACATGCGACACCAAAAGCACAATCCACGAAAACAATTCTGATAAGTTGAACACAGTTTGATGCAACCGTATTGGTGCCACATACTTAGGTGGTGAGTTGACGGGTCTTGTTTTACTGTTACTCATCAAAACTTTCATGCTACTATCTATTACCACACAATTTAAATTTTTTCTTTCCTTTTTTAAAATTTTTAAATGTTTACTCATTCATTCATTCATTCATTCATTCATTTGTTTAGAGAGCACGACCCAGGACAGGGAGTGAGAAGGGGAGAGAGAATCCCAAGCAGGCTCTAAGAGCCCAACGTGGGGCTCACGAACCCTGAGATCATGACCTGAGCCAAAATCAAGAGCCGGATGCTCAAGCGACTGAACCACCCAGGTAACCCCTAAAATTTTTTTTCTTAAGGTTGGGCCCCAAAATGCCCAAGAAGGAGACAGGTAAGGGTTTAACAGGCTCTTTGATGGCAAACTGGTCTTCGGAGTACCAAATGTGATCTTTTCGTCGCCTATCATATTGCTAATTAATTATAGAGGAATAACGCACCGCAGGTTGAGGTCATCTTTTTTTTTTTTTTCTTGCTGTGCACTGCAGGAAAGGCCTTGGACTGAGAGGTAAAACTCGAAAATTGGGTAGCATAAAGAGAAAAGCAAAGCTTTACAATTCATTATTTTTTTTAAGCCAAGAAACAAATCAGAAAACAAAAAATTCCAAAGAGAAGCAAGGAGAGAGAAAAAGGTCATTTTGCCGCACCAAGACCACAGAGTGCTTTGCTTAGCTCTTCTTTGAAGTGCTGATGTGTGCAGACAGAGTGCCAGGAACCGCCCTTGATAAAAACTGCTTTTCCTCCAGGCCCCTCGTCCAGCTGTGTCCAGTCACATCTCAAAAGCCCCGGGCATGACTTGCTCCTAGGTAGGTGCCAACGGGAGACAGGCTGATGAGAGCAGGGGTCTCCGCTGCTCCTGTGCTATGTGCCCTGCAGCTTCCGTAGTTCATTTCGTGAAAATACCAGCGGGGAGGGGAGACCTGGAGCGAGGAAGACCGTTCGGAGCCGTGTTGCTGCTTTGCTCCTTCTTGCCTCTGTCTCGCCTCCAAATTCCGTGGCTTATTTCCTATCATCTTTGCTTTTCTCTTAGTCCTTCGCTCTCTGAGGCCCACTGTGTCTCAGGCTATCACAGCCTGTGCCATCTCGGCTTGGATGCACCTGCCCTTCACCGCGGGTCCGCTAAGCCCAAATCCCCTCCGACCACCCAGCGCTAGTATTTGGCATCGCGGACCTTACTCTTGCCGATCTGGCTATCGCAGCACGCACCTCATGGAAGAACAGAGACGAAGCAATATTCTATTAAATATTTGTGGGGGCGCCTGGGTGGCTCGATCAGTTAAGCGTCCGACTCTCGGTTTTAGCTCCGGTCGTGATCTCGCGTGGGTTCGAGCCCCACATGGGGCTCTGCGCTGATAGCTCGGCGCCGGCTAGAGATTCTCTCTTGCCCTCTCTCTGCCCCACCCCCTTGCATGTACATGTACGCTTTCTCTCTCTCTCAAAATCAACAAATAAATTTAAAAAAATATATTATTTGTGGAAACAGGCACCCAACTCAGTTTAAAACCTTCCTTTGGACTCTGCTCCTTTTTACCCTATTTATTATACTTTGGGGGAAGATAAATATACCTCATAGATACTTTTTCATCTTTTGATTATTTAGCCTCTTAAAATTACAAAGATACTCTTCATGGGAAAATGACCAATTTTTTTCTCTCCTATTTCTTTTGGCAATTATTTGGCATCACTGAAATAGTACCAACCTTTTAATGGAATTCTACATCATTTATGAAAGCTTCTCTTAGTTTAGGATGATTATTTTCCTTACCAGGGCAAGGGAGTGACATAAAAGCAAAGGAAATGGAGACCATCCTCTGGCCTCTTCCTATCACTTAAAGCTGCCACACCCAGGGCCGCTTACTTGCAGGAGGCCCAATGAACATAATGTGGAAAGCCTCCACTCTCAGAGGTAAGTTTTTTTGTTTTGTTGTTGTTGTTTTCGTTTTCTTGAGACCGAGATAGAGAACAAGCAGGGGAGGGGCAGGGACAGAGGGAGACAGAATCCTAAGCAGGCTCCACACTGTCAGTGCAGAGCCCCACATGGGGCTCGAACCCACGAACCGGGAGATCATGACCTGAGCCCAAACCAAGAGTCGGATGCCTAACCTATTGAGCCACCCAGGTGCCCCCACGAATATTCGGTCATGAGATCATGACCTGAGCCGAAATTAAGAGTCAGACGCTTAACTGACTGAGCCACCCAGGCACCTCCAGAGTTAAGCATTATAATAAAGTTTCTGTTGCTTCAGTGATCAAAAATAGAGTAGTTTCAGTGTAACCTCCCAAACATAATTATACAGTGGCATAATTAAGGAGACTTTCCAGACTATTTGGGAAAATTCTAATGCTGCCATGTTTATTGCAAAGATTCAGATATCATTACCAAGACCCTTCTCCTGGCTCTGTTTTGGCTCTGAGTGACTCTTTCTTACTTTGGCTCACTTTCCATCTCTACCACCACTAGACAAAGGGCCTCTTCTAGAAGTCAATGTTTTTAGAGATCTGAGGAAAACAGTATACATTTTAACATGGTAGAAAAAGAGCAGTTTAAGCTGGTTTAAAAAAAAATGCCTAGAAGTATTTTAACAATATATTGCAGCATCGAGCACTTGACTCACATGAGGCTTTGAATGGTAAGAGATTGATATGTGCTGAGTTTCTCCTAAAACGGTAAACAGGAATGCCAGAATGGAAGGGACGTGGGGATCAGATCATATGATGATTCTTAAAAATATATCAATTGCTCCTTTCATAATCACTCAAACTGAAAGATGTTGATCTTGATTCTGTGAAAAGTAGATCAAGAATATTTCAAGCGTTTGCTTCCTTTCCTTACTAATTCATAGTCTTTCCATACAGTGCTGTTAAATAAAATACGCTGGAAAACAAATTAGTGAGGGGAACCCTTAGGCAGTGCTGGTGGGAATGTAAATTGGTGCAGCTGCTATAGGAAACAGTATGGGGGTTCCTCAAACAATTAAAAATAGAACTACCATATGATCCAGCAATTCTGCTTCTGGGTATTTATCTGAAGGAAATGAAATAACTATCTTAAAAATACATATGCCTCCCATGCTCACTGTAGCATTATTCATAATAGTCAAGACATGGAAATACCAGAGTCCATTGAGGGATGCATGGATAAAGAAAATGGGATCTACATTCAGCCATAAGGAAGAAGGAAATTCTGCCATTTGCAACAGCAAGGATGGCATTTGAGGGCATTATGCTAAATGAAATAAGTCAAATAGAGAAGGACACACAGAGAGCAGAGTGGTGGTTGCCAGGGAGGGGGGTGGGGAGGCAGGCGAAATGGGGGAAGGTGGTCAAAAGGTACAAATTCCAGTTATAAAGTAAATAAGTTCTAGGGATGTAACGTACAGCATGTGGACTGTAGTTAAGTTATAAAACAAATGAAAAAAAGTTAATGAGGCAATTAAGAAATGAAAAAAGAGGCACTTGTCTGGCCCAGTGGGTAGAGCATGTGGCTCTCTCTTGATCTCGGGGTCATGAGCTCGAGCCACAGTTGGGCATAGAGATTATTAAAAAAAAGAAAAAAGAGGGGCGCCTGGGTGGCGCAGTCGGTTAAGCGTCCGACTTCAGCCAGGTCACGATCTCACGGTCCGTGAGTTCGAGCCCCGCGTCGGGCTCTGGGCTGATGGCTCAGAGCCTGGAGCCTGTTTCCGATTCTGTGTCTCCCTCTCTCTCTGCCCCTCCGCCGTTCATGCTCTGTCTCTCTCTGTCCCAAAAATAAATTAAAAAAAACTTTGAAAAAAAAATTTTTTTTTTAAAAAAAGAAAAAAGAAAAAAGAAAAAAAGGAATGAAAGTTGTCTTAAAGATACCATGTAGATAGCAATGAGATTAGTGTGCATGATACACCCAGGGCACTATTTGGTAAAAAAGAAACACTAATTCAATTCCAACATTTTTAGGTCCAACATGAAGAGAGAATTATGATCAGTTACATGATTCAGGATTTATCGGATAAAACAAGCCAGGACTCATGAGAAGCCCTAGCTATTCCTTGGTTCTAAAATCCTGAAATCACCATTTCTCCGAGAATCTTCATAGAAAGAACTCTGTTTAAATGTAGTAAACATCAACATTTATTCAATTGGCACATTCTTTTTTTTTTTTCAAAAAATGATTCAATTTCCAAAACTGATTCAATCAGCAAATTATTATTTGCTTATTAGTTAATAAGCAAATTTTTATTGAGCATCTATAACGTGCCATTAATTTTCTGTGTTAGCTTGGCTGGGCCATGGTGCCCGGATAAGTGGTCGGATCATATTCTGGATGTTTCTGCGAGGATGTTTGTGGATGAGATTAACATCTAAATGTGTGGACGTTGACTAAAAGCAGATGGCCTTCTGCCATGTAGGTGGGCTTTGTCCAATCAGTTCAAGGTTTGAAGAGAGCAAATGACTGGTCTGTGTATACATGGATATACACATTCTTTTGGTTCTGTGTTCTGGAGAACTCTGACTAATGCAGCATTAGGTAGTAGAAACTTTTCAGTGTCTGTCCATCCTCCAACTGTCAAAGCTCCCTAACAAACTATAGGGTCACAAGTGGGCCCTCTTTTATTACACGATCCTCACTTCCTAGACTAAGCTGATTGAACACAGTCTCTTCCCCAGGAATTGGAATGGAGGTTAAGAGAAATTAGTGTCTGTCTCCTAAATGGAGGAGATGTAACCATTCTGGAGGGCATCCTCCCCATGCACCGAGTAGCAGAGAAAGTCACAGCAATTAGAGAAGAGGAAATTCCAGGTTGAGGGAAGCAGGGATAAGAGAGAGAGATGAATGAGTTCCACATGCTTCCAGAAGCCAGCTGCCCAGGAATTCTCTTTATAATAAATTCTCCATTGCTTAATTGGACTTGAGTTTGCTTGTTCCTACTACTTGCCACCTTAAGAGCCTAACGAATATGACCTAGTGTGTCACACAACGTGTCAGCCACTAAGGATATGGAGATAAAAAAAAAAAAGGCTTTGAATGCCACATCCCCGCCCCACTAACTCCCCACCAAAAAATGACGTGGTCCCTTTCTGTAAGAAACCTCTAATACCAAAGGAGAGGTACACATGAAAGCAGATAAATCCCATACAGTGTAACAAGTGAGGAAATATTTAATGTTGTCCGACTTGGAGAAGAAAATCAAGAACAGGATGCCTAGGGGCACCTGGGTGGCTCAGTTGGTTAAGCAGTTGGTCTGACTCTTGATTTAGGCTCAGATCATGATCCCATAGTTTGTGACCTCTGTCAGCATGGAGGCTGCTTGGGATTCTCTCTCTCCCTTCTCTCTCTGCCTCTCCCCCACTCTCTTTCTCCCTCGATCTCAAAATAAATAAATAAACATTTAAAAAACAAGAAACAACAACAACAACGAAGAAACAAACCAGGATGACTGGTTTAAATTTGAATTTCAGATAAACAATGAACCATTTTTTAGGAGAAGTGTTCCTCAAGTATTTTATCTGGCGACCTCAGAGGTAGAGCGCATACAGATGTCAGAGAAAGGGGAAGCTTGACCCAAAGTGAGGTGTCTCAGAAGTACTGTTGCTTTTAGTCAGTTAGTTGGTTCGTTGGAGAAAAGAGTGCTTTGGGTTGAGTTTTGAACGGTAAGTAACAGTTCAGATAAAGAAAGGTGGTAAGAGTTTTTGAGTGAGAAAGAGAAAACCACAAGGCCAAAGGTGTGGAAGCATGACACAGCAGTGTGCGTGTAGGAAAATTCACCATCTTGGTATTGCTAAAGCTGACAAGCTCCAGGCAATGAGACGAAAAAATGTCAGTAAACATATTGGGATTAAGATGCCATGCTAAACACAAACAACGATTTCCCTTCCTGTGCATAGGCCTGTTGGAATGTCAGGAAAGATATGTTAAAAGCAGTAAGTCATGACACTAAAAATCTAGAAGGGCTGTAGGCAGCAGATAGAAGAGGTGAAGAATTCCTGGAAAATAAAACACCAATAGCATCAGATTAGCAAAGAAATCACATAGAGAAACTGTAGCCAACACACATAGACAGGAGAAAGTTATGTCAGTAATATCTCAAGGTTAAGAACGGATTTTCCTAAGGAAACCCCAACTTCATGGTCAATAAATAGGAGAAAAGGGAAGAGCCTGGATGCATCATTATGACAATGATTGAGAGACCTGACCTGGAATGGGAGGAATGGTTGGATTTCCCTCACTGCCCCAAGTACTGGCCAATTGTTTGCTTCCAGAATAAAGTCCTGAGGATGTTTTTTGCTAACAATGGCCAGGAAGGGTCAGAATTAGAATTGCCATATATATTTGGATCAGAAAGCAAAGGAGCCATTGGTGACTCCAGACATTGGCCAAGACTATGGTGGGGCTGGAGGTGAGGGTGGGGATTCCAAATCAAAGTCATGAGCGCTACTCTATATAAAGAGAATTGTGTTTCAGGAGATAGGTAGAGGGTCCCAGGTAAGGGGAAGCTGCCTCTATAACCACAGAGCAAGTGTGCACTCTCTCTCTCTCTCTCTGTACTTCTGTATGTACACGTGTGTGTGTGTGTGTGTATAGACATGTGTATATATATATATATATATACACACATACACACACACACACATATACACGTGTCTATATATACACACATATATACGGATATATATATGTGTGTATATATATATACGCGTATATGTGTGTGTGTGTGTGTGTGTGTGTGTAAAATCTTTCTAGCTTGACAAATACTCCTGCATAACAAAATATTTTAAAGTATCCAGGGGTGCCTGGGTGGCTCAGTCGGTTGAGCGTCAGACTTTGGCTCAGGTCATGATCTTGCGGTTCATGGGTTCGAGCCCTGTGTTGGGCTCTGTGCTGACATCTCAGAGCCTGAAGCCTGCTTCAGAGTCTGTATCTCCCTCTCTCTATGCCACTCCCCTGTTCGCTCGCTCACTCTCTCTCTCAAAAATAAATAAACTTAAAAAAAAATTTTTTTTGAAGTATGCAGAGCCATGTTTTGCAAAATATCGACAATGTCTGACTTTAATTAGTATTGCACTTGTCTGGATATTCTGTTGATGTGTGAGGAAAAAAATTCCAGAATTGGTACATTAATATATATTTATTCCGTAACATTTCTTTTCCTTGACCATTTTTTTTAATTTTTTTTTCAACGTTTTTTATTTATTTTTGGGACAGAGAGAGACAGAGCACGAACGGGGGAGGGGCAGAGAGAGAGGGAGACACAGAATCGGAAACAGGCTCCAGGCTCTGAGCCATCAGCCCAGAGCCTGAGGCGGGGCTCGAACTCACGGACCGCGAGATCGTGACCTGGCTGAAGTCGGACGCTTAACCGACTGCACCACCCAGGCGCCCTCCTTGACCATTTTAATGAAATCACTAGCCACATTGTTACAATCAAGATTTTTACATAATTTGTCTTTTATTGAAAGTAATTACCTGAAGAATTAAAAATAAAATGTAATATTTAAAATGTACAAAATTTAGGGGTGGCTGGTGGCTCAGTTGGTTGAGCATTCAACTCTTAATTTTGGCCCAGGTCATGATCTCACGGTTCCTGAGTTCGAGCCCCTAGTTGGGCTCTACACTGACAGCGTGCACTCTCTCTCTCTCTCTCAAAATAAATAAGTAAACTTTTTTTTTAATTAAAAAAAATGTACACAATTTATATTGCTTTTATCAAAATGTGTAAATTTAAGTAAACGTCAAAATTATTTTTCATACATGTTTTCAAAATGCTATTTTTGGCATGCCTGAGTAGCTCTTACAGTTAAGTTTCTGACTCTTGATTTCGGCTCCGGTCATGACTTCACAGTTAATGAGTTCAAGTCCTGAGTTGAGCTCCACACTGTCAGTGTGGAGCCTGTTTGGGATTCTCTCTCTCTCTCTCCCTCTCTCTCTGTGCCTGTCTTGCTCTCTCTCTGTCTCTCTCAAAATAAAAGTGTTTAAAATTTTATTTCAATATTGTTAATTTTTAAATGAAAACACTAACAGCTAGTTTTTACTGTCCATCTATTTGCCAAAAGTAAGAGTCAGCATTGTGCTACATGTCTATTATCGTCTGTTAGTGTACAAATTTAAAAGTAATATGAATTATTCAATATCGCAAAATTTTATTCAGCTGTCATGTACAATTGTTTCAAATATCGAGCTAAGTCAGGAGAACCTCCAGATCCACAAAGGCAAGCAAGAAAATGGATGCTCAGCCTTCTTGGAGAATAATTCTTCATTATGTAAGAAACTATTGCATTCATCTTGAGAGGAAGGATTTGTCATGATAATTAATTTGTATTTTCTCTTCCTTCAATGATTCTGCCTCTCAAATCCTCCCTGCTGAAACAATACCTACTTCTCAAATCGATAGGGCACAACTCACAAACCTTTGTGGCATTTGGACAGGATTGTCTCCTTTTCTTTCAAGGTCACAGACGTGAGCCGAGGAAAGCGTTTCTCTGGGGTTTGAGTAGTGTTAGCATGAGAGTGTATGTTTAGGGATGCACATCTCACTGTTCCAGAACTGAGTGCCTAGCATGAGTGGAAAAGGCACAAATGTGTTCTTTAACCATGTATTTTTGTGCAGAGCCTTTTATGTCCAGCTCTCAGAGTGTGAATGCCCCCACACTTCACCTTGTCACGTTATTCAACCCTCAACTACAATTGCCAGCATCAGTTTTCTATGATCAAAACTTGAACGCACTGATAGGTGTAACCAGAGAGCCTCATTTGGGCATGGAGGTAAGCGGTTTCATGTAACAGCAAATATTAACAAGAAAGAAAAAATAAAACAAAGCAAGAACCACCAAACACCTAAGAAAAATCAACACTGCGAAAGAGACACCAAGTGAAACAAATAGAAGGACTGACTCCAGGGGCGCCTGGGTGGCTCAGTTGGTTAAGTGTCGGACTTCCGCTCAGGTCATGATCTTAGGGTTAGTGAGTTCGAGCCCGGCGTCTGCGTTGGGCTCTGTGTTGACAACTCAGAGCCTGGAGCCTGCTTTGGATTCTGTGTCTCCTCTCTCTGCCCCTCCCCTACTTGAGCTCTGTCCTTCTCTCTCTATTAAAATGTAAAAATAATAGTCATAACAATAACAGCAAATAATGATGGATGACACTGAATTTCTACTTTATGCTACTTATGATTCCATTTCATTCTTTATTAAAAAAATATTTTTAGCATTCTTTTATTTTTGAAAGAGAGAGAGAGAGAGAGAGGCAGAAAGAGGGAGACAGAGGATGTGAAGCAGGCTCCATGCTGTCAACACAGAGCCCTATGCGGGGCTTGAACGCATGAACCGTGAGATCATGACCTGAGCTGAAATCAAGAGTCGGATGCTTAACCAGCTGAGTCACCCAAGCACCCCAACCATTTCATTCTTTAAACTAACTACACCTATTGTTCCCATTAATGCTCTGAGCATTTTGAAAAATGCATACTATTAGTCTCTTTTGACAGGAAAAAAAAATCTGAGGTGTAGCCAGGTTAACTAAAACTCACAGGCAGTAAGTACCCTTGATAAACAGTGTTGTCAGCATAGCAAATAACTTACCAGGTTTGTTCTTCATAGTGCCTGCTTTGATTTACTGCTGCCTAACAAAATACCAAAATGTATTGGTTGAAAGCAACAATGAATGTTTATCACACCATTTCTGTGGATCAAGAATGTGGGAGTAGCTCAGTTAGGTGGTTCTGGCTTGGGATGTCTCATGTGGTTGTAATCAAGATGTCAGCCAGGGCCTCCCACCATTCGTCCCCACAGAGGGGAGAGAGAGAGAGAGAGAGAGAGAGAGAGGGAGAGAGAAAGACGTCAGCCAGGGCAGAAGTCATCTGAGAAGTCATCTGAAGGCTTGACCAGGACTAGAGGATCAACGCCAAGATGTTGCACTCTCATGGCTTGGAACACTGGTGCCATGATTGGCAGGAGGCCTCAGTTCCTTCCCACGTGGACCCCTTCGTAGGGCTGCTTGAGTGCCCTAATGACGCGGCTGCTGCCTTCCCCAGAGCGAATGATCCGAGAAAGAAAGAGATGAAAGTTACCACATCTTTGATGTCTTAGCCTCAGGAATCCCACACTGTCATTTCCTCCACGTGAGTGGGTTATACCCATCGACCAGATTCCGTGTAGGAGAAGAATGTAGAAAGGTGAGCATCACTGGGGTCATCTTGGATACGAGCTGCCACGTGTCTCTCAACTTGACCTTGTGGCATTCAATCCCAGCACCTTTCAGCAGTGCAGACTGACTCAGCAACTCCGATTTAAGCCACGGATAGATTTTTAGAGACAAGCATGCGCTCCATACCCTTAAGGCAACCCTTTATTAATATTGTACCTGTCAACCAAGCTTTAGTCAATGTTGAGCATCAGGAAATGTGACACGGTCATCCGCAACAACTTCCCTGAGGATAATAAACCTCCCTTGATGGTTCACGGTATAGAAGGCCTAGCATAGCTGATCTCGGTCTACTTGGAAACCTCTGCCCAGGCCACTGTCTGTCCATTCATTCATCCCAGTCTTTCTTACACATATTCCCACCTGAGAGCGTTTGAAGTTACAGGCGTCTCTGCCTGGAATGCTTTCCCTTGCTTCCCCCCACTCTTTCTCTCCCTTGGCTTCCCATTCTGGACTGCAGCTTACTTGTCATCACCTCAGAGAGAACGCCCCTGCTTACACGGGACTCCATGGGAGCAATGGCCTCTCATCCTTGGGGTCCCTGAGCTATGTTCTGCCATGAAGCAGGAGAAAAGTAATCTGTTCTACCTGAGGAAGGCGGTTACATTAGCACTCTCTTGGGGGAAGAAAAGGCACCATTTGTTATGGTTGTCATGAATAATCAAGACAATTATTGCCACCGTTTGTCATGTCTTAGATAGCAGTTGTGCCCTAGTCCTTTTGTCCTTCAAGAATCCACTTGCATAAAAACAATAGTGAATAAAGGGGACTTTACTAAAGATGTCAAGGGAAGAACAAGAAGTAGACAGTCTGAAAAACAATCTCCCTTAGATATCTCTGTTCCAAAGGAACGTTCTTTGCTGCTCTGACAGAGTTCTTTCCTCCACGGTTGTGCCGTAAGTGCTTACTAACTAGGTCTTTGGAAGGTGGGAAGGGCTCATTTGTAGAGTTGCCAAGTGCTGTGGTATAAATATTCTCACCATGGTTAATTTCACAGCCCAAACACAGAGCTGGAAGAGATACCAACAATCAGCCCTAGGAAGCCAATAGGTACAGCTCAGCACATCCAAACACCCCTTCAGCACCGACCTCTTCAATTCTTTGATTCTTCCTCAGATTTACCCCATCTTTCAGCTCCTAACCGTCAAAAAAAGCAAAAGGCCTTCCATTAGCAGGATTCACTCTTACTAGAAGGCAGTATATTTTGATAATAGAGTGTGACTCTTGGGGTCTTGGGACAAAGAAACCTATCAAAGTATTTCTTCTAAACTCATGTGCTAGAGGGGCACCTAGGTGGCTCAGTCGGTTGAGTGTCCAACTCTTGATTTCAGCTCAGGTCATGATCCTAGGGTCGTGGGATCGAGCCCTGTGTCGGGCTTAAGCTTCTCTCTCTCTCTCTCTCTGTCTCTCCCTCTGCCCCCTCCCCTGTTTGAATGCTCTCTCTCTCTAAAAAATAATAAAAATAAGCAAAAAAACCTCATATACTAGATCCCAGAGTAATTTAAGAGAATGTTATTTCCTGTTTCTCCTTATACATACATCATCTCCTTTATCATCGTTGTAACTGTCATTGGGGATATTATTACCTAATTTTCCAATGAGGAACTTGAAGTGGAGGGATTTTAAGGGACTTGTCCAAATTCATTGAACTAGAAAGCGTATACTAGGATTTGAAGCTAGCGTTGTCTGAGTCCGTGTGTGTGCTCTGAATCCTTACCTTATGTTATATGCACCTGTGAACCCAGGCTGTGTCCTAGAGATCTGACTGGGGAGCACTGGATACAGTTGCTTCTCTGTTAACCACACAGCCTTCCCAGGATGTTGCTGGAGAGTTACGGAATAAATGCTATAACTTCAATGAACAACGTGAGGTGTTTTTTTTTTTTTAAGATTTTATTTTTTAAGCAATCTCTGTACCCAACGTGGGGCTCAAACTCGCAAACCAGAGATCAAGAATTACATGCTCCACCCCTGAGCCGGCCAGGTGCTTCCAAAGTGAGTTTTAAATAAGGAAATTCATAAAACGTGTTTTTAGCATGTGTCAACAATGCACAAAACACAGAGCCAGGTAGAGTTGTAGATATACACCTAGGACCTGGGGCTTCTTCAACATTTATAGAAAAGAATTGAGTAAGCTGCTTTAGGCCAAGTCTTACGGGGTGCTTCATGTGGGGGACAACCCAGGAGATCAATGTTGACTATACCAAGCTTTACTATGCCAGGTTGGATCCTTTGAAAATAAGTTCGTACTACCTAAACTCAGTTTTTGGTGGCTAGAACCCATTTACCCTTATTTTAATAACAATTCTTTTTTTTTTTTTTTCAGTAGGCTTTATGCTTAGCATGGAGCCCAATGTGGGCCTTGAACTCACAACCCTGATATGAAGACCTGAGCTTGGTGCCCCCAGTGTCTATTTTGTTTGGGGATATCTTTCCTCCCCAATTTTCAGTCCAGATGCTCTAGGTGGTATTCATTCTGTGTCTTACTTCCAAAGGGTTCATTTGGGGTGAACTTTATGGTATATGAATTATATTTCAATAAAGTTGTTATTTAAAAAAATAGAATTCTTGAGGCTCAGTCTGGCTAATTAGAATATTACATTCTCCTGGCCAGAGTGAATGTGTTCAGGGACAGTTATGTAACCCAATCAAGATAATAAAAAAGAAATGAGACTTTTGCTGAGATTGTTGAAAGCACACCTTAACAAATTTTTTGACTGAATTGAACTGGGAAGATGATTCTACAGTCATCTTGTTACCTCCTGGAATCAGAGAACAAGCCCAGCTTTCTCAAGACAAGACATTTAGAATGGTATTTCCTGATGGCATTTTTGTTTAACTTTCCTCCCAACCCAGCCTTTTGAAGCGAGATCTTAATTAAGACCTTTCAGTACCATAAGCCAATACCTTATCTTTGTTTAAGCCAATTGGGGTTGTGGTTTTTGTTATTCGCAACTACAGAGAAGTTGTAAATGATGACACAATTCATACCAAAATGGGAGTGTAAAAGACACTCAACTATAGAATTATCTACGTTAAGATAGTTCCAGTAAGAGTGAAGACCCGTCTTTTCTAGACTGGAAAGGTGGTGACTCTTCTAACCCTTAATATAAGGTAGGGGACAGCTGGTCAGATGACTAGGATGTTGTTTGTTTGTTTGTTTGTTTAGACAGAGAGAACACACAAGCAGGAAGAGGGACAGAGAGAGAGAATCTTTTTTTTTTTAATGTTTATTTATTTATTTATTTATTTAAAGAGAGAGAGTGCGTGGGGGAGGGGCAGGCAGAGAGGGAGAGAGAGAATCCCAAGCAGGGATTCTAGGTTCCCTGAGACAGAGGGAATCTTATGCATTGTCCACGTGGGATTTGATCCCACGACCCTAGAATCATGACCTAAGCCAAAATCAAGAGTTGGATGCTCAGGGCACCTGGGTGGCTCAGTCGGTTAAGTGTCCGACCTTGGCTTAGGTGATGATCTCGTGGTTTGTGAGTTCGAGCCCTGTGTTGGGCTCTGTGCTGACAGCTCAGAGCCTGCAGCCTGCTTTGGATTGTGTCTAGCTCTTTCTCTGTCTCTCCCCCTCTTGTGCTCTCAATCTCTCTCAAAAATAAGTAAACATTTAAGAAAATTAAAAAAAAAAAAAAGAGTTGGACACTCAATCTACTGAGCCACCCAGGCGCCCCTGATGTATTTTATCTTGGGACTAGGACTATTTATTGCCACAGGATGGAATGTTAAAAGATACAGTGCAACGGTGTAAGAATTTTAGAGTGTGTTGGCTGTTTCTCATGGCCGATCTCCTGGTGCTCCATAAAGGAGGGCTTAGGTTGAAAGCGGCTCATCTGATATCTAAGAGTGAGAATCAGTATTTTTAAAACACCCCTGATCCCACAGGTCTCATCCAACCAGCTGTCTTAATGTACTTCTGCCTGACGATGTGGGCAATTACCAATTACAAAAATGTGGCAGGAACACAGGCCTGGAGCAGATTAGCCTCACCTACCTGCCCAAGAACATTTTGAATTTCTCAAGACAGATGTAGAGATGAAGCCATTAAGCTAAGGGTTGTAGAAGAGCAGAGCACTGGAGCCCCTGCTGCTGAGAAACAGAAGCCCAGAGGTCCAGTTCTAGACTCAGCTTGTTGTCTGGCTTTGGTTATTAGCTCAGAGAAGTGCCCGGAAGCAAGCGCTAACTAAACTCCAAGTCTGGCAAAGAGAATAGTGATTATTTCCCCTCTAAGTCTCTGGTCACACCATTAGTAACTGAAGAGGTGCAACCTCAGGAAGGGAACCCCTCCCCAGAGTCCACCTCAAATGTGGCCTTGGAGGAGACGGGGCTGTTTTGGCCAATTCCTTCGCTTCCAAGATTGGGAACCTTGCCATTCCTGTCTAGTGGTGTATGATGCACGCTATGGATTGTGAGACAACTATATACTTACGTTGCCATTCTTCTTTCTTCCAGAGAAGGGTTGATGGGGGCTGCGTAACAAAAAGAAAGAAGATGGACAGATCACTACTCCGCTTTTATTCTTGATTCTGTTCCCCTGATTCTTTGATACTGGGTACAGGGTTATGTCGACTCTAGTCTATTGGAAAGCAGATGCTGATGAAGGTAGAAATGAAAAAAGTTTGGGGCGCCTGGGCAGCTCGGTCGCGTAAGCATCCGAATTCGGCTCAGATCATGATCTCGTGGTTTGTGGGTTCAAGCCCCGCATTGGGCTCTGTGCTGACAGCTCAGATCCTGGAGCCTGCTTTGGATTCTGTGTCTCCTTTTCTCTCTGCTCCTCCCCCACTTATGCTCTGTCTGTCTCTCTGTCTCTTTCTCTCTGTCTCTCAAAAATAAACATTAAAAAAATTTTTTTTAAAGAAATGCAAAAATTTATTAGGGGGTGGGGAGAGAATCCACAGGATTCTCAGCATTATGCTACTCTAAAAAAGAGATTTCTCAGGAGTAATGTCCGTGAAGGATAAAGGGGGAGAAAGTTGGAGTGAGTAGGCAAAGCCTTCAGTCGGCAATGCAGATCATGCAGTCTCAGTGCAACGGATGGCTGGAGAGCACACTTAACGGTGGTCTGCATTGCATGGAAATGGCTAAGTATGAATAAACCCCTCATGCTTAATCATCGCCCGGGAGGGTTGCCCAGGAAGAACATGGCCTCGGCCGAGAAACAAGGTGGTTCCTAAGGTGCAGCTCATGAGGCTGTTGGCCAGCTGCACTCTTCACAGCTGAGCGGCACGTTCTTTGGTGAGAGCAGACCTTACGGTTGCGCTTCCGTGGCCAAAAGAGTCTCGGGTTCTCTCATTACCACTATTGGGTATGTTTCTGCGTGCCTGTGTTATTTTTATCGTTTAAGTCGGGCTTGGCTGGATTTTACGAAGTCACCCAGAGAACTTGGGCAAGTTTTTCCACGGAGCAACCAGACCGAGTTTGAGTTGTCTTATTTTAAGGATGGAGTGCTAGTGTTTTGGTTGCATATGGCATTCCAGTATGGAAGTGTGGGCATGCTTTAAAGCATATGTATGGGAAGAAGGTGTGTGGGAATGTTGAGCTGCTAAAAGAAATGAATTAAATAGTGAAAATCCGTTTTGCTACTCAGAACCCATTCAACATTCCTCTAGAAAAGTATCCCAATTTTCCTCAATGAAACCATTCTGTGCTACACCAGGAGCCCAGATGCTAGAGAGCACTTATCCACTCTTGCCTCCAGGGGTGGACATGGTCAGCCTTAGCCAATCAATGCATTGCATTCTTCTGGGCCATAGAGATAATAGAAGGAGCCACAGCAGACCCAGCCTGAGCCAATGATAGGCAGTGAGACCTTTTTTGGGGGGGGTGGGAGGAGGGGGTTGTTGGGTGAAAAGTAAATTTATTCATTTTCTTTTGGACTTGAATCTGGAAATTGTCCTTGAAGCTAATGACAGCCATCTTGACACTAGAGTCTGAGAATGAAAAAGAAGTCAAGAAGAATGATAGAGTCAAGAGGTTGAGAGAGATGGGTGCTGGCTGGAATTATTTAAGGCTCTGAATCCATTTTTACCTGAGGCATGATCCCTGCTAAGATTTGAACATGTTTTACTTAAGAAAAGTTGGTATATATACATGCATTGTATATACACATTTGTATTTACTTTTATATACACTATCGTATATTAAAAACATGTTTATATACTGAAATCTCCAATTCAAGTCCCATACCACAGGGTTCATTCTTATTTTCCTGTTTAAGTTATCTCTAAACCCAGCGTGGGGCTCAAACTCAAGACCCTGAGATCAAGAGTCACATGCTCTACCAACAGCCAGCCAGGCATCCCTTATTTTCCTGTATATAATTCTCTTATTTGATAGTAAAACAAAAAAACCCAAAACAAACAAACAAAAAACTTGGCTCCTGTTATGATCCATATATTAACTTATAGGCTTAGTCCTCCTGTTTGTAGCCAATCTTTCATTGTGACCCCCATGTCTCCTCCCCTGTCATACATGCCCTACTCACCCCAGTTGAAATATGACATCATCCCCACCTTAGCAGATGCTATTCTTACCATGCCTGGGCTCTGATACTTTGCACCAGGCTGGTACTGGTGCTGGACTATGTGGATATCCTTTTCACCCAACTCTGACTCTGACATCCTACACTGGGTCACCACTGCCGACTAGTATCCATAGTATGGATGTGCTATAGTTTAACCATTCACTTATGGAAGGTAACGTTGGTTATTTCCAGTGTGGGGTATTACAAATAAAGCTATTGTGAATGGTTGAGTATGTTGTTTTTGTGTGAACACAGGTTTCATTTCTCTGGGATGAAGGTCCAGGAATGGGATTGATGGGTCATATGGTAAGGGCATGTTTAATATTTTAAGAAATGGCCAAACTCTTTTCTAGAGTGGCCCCACCACCTTATGCTCTTGGTCTAATGACTTTTTCACCAAGTTGTTCAGGAAGGGCAGGGCAATGAAGGGAAGAGAAAGGAAGAGAAGGGAAGGAAAGAGGAAAAGGAAGAGTTAGTAATAAACTATTACCTATATTTATGTCCATGTCTAATTTCTTTAATTTTTTCTTTTTGTTTTTTTGTTTGCGTTTTTGTTTTGTTTTTATTTATTTTTGAGAGAGCACAAGCGGGGGAGGGATAGTGAGAGGGGGACAGAGGATCCCAGGCAGGCTCTGTGCTGACAGCCGAGAGCCCGATGCGGGGCTCAAACTCACAAACCCTGAGGTCATGACCCGAGCTGAAGTTGGCCGCTCGACCGACTAAGCCGCACAGGTGCCCCTCTAATGTTTTCTTTTGATCTGGATTTCTGCTTTTGCCCCTTTGACACATCATTTACATTTTTATTGCTAGGTGTTATTTTCTTATAAAAGCACTTTTTACCTGTTTTTTTTTTTTAGCATATTCTTTACTATTTTCTCCATTAAAAAATGTAAGAGCCAGGTTATTGACGTTAAATATAGCATACGGTAAAATTCACCATTTTTCAGGTACAGTTCTAAGAGATTTGACAATGCATGGAACCATGGAACCACCAGCACTATCAAGATACAGAACATTTTCAACACTTTAAAACATTTACCTTTGCCTTTCTTTCTTTTTTTTAAGATTTTATTTTTAAGTAATCGCTATACCCAATGTGGGGCTGAAACCCATAGCCCCAAGATCAAGAGTCACAGGCTCCACTGACTGAATCAGCCAGGTGCCCCTTCTTTTTTTTTTTTTTTTTTTTTTTTTAATTTTTTTTTCAACATTTTTATTTATTTTTGGGACAGAGAGAGACAGAGCATGAACGGGGGAGGGGCAGAGAGAGAGGGAGACACAGAATCGGAAACAGGCTCCAGGCTCCGAGCCATCAGCCCAGAGCCCTACGCGGGGCTCGAACTCACGGACCGCGAGATCGTGACCTGGCTGAAGTCGGACGCTTAACCGACTGCGCCACCCAGGCACCCCTGCCCCTTCTTGTACGTTTATAATCAACCCTTCCCTTCCCCCAGTTCCTGTCAATCGATGATCTGTTTTCCGTCCCTGTAGTTTTGCCTTTTCCAGAATGTGATGCAGATGGAATTATATGGTATGTAGCTGTTGAGGCCCGACTTTTTTCACATAGCATAATGTATTTCAGATTCACCCATTTGTTGTTTGCTTTAGGGATTCATTCATTTTGCTTGCTGAATAATATTCCATTGTATATATGCATCATGCAGTGACTATTTCTGGTTAAAGAACACTGGACTGTTTTTCAGTTTTTTCTGGCTTTTTTAAAACCGAATTTGATGAACATTTCCTGATTTCTATATAAATTCTGTTGCAGTATTAATCATTTCCCCATATAATTTTATCTTCCTTTTGATTTGTTTGCCATAGATGCCTTCTTGTTTCTAGTTATTGTTTTTTCTCTTTACTGTGTTATATCTGTCATCTGTTCATTACAGTAATTTCTTTTAAAAATCAGCTTTTGATTGTATTTGTCAAGTGCATTTTCAGATTCTAATTTACTTACATGTGTTTTAATTTTATTTCACTCAGGGTTTACAAATTTTCTAAGATCTTAAATTGAATGTTTATTGAGTTGTCTATTAGTAATAAAATACTTTAAAAGCATGAATTTTTCTTCTGAGAAGAGTTTTTCTGCATTTCGAAGCTTTTGAGAAGTACTTTGTTATTGTTATTTTCAATGAATTACATAATAACATTGCGAGTAGGTATTGAAGTCCTTTTAATATTATTTTAAAATAGACTTTTAGTGTGTTCTTAATTTTCTCCTTAATAACTCTATTATTTAGGAAAACTTAAATTTTTTCATGTAATTAAATTTTTTGTTTTATATTTGCATTATTAATTTCTGTTTTTATCACAAGTGATGGCCTAGAGAGCATTTTGTATGTACTATAAATAAATAAAGGTCTACTTCATTTAATTGATTCCAAATATCAATTAATTCTATATTTGAAGATGTCAGGACCTTTGCACAATGCTTCATCCACTCCGTCTCTCATTATTGACACAGGAGAATTAAAATCTCCAATATAATTTTCATCCTGTCAATTGCCTGTATTTCTAACAAACACATATACACCAGGGCTTTGCCACTTGGTTCACGTTCCCCTCTATCTAACTACTGCCAGTCTCCTAGGCAAATTGCACATTCCATTTCTTACTGCCAGAGTTCCTGAACCTCTACTCCAACTCTTCCTTCCTTTCAACAGCCTCATCCTGGACCTTGTTACAATTTGGGACCCTTCTACCTTTGGTAGCTCAGTTTCAGACCACATCGTTTCTCTCAATTCCTGACTCCCACAAAGCAGCAAACTCATTTAACCCTGCCCTCCAGCTCCCCACTCTTTCGCCTTTTTCTAGTTGGGTCTGGCCACTTTGGATTCTCTTTCTTCTCAGATCCCACTTGACCCTCCTTTTCAGTCCCTTCAACTTTACTTTCTTTTTTTTTTTTTAATTTTTTTTTCAACCTTTTTTTAAATTTATTTTTGGGACAGAGAGAGACAGAGCATGAACAGGGGAGGGGCAGAGAGAGAGGGAGACACAGAATCGGAAACAGGCTCCAGGGGCTCCGAGCCATCAGCCCAGAGCCTGACGCGGGGCTCGAACTCACGGACCGCGAGATCGTGACCTGGCTGAAGTCGGACGCTTAACTGACTGCGCCACCCAGGCGCCCCTCTTCAACTTTACTTTCATTGGTACCTTTAGTTTCCTTTCCCTCTACTCTATCTGTCCCACAAATTCCCAGCCCTGGGTCGACATATTCATCTACCTTCCCTGCTACTTACCTTCAGAGACTGCAGAATTATTAAAGATTCTTGATTGACAAGGAGAAACCAATCGGGACTAGCTTCAAAGAAAGAAACTAGCATGAAGATTCAAATTTGTACCTTCAGAGAATCAAAGGTCAAGAATGTAGCCTGGCTTTGAGAGGACTGAAATCAGGACTTCTGTTTTCATTTTTCATCTCTGCTTCTCTCTTCCTGATTGCTTCTTTCTTCTAGAAGGTTTTCTGTTCTCCCATAGTCACATGGAAGCCCCCTAATATACAGTTCTTCTGTTGAAGAGATGTCAAAACTGATACGGGGCTTTCTTAGTCTCAATTTCAAAATCATGGGGAAAGAGCTCTGATTGGCTCAATTTGGGACAGAAGTCTACTCTAGATCCATCAACGAGGGCCAGAAGTGCATGGTCATATTTTGTAAAAATGGCAGTTGGTGACTCCTAGTGGGTGACCATGTGCTCATCCATGAGCCTATGGCCAGGAAGGATAGGATATGCTGCTGAGTCTGGCCAGAGTTTTATGTATGCATGAAACCAAGTACTATGGTCAGAGGAATATAAGGTTCTGATTGAACTGGTCTTACTTGCCCACTAGTAGAAGCTGAAGTAGTCGTGGAATTAGAACCACAGGGAATTAGAGTAGGTTCTTCTGGCTAAGGAAAAACAATGACTATCTGCCATAGTTGCCAAATGATAGATAAGGAAGCTGAGAAACTTCTTGGTGGTTAATTGCCATCTACTTATTACAAGTGTAATTTGTGCAGGGCCAGCCTATGAGCTAAATAAGGTTTTACTCAATATGTTTTCACTGCTTTATTTGAAATTAAAAAAAATTTAGAATGTTCAAATTTTCCGCGTTCATGGCTAAATATGAATTTTATTGAAATTTTTGAAAAAGAAAGTCAAATATAAAAGACTTGATTATTTTGGATTAACTACTGCATTGTTTCCCCCCATTAGTTAAGGTAATCAACAATCAAATCAACTTATAAAACATCTTTTAAATAAACTTAAAAAAATAAAAGTAAACATATGTTTCTTTTGTATAATAATACATCATAGTTATATAAAAACAAAACTTCAAGGAGTGTAGTTTTGCTTTGAGCAAATTCATTTAGGATATGAATTCTGCCTGTATTTATGCATAAAGTAATTAAATCTGCTTTGAAAATAAATATTGTAATTATTCGCTGAGTGCCTTTTTACTAAACATTTTTTCTGCCTCCTCACAAATCATTTATTGAGAAATCATAGAGGGTAAATATAAGAACACAACAAAAAGTAAGGCAAAAAAATATTGTTTCCTTTATTTTGTCCAGGGTTAGGCTTTCTTTTTCTCTCTCACTTATTCTCCTTGAATGAACAACAACCCCAAAGGGGGTCTTTGAGAAATTTAGAATTACCAAATAATCTAAAAACTGAGTAAAACAAAATTGAATACCCCTCTTCTTCCTCCCCTCTTGGGTATTTCAACTTAAACTTGGTTTCTCTTGCAGCCTCAGAGAGTAAAATTCTCATAAAATCAGGCTCTGTTCTGCTCTCTGGCAGCGTTTCTGAATAGCAAAGCACTCCGTGGCCTTTGTTATTTCTACCATTCACTCTCAGAGAGATTCGTTCTCGGGGGAATTGCAAATCTCTGAATTTTCCCGATAGATTTATCACTAGTAAGGAAATATTTGGAATGAAGCCAGTGAGAGATGTGGCTAAAAGAGAGCATTAATGAATGCATTTTTTTTTTTTAACAAAAGTCACAAATGTCCTATGGTTAAAGAAGAAAAAAAGGACTTTCTCTTTCCACATCTTCCTGGAAGTGACCACGTTCTGATACTTGCCAGTGAAATAGATTTTTAGCATAATATTTTAATTGACTTTTTAAAAAGTTTTATTTATTTATTTATTTAATCTCTACACCCAGTATGGGGCTCAAAGTCACAACCCTGAGACCAAGAGATCATGTTTTTCTGACTGAGCTAGCCAGGCTCCCCTATTTTAGTTGATTCTTTTTTTTTTTAAGTTTATTTATTTATGTATTTTTAAATAATCTCTACCCCCAATGTGGGGCTCAAACTCAGGCCTCTGAGATCAAGAGTTGCATGTCTTCCAACTGAGCGCACCCCTTGTTGACTTTTGATGGTCACTGCTAATGAACATCTCATTAGAAAGCTCTAGGTTTTTTTCTTTTAAGTCACATTTTCTTAAGTTTGAGTTTTAAAATAACATTAGCCAGATGCATTTGAAATGTATTTAAAATGTTGGGGGGAGGTGCAGAGGGGTAGAGGGAGAGAGAGAATCCCAAGCAGGTTCCACACCTACCGCAGAGCCCGATAGGGGGTTTGATCTGATGACTGTGAGATCATGACCTGAGCCGAAATCACTAGTTGGATGTTTAACCTACTGAGTCACCCAGGTGTGCCTGTATCTGATTTTTTAAACTAGGTGAACAACCTTTATTTATTCTCCAAATATTTATATTTCAGGTCCTATGATATGATGCTTAGAAAATAGTCGCTGTCTTTCCCCAGGAATATCATTTCAATAATTTCTACCTCTTTGTACTATAGCATCAATTTCTCCATCTCCATGGGATTGTTCTTAATTAGCATAGAACAATCTTATTTCTCCTATCTTCCAATAACAGTCCCTCTTTATTTTTTAAAAATGTTATCTTTATTCCAGTATATTTAACACACAGTGTTATATAAAGTCATTCTTTATCAACCCACTTTCTCCGCTGCTACAGTCCAATATTTCTGCTGCCCTTTGCAGCAAACCTGCTGAGTTGTCTGTACATGTTGTCTACAGTTCGGTTCCCTCCTTCACCCTTAAATCCACGTCATTTACCTTCTACCCACACCATTCCACCAGAATTGTCTTTCCAAGTTGCTCAATCCAATGATTAATTTTCACTCATCTTACTTGACCTATCGGCATCATCTGACACTGTTGATCACTCCCTTCCCTGTGATGCACCTTCATCATTTGGCTTCTGGGATACCATTTTCTTCCTACTTTGCTGGTTGCTCTTCCTCACTTCTCTTTGCTGGTTATTCTTCTCCCTTACCTTTTATTTATTTTTATTTTTAAAAATTTTAAATGTTTTATTTTTTTTACATAATCTCTACATCCAACGTGGGGCTCAAACTCACGACCCCAAGATCAAGAGTTGCATGCTCTACCTACTGACTGAACCAGCCAGGCACCCCTTCCCTCATCTTGACATTGGAGTGCACCAGCCCTCAGTCTTTGGTTCTCTTCATTATTTACATTCCTTCTATAGCTAATCTCATCTAGTCTTTTGGCTTTATATGCCAGCTATCTGCCAATGACTCGCAAGTTAACGTCTTCAGCCCAAACTTCTCCCCTAAACTTCAGAATCATCCATGAACTGCTGAATTAACAGTCCAGTTGGATGTCTAATAGGCATCTGGAGTTTAAGAAGATTAAAACTGAGCTCCTAAGGCAATGACACTCATTAGTAATGAGCATACCTAGTATTCATATTGGGTTGTGAATATTACTTCTTACTAAAAGAAACTATGACTCCTTGAAGAATTGGCTGATTTCAAGGGGCAGAGAAAGAGCAGGATGAGCCTGGAAAATCTTGTGGTTCCAAAAAATAAGAAGATGCTAACAAACAAATAAACAAACAAAGCAGACTTGTCAAAAGAACACAAGCCATCCCAAAGACCAATGGCCACATCTGGGATAATTGAAGCAACAAAATAATGGTAGTAATGGATTATAAACCATAGAATAAAATAGATATCTATGAGTTCATAGTAATATGAATAAATAATTGGACAGATAAATAAATGATGGGAAGGAACAGCTCATCTAATAATAAAAGTAGAAGGAATGATGGCAACGGAAAATTATCATTTGGCAAACACCATAGTATTAATTTTTGCTTACAGGAATCATTAAGGCATACTAAAATTAGTGGATGAATACATGCTGAGAAACAAGACACTTATACAATCTCAAAGTGTCTTCACACAGGCACTTACTAATAACAAAGGGAAAGATAGTAACTTTCCATTGGAGAGATCAAGTGTTCAAAGTACATCATGGGTAATGAGACATTTCAACATCAGGAGCCTCTTTGATGTGATGGGCGGAGAGGGCCACGACATCACTTCTGTGGTGGTACTTCTAATACTTCATACCTGAATTTAATCATGAGGGAACAGCAGACAAACACAAATTGAGGGGCATTTTACAAAATAACTGATCAGTATTCTTCAAAAGTGTCAAGAGCACAAAAGACAAAGAAAGAATGAGAAACTGTCCCGGATTGGGACAGTTCATACTACCCAGAATCAATGTGAATTTCTTGGTGTCGATGATTGTACTTTGGCTATATAAATGTTAACATCTGGGGCAGCTGGGTGAAGGTTATGCATAAATTCATTGTACTATTTTTTGCAACTTTAAAAAGTGTTGAAGTTATCTCACGTGATTTCATTCACTCTCCGACCTCCTTTCTTATTGTTCATGCATTTACACACTCACTCCATTCAAACCACTCTGATCTGCCTGCCATCTCTTGAACATGTCAGGTGAGCTCCCTTTCCACGGGCAGGGCCCCTTTTCCCTGAATGCTCCCCCCACCCATCCATCCCCCCCCCCATTCCTTGGCTAACCTCCTCGTCTTTTTCAAGCCTTTGCTTAAACATCTTTTTCTCAATGGGCCTACTCTGACCACCATCTTTAAAAAAAATGCCAGACTTCCCTCTCAGTTATCCCTAATTTGCTACAAATTTGGGGCCATTTTTTATCAACTTTGAACACACATAAAATTTTTACTTATGTCATTTTTATTGTGTATCATCTATTGATACCAGCTAGCATATAAACTCTTAAGAGGGCAGGTTGCGGTCTTTTTTTTTTTTTTTTTCTCTGAGTATTCAGAACAGTCATTGTTAGGGTCGCCTGGGTGGCTCAGTCGGTTAAGCTCAGAGCCTGCAGCCTGCTTCAGATTCCGTGTCTCCCTCTCTCTCTGTCCCTCCCCCACTCAAGCTCTGTCTCTCTCTTTCTCTCAAAAATAAATAAACCTTAAAAATAATAACAAAAGAACAATCATTGTTACTCTGTATACAGTATATATATGTGTTACTGAACAACAGAAAAAACATATGCTTCTTTCCGCAGCTATTTATAAGTAATCAGGGAGTTAGACAAAAGATATAAATTACTATTTTTTAAATTGAGACACTATGGGAGCACCTGGGTGGCTGAGTCAGTTAAGCATCTGACTCTTGGTTTCAGCTCGGGTTATGAACTCATGGTTTGTGAGTTCCATCCTGCATTGGGCTCTGTGTTGACAGTGCAGAGTCTGCTTGGAATTCTCTCTCTCCCTCTCTCTCTGCCCCTCCCCTACTCGCTCTCTCTGTCTCTCTCCAAATAAATACATAAACTTAAAAAAAAAAATCAAGACACTATGTAAAGCTAAGAAGTTTAGGAGTACTCTTTCAGTTGCAAGTCAAAGAAACCCACTCAAGTTAGCTTAAGAAATAAAAAGGGGGCATTTACTCATTCACAAAATTCAACAGCCCGGAAGTAAACATAGGTAAGCTGGATTTAGGGAGGCTCACGGTCATCCTCAGAATTCCCTGATTTCTCCCTTCAACCTTCAAATCTACTTTCGTCTGAAACAGCTTGAGCCCCAGGCAGGTGATCTCCACCTGGTAGTTTCCAAAGCTCCAGCTGCGGGTTCTGGGGACCGACTGAGAGCAAGAAATTCGCCCCGCCTAGCGTGGATCACCCGCTCTGTGGCTCCGCTGCTCTGGCCTGGCCCACAGGCACAGCCCCCACACCACTTATACGAAGGGTGGAAGAATCAAAAGATAAAATTAATTACAGAGCTGAGCCAAACCTATTTGTGTAACCCGACAGAATACACATGGCCACTGTTGGAAGTATAGCACTCTGACCTCTGGTGGTTAGAAACCATGGAGAAAATTCAGCATTAGTTCAAAGACCACAGCAGTTAAAAAAAAATTTTTTTTAACGTTTTTATTTATTTTTGAAGGAGAGAGAGACTGAGGATGAGCCGGGGAGGAGCAGAGAGAGAGAGGGAGCCATAGAATTTGAAGCAGGCTCCAGGCTCTAAGCTGTCAGCACAGAGCTCGATGCAGGGCTCGAACTCTCAAACTGTGAGATTATGACCTGAGCCAAAGTCGGGTGCTCAACCAACTGAGCCACCTGGGCGCCCCTCTAAGATTTTATTTTTAAAATTTTTTTTCAACGTTTATTTATTTATTTATTTTTTTTGGGACAGAGAGAGACAGAGCATGAACGGGGGAGGGGCAGAGAGAGAGGGAGACACAGAATCGGAAACAGGCTCCAGGCTCTGAGCCATCAGCCCAGAGCCTGACACGGGGCTCGAACTCACGGACCGCGAGATCGTGACCTGGCTGAAGTCGGACGCTTAACCGACTGCGCCACCGACGCGCCCCCTAAGATTTTATTTTTAAGCAAGCTCTACACCCAATGTGGGGCTGGAACCCATAGCCCCAAGATCAAGAGTCACAGGCTCTGCCTTTTGTTTTTCCTCTTCACTGTTTTCGTCTATGTGAATTTTTGCATTTTTAATGACAGCATATAGTTTCTTTCTTCTAAAGTGTTCATATAAAGTTGTTAAAAAAAGACCAAAATAGGACTACTTAAGCTTCAGTTTTCTTCTCTGTAAACAGAGCATAATAAAAGAATAGACGTGGTACTACTAATTTATAGGATTACCTATAGAGTTATTGTGATGAATCTGATAATTCAGTGAGAGCTTAATGTGGTTACTGACACACACTTCTAAGTTCTCAAAAACTGTGAGCCTTTACTATTATTTTATAGATTCACTTGCATTTTTAGTGTCTTTGTGCACACAAATTGGCTTGTCTACCACCAAACTTTTTTTTTTTTTTTTTAACTAGGCTTCATACCCAGAATGGAGCCCAACGTGGGGTTTGAACTCACAAACCTGAGGTCAAGACCTGAGCTGAGATCAAGAGTCTGATACTTAGCCAACCAAGCCACCCAGGTGCCCCACCACCAAACATTTACAAAACATTTAATATTACATTATGGGCTGAAAAGCCAGTGATAAGTGTCTATTCTTATGAAGTTGATAGTCTAATTTGAGACTCAAAGCAGAGAGATTTAAACTTTATAAACACAATGTGATATATACATATGATGGAATATTATTCAGGCTTAAAAAGGAAGTCAATCCTGACGCATGCTACTATATTGACATGTTTGAAGACATTATGCTAAATGAAATAAGCTAGATACAAAAGGACAAAAGCTAGAGTAGTCAGATTTATACACTCAGGAAGTAGGACTATGGTTGCCAGCAGCCAGCTGGGAGAGGGAAAGGGAAGTTGTTTAATGAGTACAGATTAGTTTGGGAGGATGAAAATGTTCTGGCGATGGATGGGGTATGGTTGCCCAAAACTGTGAATGTACTCGATGCTACTGAACTGCACATTTAAAAACGGATAACATGGTAAATTTTATGTTACGTCCATCTCCCCAAAACTTTTTTTTAAGTATTAATATAAAGGAAAATCAAAGTACCACAAAATAACAGACCAGTAACTTATAAATTATCAAGTGCCATTTGAATTTTATTCATCAAATGTGTCTTTATTTTTTGAATAAGTAGTACATGTCCACGGTACAAAAATAAAAGTTACAAAAGGGAATACAGGAAAAGCAAATCTTCCTATAGTCAACATATACATTTATATACGTATATATTGCAATAACTATACTCAGACACTGTAAACACTGTTGAAACTTTCTTTTTCCGCTCAACAATGTTTTGGGTAGTACATTAAAAGCAACCTTGTTCTTTTTTTAAAATTTTAAAAAGAGTTTTATTTATTTATTTTGTGTGTGTGTGTGAGAGAGAGCGAGAGAGCATAAGGCAAACTTGTTCTTTTTAAAGAGCTGTATAGATACCATAAATGTATTTAACAAATCCCCACTGAGAAGCCAGAGAGGGTTTCTGTATTTTGTTATTACAAGCAACATTTCAAAGAATCATCTGGCACATACGTCATTTTGTGTAACTGTGAGCATTTCTGTCAGATAAATTCCTAGAGGTTTGGTCACCGGCTCTTCAAGTGATTGATGTTAAAAGCACCCCCCCATTCCCATTTCCCCATTCCTCGCAGCCAACGAGTCCATTCAGGTTTTCAATATTTATTCATGTCTGAAGTGTTGTCCTCAAACCCATCCTCCAGAAAGAATAATCTGCTCAGACACTTTCGTGCTACCTAATACATCCAGGATAAGGTCTAATATCTTTATTTTGGCAAACAAGGCTCAACTTCTGGTCCTGCATTTTCTCTATCAACCCTTCTGTACCTTCATCACCCACTTTAACTCTCTTTGCTGATCTAAGAGTTTACAGTTTCAGGCCTCCATGCATTTGCTCTTACTATCTCCTTGGCCTGGCCTACCCTCCTCCATTTCTGTCACTTCTGTTGTGGGGAGTCTAGACCCCCTCATGCAAAAAGAAGAACCTCCCCCTTGGGCTCCACTGGTCTGCGTGCATTCATCTTCCTCAGCCATTGCTCTTCCCCACCGAAACTGTATCTGTGGAGCAGCCTGAGATAGTGGTAGGGGCTTGTCTCTTTTTTCCTTTCTAGTTCTGCAACCAGCACAGTGCTTGAGATCATGTGGTGTGCACTCAGTAAAATCTCTTTACCTGAACTCAACTAGATCTTGGGGGGAAAGGGATGGAGTCATTCATCCATTCATTCATTCAAGGTATACTGATAGGCCATTAAGTGCAAGATTATGTGCTAGGCAGTGGGATTACAGTAAAAGAGATGGGACAACATAAACATGCAATTCTAATTCAGCTGGGTAGGGACTGCAGAGGACTCTAGGTCACAGTTTAGATTTTTTTCATGGAAATGGTGAGCCGAGGGTGGTATTGTAATTAGAAGGAATCACACTAGAAACAAAGCTCATGATTTCTGACTTCTTGCTCATGGCGAATTGTCTTCATTTTTGAAAGAGGAGATGCTCTTCTGGTAAACAAGGTCAAGCACAGTGTCCTGGGTAAAACATAATAACGTGAGCTAACACTTACATGGGAACTAGGTCAGAATCAGTATACTCCACGAAAGTTCTCTTTCTCTGCTAAACTGCCTTAATATTTGGCGCTACACTGTCTTCTAATGGATAAAAAAAAAAAAAACCCTTCTTCCTTGGTGTTAAATGATCTATATTGTTTAATCAAATTGTTCTTTGTCCTATTCTACTCTCCTCTCCAGTATGACCTCATTTCACAAAAGGTTGAGGAAGCAAGTAAAATGAAATGAAAATAGCAGGTTCTTTCAGAATTGAATTCAGCACAGAGGATTGCCACTACTAGCAGAGTAACTTTAGGCAAGTACTTACACTCCCTGTTTCCCCTTTTGTAAAATAATAATAATAATAATAATAATAATAATAATAATAATTAAAAATAATAATAATAAATGTTAAGAGCTTAATATGGTGCCTGACACATAGTAAGAGCTCAGCAGAAGATAGCTGTTAAGCGATTCTAAGAACCTGAGATTCTGGTGTCTAATTTCGCTCTTGCAACCAAAAAAATTCTAACTGTAATCTTTACCCAAGCAAGTTAGACCTGAACTCGCGCTTTCAGCGATGAGGCAGTTTGCCCTCTCCCGGCCACCGTCTTGGAGCATGCGCAAATAAACGTGGCGGGACGTAAGTGTCATGGCGAGCTCCATCTAAAGTGTTTCCCGTATCCGCAGAACGGCGTGTGGATCCTCTCACTTGGGACTGGTGTGTGATTCCCTGACCTCTGGGTAAGGGTGGCGGGGGGATCAGTGTGGGGCGGAGTGTGGCTAGAGCTCCTTTAATGGCGGAGCCTGGTTTCCCCCGTTTCGGCCTTTCTCGGGCCGTTTGCTGGCTTGTTTCGTAGTTGAAACGGGACTCGCCAGCTGGGGTCAGGGAATTGGGAGGCGGGGAGCGCTGCCAGAAGTGAGGACCGAGTGGTTGGCGTTGCGTGCTGCAGGGCTGCGAGGAATATTTAAAGGAACTCGTCCCTTATTGTCAAATCTAATTTCATTCGTTTTCCCACTTGCGCTGAATTTGTGTGATGGATGGGGACGAGGCGTTCGCAGTTCGGTAGCTTTCACAGAGCTGTACCTCAAGAATTGAAACAGAAGTTGGCCGGAAGAGCCAGTGGCTTGATTTTTCACTCTTGTTCCCTTTTATACTCATAAAACCTCTCTCTGAATCTCGGGACGCCACGTGTTTTTCTGGTGGAAGGTGATCTGGATACGTCCCTCACTGCCTAATCCCTATTTTGTAGCTGGTATTAATTGAATCACGCAGACGTGTTGTAGTGCTGGGCAGTGTTTATTACTGTGGCCAGACGCTGGGTCACCATCGTGGCAAATTCGGTGGATGTAAACACACCTGACCCAGTCAGTAAGGAGGTGGAAGTAGTGTGGAACATCATTAACTTTGCTGTAGAAAGCTCTCTTTTATGACGTCTAATCCCTTTTAAGTAGTTTTAAAGAGCCCTTATGTGGTTTTGTGAACTTGTTGGGAGCTCGCTTTTTCTAATGAGTTTTTATTTTCCAGACTTCTCTTTCCAGAGGATTTGAGACTGATTGCAGATAATCAAGGTACTTATTTATTTCAAACCTTCTGTGCTTGAAGAAAGTGTTCCACATTGGAATGTTCACAAAGGCAGTCTAGCGTCTCAGTAATGCTGTCACCATCATTATCTGGAAATGCCATCGTCTCCATATCATGCCAGATCAGTAAATCTAAGAGACATTTTCATTAATTTCAGCCTTTTTTGTACATTCAGCAGCACTGACCTTGTTGGCCTCTTTGACATGCTGTCTTCCTTTGCCTTCTATCCCCTACTGATTTTCTCCTTTTCTGATTGTTGCTTCTTAGTCTCTATGATAGGCTGGTTGTCTTCTTTTTGGCAGTTAAATTTGGAGTTCCTCAAGGCTTGGCCCTGTATTCTTTTCTCTTTCTGGACGATCTAATATATATTCATCTTTGTCAGTGCTGTTGTTGTTGTTATTTATTTTAGCCATCCTGGTGTGTATGAAGTGGTATCTCATTGTGGTTTTGATTTGCATTTCCCTTATAGGTAATGATATTGACATCTTCTCATGGGCTTATTGGCCATCTGTATACCTTTGGAGACCTGTGTACTCATCTCTTTGGTCATATTTTACATTGGGTTGTTTGTCTTTTTATTGTTGACTTGTGTACTCACTGTATTCTGGTACTAGATGTATATCAGACATGTAATTTCTAAATATTTTCTCCCGTTGTATGAGTTTTCTTTTCACTTTCTTGATGGTGTCCTTTGAAGCATATACATTTTTAATTTTGCTGAAGTCCGGTTTTTTTTGTTGCTTGTGCTCTTGGTGTCATAACTAAGGAAGGAATAATGCTTAATCTAACATCACGCAGATTTACATCTATATTTTCTTCTAAGAGTTTTATTGTGTTAGCTTTTAAATTTAGGTCTGTGGTCCGTTTTCAGTTAAGTTTTGTATGTAATGTGAGGAAGGGCTTCAGCTTCTTTCATTGCATGTGGATTGTTCTTTCCCCCCATTAAATTTTTTTTTGGCACCCTGGTTGAAATCAGCTGATGAGGTGGTATATTTTTGATGAACATTCTTGATGATTTTTATGAGAGAGTAACTCTAGGATAAAGATTTTCAAACTTTAGTACACATCAAGATCACCTGGAGGCTTGTTATAGATTGCTGGGCTTTACTCAGAGTATCTGATTCAGTAGGTCTGGCGTGGGGCCCGGGAATTTTCATCTCTCCCAAGTTTCCCAGTGGTGCTAATCATGCTGATCTGGGAACCACGAACTATGAAAACTACTGGTGTAGGACTTTGGTTCACAATGTGGTTACACATGTAAGAATTACTAGAAGGTTTAAAAAATAGTATCCATCTCCAGGCTCTGTTCCCCCATTTTTTTTTTTTTTTTTTAAAGTAATCTCTACTTCTAGCTTGGGGCTTGAATTCAAGACTGTGAGACCAAGAGCTGCATGCTTTACCTACTCAGCTTGCTAGGTGCCCCTGTTGCCCTTGATTGATTGAGTTGCCCTGGGGCTCAGTTGCCGGTAGGTTACAAAAGCTCCTCAGGTGAATGCAGTGAGCACTCAAGCTTCAGAATCTGTGTCTTCCCCTCTCTCTGCTCTTCCCTGTTTGAGCTCTCTCTCTCTTTCTGTCTCTCAATAAATAAACGACAAAAAAAAAAAAAAAAAAAAAAGGTTGAGAATCTCTGGGAGAATGATGGTTCTCAATCAGGGATGTGTAGTGGAATCATCTGGGCAAGCTTTAAGTTAATGTCCTTATATTCCACTCCTTGGAAATTATAATTCAGAATGGGACCTGGGTATTTGATACTATAAAAACTCTCCTAATAAATCTCAAATGCAAATAACACTACTATAGGATATCGCTTTATATATTTTTCCTAACATTTTCAGTATCTCCCTTTTCACTGACGATTTATATTCCCTTCATCAAACTTGAATTCCTCAGCCTTTTGAGCAAAAAACTGTATGATCTGTTGTTTCCTTTCAATGTTGTCTTGTTTCTTTTTAGTCTCAGACTTTCATTTCCTTCTTACTCATTTACAAATTTCTGAGGGCTAATGGTTCTACCAGTTTGTTGGAAGGAAAAGCTTTACAAATAGTGATGAGATGGTTCAAGTCCTTATGCAGCCAGATTTACGATCCTCTGCTTTATATTTGTTCTCCTTTGTTTCTCTAAATTGAATTTCTAGAAATGGAATTGGTGGATCACAGGATATACTGTATATGTCTTGGGGAGCCTGGGTGGCTCACTCTGGATTTTGGCTCAGGTCATGATCTCACGGTTTGGGAGCTGGAGCCCCATGTTGGGCTCTGCGCTGACAGCATGGAGCCTGCTTGGGATTCTCTTCTTTTTCTCTCCACTCCCTTATTCATGCGCAAGTGCGTGTGTGCTCTCTCTCAAAATAAACATTTTAGAAAAGGGTATATATGGTTTAAAGTTTGATATGTATTGCTAGGAAGACTTCCGGAAAGAATAAACCAGCTTTACCATGCTTTCGGTCAACAATAGGGTTTTGTCCGTCTTTTTTTTTTATTGGTGGGGTAGACAAAAAAATAATTTATTGTTTAAACGCTCACTATTAGTGTGCTTGAGCATTATTTCCAGTGCTTATTGGCTATTTGCATTTCTTGAAGGCCTGTTTTTCCTTTGCACCCCCCCCCCCTTTTTTCCTGGAATATGTTTATTTCTTCGCATCACATTAGACTCTTGCATTGTTTGGGCTTTGCCAATGAGGCAGAACTATAGTTGGGGGGGCTTGGCGTTGAGGCCTGGGTTCTAAATGTAACTCTGTTGGTGTGCACATCTTTTTGCTTCTTTGGATTTCAGTTCTATGAGAGGCTTAGCAATGTTTCCTACTCCCTGTACTGCATGATGTTGTATGTCTCCTCTCCTCTTTCTTTCTCCATTCCTTTCCCTTCCTTGAATCAATACACAGGGCTATATGGGGTGTAAAAAGTGTAATTAAAAAAGTATGGCTTTTAATGTGTCCTTTAATTCACAGTCCTTCACTAGTTCTTTAGTAACATTTGAAGGCAGTACCTGTCTTAGCCTTTCTCATTTAGCCTCTTTATTTCATAGACTAACAGTGGTAGAAGAAACTCTGAGGGTTATTAGGTGTTTGCTTTAGATTCCAATCCAGTATAAGAAAGATGAGCTAAATTTACCTTACGCATCTTATTCATTCATTCATTTGGTCAACAGATACTGTTTGCCTGCTCTGTGCTGGGCATTGTTGTAGGCGTCACAGAGACAGTGGTGAAAACGAGGTAATGCCTTTTTTGCTGATGGAGGTGACACTGTGGTGAGAGAGATGGAGTTCTGTTCTGCAGTTACGGTGTCAGGTTAGAGGTCAGTGTGAGTGTGTGTGGATGCTTGGTCTCTGTGTGGTTGTCTTCGATGTGGTGGTTAGGAAAGGTCTCTCCCAGGAGGTGTCATTTGAATAGAGAAGTGGACAGCAAGCCATACAGCTATTTGGGGGATGATGTTCCAGGCAGAAAAAAAAGCCAAGTGTGGAGCCCTTGGAGTCAGAAACTAGTTTGGCATACTCAGAGAATATGGAAAAGGTTTAGTATAGTCGGGACAGAGCGGGTAGCCTCGGGCCGTCTCTTGTTAGACTGGGTCATCTATAGTAAAAAAAAAAAAAAAAAAAAAAAAAAAAAATTATTGAGAACCTGCAATGTGCTAGATGTAGTTTGAGGCACCAGAGGGGATAACACAGTGGACAGAGCCCACAGAAACTTTTACCTTTGTGGAGTACATCTTCTAGTAGAAAGAGGTAGATGTTAACCAAGTAATGAAAACATCGAAGCAGGTATGAGATGCTGTGGTCGAGGAACAGGGCGGGGAAGGGGAGTAGCAAGTGTGTGTATATGTGATGAGGTGGGAGTTGCCCGGGAAGATTTCACTGGTGGTCTCTGAGCAAAGCCCTGAGGCATCCAGGCAACACTGAGACCCTGGGGTGAGTGTGTACCTGGTGGCTGTGAGCTAGTAAGGAGCCCATGTGTCATGGAAGGAGAAGAGGGGATGGTAGGAGATACAGGCAGAGAGGTGACAGGAGGCCGATTATGTAGGTCCTTGCAGGTCTTTGCACTGATTTTGTTTTTTTTTACTCTCAGAGGGAATACCATTGGCAGGTTTTGATCTGAAGCTTGAGATGAAGTTAGGTTTTAAAGGATCCCTGGCTCCTGGGCTGAAAATGTCCTTTGCGAATTAAGGATAGTAGCAGGGAGACTACCTATGGCGATAATCCACGCAAGAGTGGATGTTGGTTTGGACCAAGAATGTGGCAATGGGTACAGTTAGAAATAGATTCTGAAAATATATTTTATTAGTTAAAAAAATTTTTTTTTGATGTTTATTAATTTTTGAGAGACAGAGACAGAACATGAGCGGGAAGGGTTAGAGAGAGGGAGACACAGACTCTGAAGCAGGCTCCAGGCTCTGAGCTGTCAGCACAGAGCCCGACGCGGGGCTTGAACTCACGAACTGCGAGTTCATGACCTGAGCTGAAGTCGGCCGCTCAACCGACTGAGCCACCCAGGCGCCCCAGAAAATATATTTTAAAATAGAGCCAGCAGGATTTTGTTGGTGCATTGGATGTAGGGTGAAGGAAGGAGTCAGGGATGACACCACGATTTTTGCCTGGAGCAGGTACAAGGTTGGGATTGCCTTTAAATGAGATGGGGAGAGTTGTGAGAGGGTCTGGTGTGATGGTGGTGGTGATGATGGTGGTGGTGGTGTGCGAGGTGGCGGGGTGTGATGTGGTGGTTGTGTGTGCGGTTGGGTGGGGAGAGTCAAGAGTTCTGGTTTTGACTTAGGTTTGAAACAACTATTCGACATTATCAGGCAGGGGTGTGGAATTGAGCAGGCAGCTGGACATTTGAGTCTGAAGTTCAGGGGAGGTCTAGGGGTGGTTATAGAAGCATCTGCAGTTGGTATTTCAAGGTCATGGAACTAGATGAAATCGGATAGGGTGGTCCCCAGATTCATGGGGGCATTTCGACGTTGGGAAGTGGGAGAGAGGAGGAGGAGCCAGCAAAGGAGACTTGGGGTGTGGCTGACGTGGTAGGAGAAGATCCCACAGATCGTGGGGTCCCGGAAGTCAGTGAACAAAGTACCGTAAGGAGAGAATGGTCAGTATGCCAAGTGCTGCAGAGAGGGTCCTATAAGATGATTGAATATCTATGATTGTATGTATCGTTGGAAGTCACTGACATCACGACAGGCAATTTTGGTGGAAAGGTGGGGGTGAAAGCCTGGTTCATGAGATAATGGAGTGGGGGGTGGGGGCAGAGATCAGAAACTATACGTGTCGACAGCTCTTGCAAGGTATTTTTATTTTATTTTATATTTTTTGAGTATAGTTGACCCACAATGTTACATTAGTTTCAGGTATACAACTTAGTGATTTGACAGGTTTATACATTATGGTGTGTTCACCACAATTGTAGCTACCGTCTTTCCCGTTACTTGGCTTGTTACGGTGTCATTGACTGTATTCCTTACGCTTTTGCTTTTCTCCCATGACTTATTCCATAACCGGAGGCCTGATCTCCCAATTTGCCCTTCTCCCATCTTGCCCAGTCCCCTACCACCTTCCCCGCTGGCAAACATCAGCTTGTTCTCTGTGTTTATAGTTCTGATTCTGCTTTTTGTTTATTTATTTATCTTTTAGATGGAATTTATGAGTAGAATCATATGGCGTTTGTCTTTCTCAGGCTGACTTATTTCACTTAGTGTGATACCTGCTAGGTCCATCCATGTTGTCTCAAACGGCACAATGTCATCCTTTTTATAGCTGTGTAATATTCCATCGTGTGTGTATACTGCATTTTCCTTGTCTGTTAGCCTATTGATGCACACATAGATGACTTCCGTGTCTTGGCCGTTGTTCATAATGCTGCAGTGAACATGGGGCTGCACATATCTTTTCGAGTTAGTGTTTTCGTTTTCCCTGGCTAAATACCTGATAGTGGAATTATTAGATCATCTATTTTTAATTTTTTGAGGAACCTCCATACTGTTTTCCATGGTGTCTGCACCAATTTACACTCTCACCAACAGCACATGAGGGTTCCTTTTTCTTCATATCCTTGTCCACACTTGTTGATGCTTGTCTTTTTGAGTTTAGCCATTCTAACAGGCGTGAGGTGATATCTCTTTGTGATTTTGGTTTGCATTTCCCTGATGATTAGTGATATTGAGCATTGTTTCATGTGTCTGTTGGCCGTCTTTATATCTTTGGAAAAATGCCTGTTCAGGTTTTCTGTCCATTTTTAATTGGATTATTTTTTTTTCTTTTTGGTGTTGAATTGTAGTTTTTTATATATTTGTGTTAACCCCGTATCGGATATATCATTTGCAGACATCTTCCCCCTTCAGTAGATTGTCTTTCTGTTTTGTTGACATTTCCTTTGTTGTGCAAAAACATTTCATTTGACATAGTTCCAGTGGTTTGCTTTTGTTTCCCTTGCCTTTGGAGATGTATCTAGAAAAATGTTGCTTTGGCTGATGTTAGAGAAATAGCTGCCTGTGTTGGCTTCTAGGATTTTTATGGTTACAGGTCTCACATTGAGTTCTTTAATCCATATTGAGTTTATTTTTATGTATGGTGTAAAAAAGTGGTCTAGTTTCATTCTTTTATGTGTAGCTGTCCAGTTTCCCAGCACCATTTGTTGAAAAGACTGTCTTTTCCCCATTGTATATTCCTGCCTCCTTTGTCATAGATTAGTTGACCATATAAATGTGGGTTTATTTCTGGCATCTCTGTCCTGTTGTGTTGATCTATGTGTCTGTTTTTGGGCCAGTACCATACTGTTTAATTATTACAGCTTTGTAGTACCTCTTAAAATCTGGAATTGTGATAACTCCAGTTTTGTTCTTCTTTCTCAGGATTGCTTTGGCTATTTGGAGTCTTCTTTGGTTCCATACAGATTTCATTGTTATTTGTTATGGTTTTGCAGAAAATGCTTTTGGCATTTTAATAGAGATTGCATTGAATCTTTATTAAATTTCTTTGGGTAATATGGATATTTTGACAATATTAATTCTTCCAGTCCATGAGTATGGAATATCTCTCCATTTGTTTATGTCGTTTTCAGTTTCTCTCATTAGTATCTCGCAGTTTTCAGTGTGAGAACCCTTTGTATACAGGTCTTTCTCTTTTTTCTCTTCTATGATTTTAGTGTAAAGAAATGCTACTGATTTCTGGTATTCACTTTGTGTCTTGCCACTATACTGAATTCGTTTAGTACTTCTAGTAGTTTTTGGTGGAATCTTTAGGATTTTCTGTGTGTAGTATCATGTCATCTGTGAGTAGTGACAAGCTTAACTTCTTCTTTACCAATATAGATGCCCCTTGTGTCATTTTCTAGTGTGATTCCTGTGGCTGGGACTTCCAGGACTATGTTGAGAGAAGTGGTGAGAGTGGATGTCCTTGTCTAGTTTCTGACCTTAGAGGGAAAGCTCACAGTTTTTCACCATTGAGGATGGTGTTAGCTGTGGGTTTTTCATATATGGTCTTTCTTATGTTTAGGTATGTTCCCTCCAATTCCATTTTGTTGAGAGTTTTTATCATGAATGTATGTTGAATCTTATCAGATACTTTTTCTGTATCTATTGTGGTGATCATATGATTTTTATTCTTTGTTTTGTTGATATGGTTCATGATGTGAATTGGTTTGTGAATATTGAATCATCCTGGCGTCCTAGGAATAAGTCCCATCTGATCGAGGTGAATGATCTTTTTAATGTATTGTTGTATGAAGCTTGCTAATATTTTGTTGAGGAATTTTGCATCTCTGTTCATCAGGAATATTGGCCTGTAGTTTTCTCTTTCTGTGGTGTGTTTGGTTTTGGTATCAGGGTAATGCTGGCCTCATAGAATGTATTTGGAAGCTTTCCTTCCTCTTCTATATTTTGGAATAATTGGAGGAGCATCGGTATTAATTGTTCTTTAAATGTCTGATAGAATTCACTGGTCTTGTATTTTTATTTTTTGGTAGTTTTTTGGTTACCAATTTAATTTCATTACTTGTAATCGGTCTATTCCTTTCTTTTTAAAATTATCTTTTTTTTTTTTTTATTTGAGAGAGAGAGAGAGAGAGAGAGAGAGAGGAAGAGAGGATGTTAGTGAGGGAGAGGTAGAAGGAGAGAGAGACAGAGAATCTTAGGCAGGCTTCATGCTCTGCGTGGAGCCCAACACAGGGCTTGATCCCATGACTCTGGGATCATGACCTGAACCAAAATCAAGAGTTGGACACTCAACTGACTGAGCCACCCAGGCTCCCTAGTTTATTCAGATTTTCTATTTTTTCTTGGTACAGTTTTGGAAGATGTATGTTTCTAGGAGTTTATTTCTTCTAGGTTGTTCAATTTGGTGCCATATAATTTTCATAGTATTCTCTTATAACCCTTTGTATTGTGATATGAGTTGTCATTTCTCTCTTGTTTCTCATTTATTTGAGTCCTTTCACCTTTTTTTCTTGATAAGTCTGGTTAAAAGTTTTTCAATTTTATCTTTTCAAGAACCAGTTCTTGGTTTCATTGATTTTTTTCCTATTGTTATTTTAGTCTCTACGTCATTTATTTCTGCTCTGATCTTTATTATATCCTTTCTTCTACTCATTTTGGGCTTTGTTCTTTTTTTAGTTCCTTTAGGCATAAAGTTAGATTGAGTTTTTTGTTTCTTGAGGTAGGCCTATATGGCTATATATTTCTCTTTAAGGACTACTTTCTGTGTGTCCCATAGATTTTGGACTGTTGTGTTTTCGTTTTCATTTGTCTCCATGTATGTTTAAATTTTTTTCTTTGATTTCTTGACCCATTGGTTGTTTAGTGGCATGTTGTTTAGTCTTCATGTGTTTGTGTTTTTTCCAGTTTTTTTCTTGTAATTTGTTTCTAGTTTTATACCATTATAGTTGGAAAAGATGCATGGTATGATTTCAGTCTTTTTAAATTTACTGAGGCTTGTGTTTATGACCTACTATCCTGGAGAATATTCCTTGTACACTTGAAAAGAATGTGTATTCTGTTATTTTGGATGAAATATTCTGTGTATGTTATATCCATCTGCTCCAGTGTATCATTCAAATACATTCTTTCCTTACTGATTTTCTGTCTGGATGATCTATCCATTGATGTAAGTGAGGTGTTAAAGTCCTCTATTGTTGTATTACTGTTAATTTCTCTCCTTATGTCTGTTAATATTTATTTTACCTATTTATGTGCTCCAGTGTTGGGTGCATAGATACTTACAATTGTTATATTCTCTTGCTGGATTGATCCTTTTATCATTATGTATGTAATGCCAGTGCCCTTTTTTGTCTCTTTAACAGTGTTTGCTTTAAAGAAGTCTATTTTGTCTGGTTGGAGTATTAGTACCCCGGCTTTTTTTTTTTTTTTCTTCTTCTTCTTTTGCTTCCATGTGCATGGTGAATGTTTTAGCACTCCTTTGCTTGTAGTCTGTGTGTGTCTTTAGATCTAAGGTGAGTCTCTTGTAGGTGATGTACAGTGGGTCTTGTTTTTTTTTGTTTTTTAATTTTTTTTAATTTTTAAATTTTTATTCTTTAACGTTTATTTATTTTTGAGACAGAGAGAGACAAAGCATGAATGGGGGAGGGTCAGAGAGAGGGAGACACAGAATCTGAAACAGGCTCCAGGCTCTGAGCTGTCAGCACAGAGCCCGACGCGGGGCTCGAACTCACGGACCGCGAGATAGTGACCTGGCTGAAGTCGGACGCTTAACCGACTGCGCCACTCAGGCGCCCCTGGTTTTCTTTTTTTTAAACATTGGAGCATTTAGGCCATTTACATTTAAAGTAATTATTGATAGGTGTGTATTGCTATTTAAAAATTCTGTTTTCTGGCTATTTTGTAGTTCTTTGTTCCTTTCTTTTGCTCTGTTTCCTCGAGATATTGTTTGGCCTTCTCTCTCTTTATTTCTTGTGTACCTATCATAGGTTGAGTTTGTGGTTACCATGAAGTTCATTCATATATAGCATGCTAAATAAAGAGCAATTCATATTAATTTGATGGTCATTAGGGGCGCCTGGGTGGCGCAGTCGGTTAAGCGTCCGACTTCAGCTCAGGTCACGATCTCGCGGTCCGTGAGTTTGAGCCCCGTGTCGGGCTCTGGGCTGACGGCTCAGAGCCTGGAGCCTGCTTCCGATTCTGTGTCTCCTTCTCTCTCTGCCCCTCCCCCTTTCATGCTCTGTCTCTCTCTGTCTCAAAAATAATTTGATGGTCATTTAAGTTCAAACACATTCTAGAAAAAAACAGAAACGGAAAATCATTTTCCTTTTTCTTTTTCGCCTTCTCTTTTTACTCCCTTCTGCACATTTTCTGTATATGTTGTCATATTTTGCATCTTTTTCTTATGTCTAATTGGCCATTTCTTTTCCACTTAAAGAAGTCCCTTTTACGTTCTTTGTGAGGCACGGTTTAGTGGTGATAAACTCCTTTAACTTTTGTTTGTCAGGAAAACTGTTTCTTTCCTTTAAATCTGAATGATAATCTTGTTAGGTAGAGTCTTCTTGGTTGTGGGTTTTTTCCTTTCAGTGCTTTGAATATATCACGCCTTGCTCTTCTGGCCTGCAGAATTTCTGCTGAACAATCAGCTGATAGCCTTATGGGGTTTCCCTTTTAGGGAACTTTTTGTTTCTCTCTTGCTGCTTTTAGGGTTCTCTCTTTTTTAACCTTTGACATTTTAATTATTATGTGCTATGTTGTGGACCTCCTCGGGTTCTTCTTGTTTGGAACTCTGCTTTTTGGACCCGGATGTGTATTTCCCTCTTTAGATTAGGGAAGTTTTCAGTTTTTACTTCTTCGAATAAGTTTTCAGAACCTTTCTCTTTCTTCTGAGACCCCTGTAATGTGAATGTCTGTTTGCTTGATGTTATCCAAAGATCTCTTAAACTTCTCATTTTATAAAAATTGTATTCTCATTGCTGTTCAGCTTGTGTGCCCTCCATTACCCTTTGAGATTGCTGATATGTTCTTCTGCATCCTCTAACGTACTGTTGATTCCTTCTAGTGTGGTTTTTATTGGGGTTGTTGTATTCTTTATGTCAGATTGGTTCTTTTTAATATTTTCTATCTCTTTCTTGAAGGTCTGACTGAGCTCTTCCAGTCTTTTCTCCAGCCCACTGAGGACCTTTACAATCATTGCTTTAAATTCGTTATCAGGCATACTGCTTAAATCTGTTGCATTTAATTCCTTTACTGAGGCTTTTTCTTTTCTTTTATTCTTTTAGAACATATTCTTCTGTTTCTCCATTTTGCTTAACTTTTTGTGTTTGTTTCTATGGATTAGGCAAAATGGTTATTTCTCCAAAAGTTGAAAGACTGGTCTTGTGTATGGAGACCCTATGCAGACTAGGTATGCTTGCTGACTTGTGCTGGCTGGAGCTGTGTCCATATGTGCTTAGTTACTCTTTTAACTGTACTCTTTTAACTTTAGCCGTACTCTTTCACTCCTTTAAACTGGCTTTTTAGGGACACCTGGGTGGTGCAGTCGATTGAGCGTCTGACTCTTGTTCTTGGCACAGGTCATGGTCTCACGGTTTGTGAGTTCGAGCCCTGCATTGGGCTCTGTGCTGACAGTGTGGAGCCTGCTTGGAATTCTCTCTCCCCCTCTTGCTGTCCTTCCCCGACTCGTATGCATGCTTGCTCTCTCTGTCTCTCTCTCTTTCTCCCCCAAATAAGTTAATAAACTTAAAAATTTTAAACCATGGCTTTTTTTTTTTTTTAATTTTTAAATGTTTGATTATTTTTAAGAGAGAGAGAGAGAGAGAGAGAGAGAGAGAGAGAGAGAGAGAGAGAGAGAGCGAGACCCAGAATCCGAAGCAGGCTCTAGGCTCTGAGCTGTCAGCACAGAGCCCGACCTGGGTCTCGAACCCACGAACTGCAGGATTGAGACCTGAACCGAAGTCAGATGCTTAACTGACTGAGCCACCCAGGTGCCCCAAAACCATGGCTTTTAAAAGAAAGATTAAAGAAAAAGGAATTTAAAGAAGAAAAAATAATAAAAGGAGAAAAGAAAAAAGAGAACAAGGACAAAACCAAAAAGAAAAACATAATAAAACAAGACAAATTTTAAAAAGTTACAAAAAACCCAGTAAAAATTAAAACACACATAAAACACAGAACTGTAGCTTGTTTTCTTTGCCCCAATAACCTAGGACGGCTGGTGTGGGTTTGTGGGTCCTGGGCTTGCTGAGGTCACAAAGTCCCTGTGATGACCGCTCCCACCAGTTATGCCATCCAGACCCTCCAGTTTCCATGTTGGAATCTGCCTCTGAGGGCAGCCAGACCCTTCTACGGTCTGGTGTTTTGACGTGGAGAGGGAGAGAGCATTCCCACACTTGGTCCACCCTTTCAAACCGTGGCTTTTCTTCTAGGGCTGGTGTGGGCTCGCAGACCCTGGGCTGGCAGAAGGCACAGGCTGTTGGGAGAATTGGACCTGCCTGTCGTGGTGCCTGACCCTGTTCCAGTCTAGGCTTTTTAGGTGGGGTGGGAGCATTAATGTGTCGTTCTCCGTTCTCCAGTCCCTCTGTCCTGGCGCTTTCCTGCAGCCCTTCTGCTGCTTGGCGGAGGTCTGGCGTTGCCTCCCTTATATGCTAGTTGCTCTGTTAAACTGTGGGTTTTTTTTCCTGGGCCCAAGGACAGAAGGATCTCCTGGTTTCTCAGTACTGTCCTTCCCCACCGCAGTGCACGGTGTCGGGGGTGGGCATTCCCTTTGTCACCGTATCTCCGTCTCTAGCTGTTCTGTCTTTGGTTGTTGTGTAGCTGCTCAGTCAGCCCTCAGTTCTTCAGGAGGAATTGTTCTATTAATAGGCGTAATTTGGTGTGTTCTGTGGAGGAGGTGAGTTTCAGAGTCTTCCTACGTCATCCTCTTGAATTGGAACTTGCAGGACTTTTTCTTTCTTTTTTTTGTTGAGTTCTTAAATTTTTTTAATGTTTTATATTTGAGAGAGAGAGCGAGCGAGCGAGCACGAGCAGGGGAGGGGCAGAGAGACTGAGACGGAATCTGAAGCGGCCTCCAGGCCCCGAGCTGTCAGCACAGAGCCCAACGAGGGGCTTGAACTCCCGAGCAGTAAGGTCGTGACCTGAGCCTAAGTGGGACACTTAACTGACTGAGCCACCTAGGTGCCCCTCTTTTTTTTGGTTAAGTTTTTGTTTTAATTCCAGGATAGTTAACATACAGTGTAAGATTAGTTTCAGGTGTACAGTGAGTGATTCAACACTTCCACGACACCCTGTGCTCAGCACATGTGCTCTCCTTATTCCCCATCTCCTGTTTCACCCGTCCCCCACCCGCCTGCCCTCCGGGAACCATCAGTGTGTTCCCTAGCATTAAGAACCCGTTTCTTGGTTTGCCTCTTCATCTCTTTTCTTTCCTTTTGCTTTGTTTCTTAAATTCCACGGATGAGTGAAATCACACGGTATTTGTCTTTTCTCGGGCTGACTTGCTTCGCTTAGTATAATACTTTCTGGCTCCATCCACATCATTGCCAAGGGACAAGGAGTGTTTCTTTAAGGGAGAGAAACGTGAGTGAGATAGTACATGGAGGAGGTGGGTTCAAGATAAGGTTTTTGTTTTTTCAGTGGGAGAAATAGCAGCGAGTTTGTATCTAGGCAGTAATGATTGAGTAGAGAGACGGTGACGATGCCGAAAGAGCGGCCACTGCTGGGCTTCTGTGCTTGAGGAAGTCAGAGTGGAAGGGCTGTTCTTGGGAGGGTGGGGTGTTCATTCATAGTAACATTGCTGGGCAGAGTCCATGGACCATCTCCCTGTAAAAGAAGAAGTTTTCCATGTGTGCAGAGTGGGGGAGAGGATCTGAGGGCCTGCTTCACTCAGGCCTTCTGTTTTTGGCACCATCTTTAGCCTCATGAAGAGGAGATCGATGAGAAATTAATTTTCAGAAAATTCCTAAGATAAATGAGTTTTAGTTTCTTCACTGCAGTTTTTTAGTCTTTGCCCTAATGCATACTGGCAGTCCGTGAGGAAGCAGAATTTCCTGAATTTTTTTGACCACAGAACGATTTTTACACTGGTAGATGGTCTTTCAAATAAATAGAACCCATTTCAGAAGGACTAACCTGGTTCATTTTTCCTTATCTAGTTTGCTGAGTTGGGCAGGGCTCTTGTTTGCAAGAGCGGAAAACCCAGTTTAAACTCATTTAAGCCACAAAGGGAAACTGACCGGCTCACATGACGGGGCAGAGCAGGGCTTTGAACCAGGCGTGCAGATAATGTCAGTGTGGCTCTTTCTGTCTCCAGCTCATGTTAGGCTTCATTCCCTAGGTCGTTTCTGCCCTGTGGCAGGCAGCATGGCCCCTGGCATCCGCAGGCTGATGTCCTCCCCCCCTTGGCCACTTCAGTGGGAAGGGAAGCCACCTCTTCTGTTGGCTCTGGCTCACAAGTCCTCCTGATGATCCTCATGGTCTGGGCTTGTCATGTCCAAACCTGAACCGGTTATGGTGGCCAGGAAGATGGGTTACTCTGCAGGCTTGGGTCACGGGCCCCATTCCTGTGTCTAGGGAAGGAGGAGGCCTGTGATTGACAGCCTCACCTTGACCATGTCCTATCCTTGTTAACTGTAGCTCAGCTGGTCTTTATCAGGTTAGATTATTTCTGATCTTTTGTTATGACTAACGATGTAAAATTGGCTGAGCTTTGAATGGGGGTTGGACTTACTGGGCATAATTCGTCCCAGTTGTAAAGACCTCACTGCAGTAAAGGGCACAAAAAGATCCTGCCTGGAAAGCTGGTCTGTTAATTGAAAGCTGTGCATGGAGAGATGGGGATCTGGCAGGTGGGAGAGGGGAGATTCTTTGGAGGGGCCTGAGAGCAGCGGAGAGTATCGGGATCCTGACACTGGTTTGGGCCACCCGGGTGAGGCACCGTGGTCGTCGCTACGTGAAGTCTGCAGCAGAGGACTGCTCAGGCCACGGGCTGGGGCTCGTTGGCCTGGGATTTTTGTTGATCTTGGGGTGAATGAGCTTCCGTGTGCTTCCTGGCTGTCTAAAGGGAGGGCGGTAACACCACCAGAAGCACGAGTTGTGAGTGGTCAGTGAGGTGACCCGTGAAGCACTTGTTTCATGCCTGGACGTGGTAGAAGTAGCAGCCGCACTGTCAGTAAATGTACTCGAGTGTGCATTCCTTTTTCTTCCCAGGTGATTTTCTCCCCCCTTAATCATTGTATTTTAACATAGTTACAGATTTCCTTACAGCAGTAAAAGTTGTGTGGATATGCTATATCCAGGTTTCCCCAGTGGTAACGTCTTGCAAAACTGAGTATCACACCCAGGATACGGACATTGATCTGGTCAGGACGGAGGACATTTCCATCTCCCCAAGGACCTCTCCTGTTGACCGTGGCTAGTGGCCTTCCCTTCTCTCCTGCCCCATCCTCTCCTCAATCCCTGGTGACCTCTGTTGTGTTCCCCATTTCTGTAATTTTGTTATTTCAGGCTCAAGGATGTTATAAACATGTAACCATAGAGCCCGTAAGCTTTCGGGAGCGGCTGTATTCACGGCAGCATGATTCCCTGGAGATTCGTCCTGCCTGTTGTATGTATCAGTGGTACATTTCCTTTTTTTTTTTTTTTTTTAATCGCTGAGTAGTATTCCCTGGTGCAGCCGTACTGTGGTGCAGCCGTACTGCGGTTTAGGGCATGTGGGTGTCTGCAGGTTTTGACAAAGCAGTTGCTGTAAGCATTTGGGTTTAGGTTTTTGTGGAGATGGAAGTCTTTATTTCTCTTGGATAAACCCTCAGAAGTAACATGGGAGTTCCATGGTTAGTTTTTTAAGAAGATGCTGAGCTGTTTTCCAGAGTGACTGTGCCGTTTTATATCCCCCCTAGGATTGTAGGAGTGGTCCAGTTTCTCTGCATCCTTGTCAGGGTTTAGTGCTGTCACTGTTTTTTTTTTTTATTTTTTTTATTTTAACCATTCCGATAGGTGTGTAGTGATACCTTATTGTGGTTGGAGTTTGTTTCTCTGGCGGCTAGTAATGCTGTGTGCTACTTGCCTTCTTTATATCCTCTCTGGTGAAATGTCTTTGTCTTTCATCCATTTTCCAATTGGATTTTTTAAAACTGTGTTTTGAATTCTAGATACCAGTCCTTTGTCAGATAAGTGGTGGTTTGCAAAAATTTTCTCCCACTCTGTAGCTTGACTTTTTCTTTAACATTTTTTTTGATGTTTATTTATTTTCACAGAGAGAGAGGGAGAGGGAAGGAGAGAGAGAGAGAGAGAGAGAGAGAGAGAGAGAGAGAGAGAGAGAATGGGTGGGGGAGGGGTTTATAAGCCTGATGTGGGACTCGAACTCATGAACCATAAGGTCAGGACCTGAGCCAAAGTCAGACGCTTAACTGACTGAGCCACCCAGGCGCCCCTGTAGCTTGACTTTTTATCCTCTCTTAAACGGGTCTTTTGCAAAACAAAGGTTTGAAATTTTGATGGTGTCTGGATTGATTAATTTTTCTTTTTATGGATCATGCTTTTGGTATCCGGCCCAAGAATTCCTCACCTAGCTCTAGGTCTAGAAGATTTTCTCTTACAGTTTTTCCTAAAAGTTTATAGTTTTACGTTTTACATTTAAGTTCATGATACATTTTGCATTAATTTTTGTATAAGGTGTGAAACTTAGATTGGGGTTCAGTTTTTGTCTGTAAATGTCCCATTGCTCCAGCACTAATGGAAAGGTTATCTTTCTTTTACTGAATTGCTTTTGTACTTTTGTGAAAAGTTGCTTGAGCATATTTGTGTGGGTCTCTTTCCGGTTCTCTGTTCTGTTCTGTTGATTCATACTTCTGCTCACCCACCAACACCGCACAGTCTTGATTATTCTAGCTGTATAATAAGTCTTCAAATCGGGTGGCTCAATTCCTCCCACTCTTCTTTTTTCACAATTGTTTCAGATATGTTACTTTTTTTTTTTTTTAAACGATTCCACATAAATTTTACAACAATCTTATCTATGTCTACAAAACATCTTGCTTGGATTGTGATAGGAATATTACTGTAAACTTGTACATCAGTTTGGTCTTGACTGACTGTGGTGGGGTGGGGGTTCCTTACTGTTTGGTCGGCTGGTTGGCAAGTCCGGGGTTCCTACATGGCCTCCTCTGGTTCTGCCCTGGTGGGGTGGGGTGGGGTGCCTCGTTACAGCCTCGTAAAAGTAGAAGTTAGGAGGTGGGACTGTAGTTTTGTGTTTTGTGGGGCTTTGTTTTGTTTTATGGGGTAGAATGGTTGTCTAAAAGTTTTGTCTTGCTAGACTGTCCCTTTTCTGGTTCTTTGAAAAGAGAACAGGTTTTTTTGGGGGGTGCTTTTGTTGTCTGTATCTGTTGGCAATTCTGGGTTACTGGCTTCTTCAGCTCCAAGTCTGGGATAGAGGAGGCGAAAGAAACCCCAAGTAACTCACCGTTGTGTTGTTCCTTGGGTTCCAGGGTCCCCAGTCAGTCTGCCTTCTCTCTACCTCTCAGAGTCTTCTGATGTTTATTTGATATATAATGCCCATAGTTTTCATTGTACTTAGTAGGATGGATAAGGAAGAGGACATCTGTTCTATCTTCCTGAAAGCCGTGTCCACATTTTCTTGTCTTAATGATAAAAATTTTGAACATTCAGGAAAGTAGAATAGGATAATGAACACCAATATATGTGTCTTAGATTTAAGACATGTAAGGTTTTCCTGTATGTCTTATCCTATTTTTATTGTTTTAAAGTAAATTATAGACATATTTAATGTCCACATATTCAATATTAATCTCTAAAAAGGTTTTTAAAAAACTTTGTTTTGAGAGAGAAAGAGCGAGCATGCGTGAGTCGGGAGGGGTGGAGAGAGAGGGGGAGAGAAAATTCCAAGCAGGCTCCACGCTGTCAGCAGGGAATCTGACATGGGGCTCGATCCCATGAATTGAACTGTGAGATCATGACCTGAGCTGAGATCCCAGACGCTTGACTGACTGAGCCATGCAGGTGCTCCATAAAAAGATTTTTAAAAAAAAAAAAATTTTTTTTTCAACGTTTATTTATTTTTGGAACAGAGAGAGACAGAGCATGAATGGGGGAGGGGCAGAGAGAGAGGGAGACACAGAATCGGAAACAGGCTCCAGGCTCTGAGCCATCAGCCCAGAGCCTGACGCGGGGCTCGAACTTACGGACCGCGAGATCGTGACCTGGCTGAAGTCGGACGCTTAACCGACTGCGCCACCCAGGCGCCCCAAGATTTTTTAAAAATAATAAATAAAAAGTAAAATCACGTTTACGATGTCAGAAATAAGATTTTTAAACATGAGGACAATATATCAGTACTTTGTATCTAATGATTTACAGTAATATCCTAATATTATCTAACACCCACTTCATATTCTGATGTCCGTATTTGTCCCCAAAATATCTTACAGCTGGTTGGACAAAGTGACATAGAGTCAAGAGCATGAATTGCATGTAGTTGTTATGCTTCTAACGCATTCACTGTGAATAGTCTCTCTTCGGTTTTTTTTCTCTATGAGACTGATTTGTTGAAGAAATAGTTCCAGTTGAACCTTGGGATGTCCCATTATCAGTAGGATTTGTCTCATTGTTTCCTTGTATTTTTTTATCTTTTGCGTTTTCTGTAAACTTGAAGTTAAATCTGAACTCTCTATTAGATTCAAGATCAGCAAGAATATTTCGTAGATGATACATGTGAAATAGATTTGTGAGGGACTCATATGCCTCTGTCGTTTATAACTTTTTTATGTAATAGAGAAGATGCCTTCTGCCTCCTGTGATTCTCTCCTGGACGACATAGAAGATATTGTGTCACAGGAAGATTTAAAACCACAAGATAGGCATTTTTCACGGAAGCATGTTGTTCCAAAGGTGCGAAAGCGAAACACCCAAAAATATTTGCAAGATGAAAACAGCCCACCGAGCAATAGGTAAGCTCTTGTTTTGAGATTATATTCAGTATCCTACCAAGGAAGAAACTGGTGCTACTGATACATACTGGTATATATCAGCGTGTGTGTGTGTGTGTGTGTGTGTGTGTGTGTGTGTGTGTGTGTATGTGTATATATGCATATATATAGGTGCTGTTTCTAAAAATGTTTTGGAGAGGAGATATTTTATTTGGTTTTAAATTTAGCAAAGTAATCGGTTAAAAAAAAAAAAGATGTCAGATGGCATGTTTCTTGAAGACTGGGTCAAGGACAGTATTTGGCATAAATATAGGAAATGCTGCCCCTGCCCGATATCTGTGTCCGCCACCCCAGGATCTCTTTGGTATCTCTGTAGTTGGTATGTAATTTTGTGTTACTTCCAAATGAGGCATTTTACTGCATTTTGAAATTCTTATGAGACAGTGGTGGTTTGGGTATTTGATTTTTCTTAGCAAATTTACAAATACTTCTGGATCAGCTAAAGGCATTGGCACAAAAAAATTATTGTGTCATTTATCATATTAGGTCTGTTGTAGTTCTGTGAAATTGTAATATAGCCTAGCCAGAAAGGATTATGCAGTTGTATAATTTTAACATGCTTATATTTGTTCAGATAGTAAATTGTTGAAAGTTTTAATGCATTCGATGGTTTTATTTGTAACACTTTTTAAAGTCTGAATTTAAACTTCTCATATTTTAATGACTGAAGTTTATTGAATTTGCTCTGAATATGTCTTTAAGGTAACTTCTATTTAAATTTAAATTATTAGTGCAGTCTGAGTTGAACGACTATTTTTCCCTTTCTAAAAATATTACATTCTTATAACTATTTTTACATATGGAGTACTTTTAATTATGCTGTAGGGTGGTGGTTTTTCTGTTTTGATTCAGTTATTTGTATCTGTAAGTTATAAAGATTGTAATTGTTATATAGGAGTCAGTGAATGGGTGACGTCCTTAGTTTTTCTTTATTTGCTTCTCTTGCTAGAACCATTTTGTTTGCTATTGTTATTTGTATTTACCGCTTTAGGAGTTTAACTTAGTGATAGTACTTTAGTACTGAATTTAAAATGCAGAGAAAAGGGAAATATTTATATGGAGAGAGTCATAACTTAGGTTTCTGTGGTTATTTTACTTTGATTTTACACTTTTGGTGTAACAGTTGATTATGGATTAAGTTGGTGCGTTTCATGAATAGATTGCGCATGGGTTGCCGTGAGCGTATTTTTGCATAATATGCCCAGAAATCGAGTGATTTTGTTCTAAAAAAAATTCCTAAATGAGACTTTTTTTTTTTTTTTATTGATTGTTTAATAGCACTATTCCAGGCATACAGAAAATTTGGATGCGAACATGGGGTTGTTCTCATAATAATTCGGATGGAGAATATATGGCTGGACAACTAGCTGCTTATGGATATGAAATTACAGGTAATGGGATCTGTAGTGTATTTTATTGGTTAGGTTTTTCAGGGCTGAATTCTTTAGAGATATATATTTTAGCTTCAGCAGTTAAAGTATATTTTAGCATGACTTAATGATTTTAAGGCAAAACAAAATGATAACTCTTATATGTTGTCTAGATAACTATAGATACATTATTATACAAATACTTTAAAAAAACTACTTTGAAATAAATTTAGACTTACAGAAAAGTAGTAATATGACAGTTTGCATATGTCCTTTACCCAGTTTCCTCTAGTACTGACATCTTACATAATAAAGCTAGAATTAATAAACTAGGAGGTTAACATTAGTGCAGTACTGTTACCTAAACTGCACATCTTGTTTGATTTCTGCCGGTTTCCCCACTGACGTTCTTCTGTTCCAGGATCCGGTCTAGCATCTCACTTTACATTTATTTGTAATGGCTCCTTAGTCTCTGCCAGTTGATGGTTCCTCTCTTGTTCCTTGTCTTTTATGTCTGTGGACTGCTGAGGAAAGCTGATTAACAGTTATTGGTTGTTTTGTAGAATATCTCTCAACTTGGGTTTGTTGGGTGTCTTCTCCTGATCAGAATCCGGTTATGTATGCATTCTTGGCAAGAAGAGCACATTGAGTTCTCAGTGCATCATATCCAGGAGTCGATAATGAGTTGATATGTCTTATAACCAGAGGGCCACGTCTGCTAGACTTCTCCACAGTCAAGTTGCCGTTTTTTTCATTGTAATTAATAGATCTCCTGTTAACCCCCAACATTTCTCTGCTAGTTTCAGTGTCTGAAAATTTGTGTCCATGGATCGCATCTGCAGCAGTCATTACTGTTTGTTAAATGGTGATTCACTGTTTCTTCCTTTCTTACGCTTATTAATTGGAATTCTCCTGTAAGGACGACCCTTTCTCCCTGGTTTTATTTACATATATTGACATGGATTTACATGCTTGTTTGTCGTTCCTGTGGGTTGTAGTCCAATACTGTTGTTATTTTGCCGCTTGTCTGTTCCAGTTTGGCCGTAGGACCTTGTCAAGATGGCTCCTGTGTTTTCTCAACAAGCCCCCGTTCTTTCTATTGTCTGCCGCCACAAGTTGTGCTCGTCTCATATATTCCCTTCCCCAGCCTTGGAAGCAACCATTTTTCCAGGGAGTCCTGATCCCTTTCGGTAAAAGAATGGTGTTTTGAGCCAGACGAGCTTTGTGGGCAGTAGGTGAGCTCATTGCCACTGTGAAGTGTCCATGTGTCTAGGAGCTGTCAGTGGACGGAGCTAGGAAGTATGTATATGTGGAAACCGGCACATGTCATGTCTACATTACTGTGTCTGTCAGCATGTATATTGAATGGGCCCATGATTTGATATTTTGTGACAGGCACTGGCCTGGTGCCTTATGTATGTCACCTTGCTTAGCCTTTGGGAGATGTGGAAGTATTGGCATCCTGACTTGACTATACAGACGAGAATGGAGAGGTTGTATCCTACCTTAAATCACACGGACAGTGAAGTCTCTTCTCACCCCAGAACACTGCTCTTGACCACTGTTGCCTATGCCTGTGTGATTGGCAAAGTCTTAGCCTCAAGATGGCCTGTGAGGATATGGGAAGATTGGAAACTTCTTTCCTAGTGGTGTTTCCTTCAGCAACTCAATGATCCTAATGTCTTAACTCTGAGTTTTTGATAACTTGTCCTTTAGACCGCAGAATCAGCCTTAATAATTTTGTTCTTTAGATAAAAGTACTCAAAATGTGTTTTTAGAATGATTTCTCAAAAAAATAAAAGGATTATCCTTCTGGATTCGTTAGTAATTTTTAGTATAAGTTAGCATGGGTTTGCCTTGATACATTCTGATGGTGCAGAATATTAAGACAATAGTCTGTAAGATAATTTCCTAAAACATTAAAAAAAATGAGTTTGACTTCTCCTAGGTAGTGTTAAATATCTAACACATTGTAATTTTAATTTTAGTCCATTAGAATTTTGTATTTGATCTTATTACAGTACTGTTCTAAGTGATAAAAAGTAAAATAGTCCTGATGCATTTACACAAGAATACCAAGTTTTGTTATGTATATCCAGCTTTAGCCTTTTTTTAATTTTTAATTTTTTGCTTTAAAGAGAGATTGCATGTGAGAGGGAAAAGGGGTAGAGGGAGAGAGAAAATCTTTTTTTTTCTTTTTTTCTTTTGAGGGAGAGAGAAAATCTTAAGCAGGCTCTATGCTCAGCGTGGGGCCTGACATGGGGCTCGATCCCAGGACCTGGGATCATACTTGAGCTGAAATCGAGAGTTGGATGCTCAACCCACTGAGCCACCGAGGTGCCCCCAATTTTAACTTCTTATTTGGGAAATAGTAAAAAGGGAGAATAAATTGAAATTTGTTTCTCTTATTAATGTGGTGTACTCCTTTTATATAGTTTCATTACTCGTATGTATTTGTACTAACTTTATGTTCTGTTGATTGTCCCCACTTTAGAAATTTATAGTCTGTGTTGAATTCTAGTCTGGCTTGCCTGTAGTGGACTATAGAGTCCCTTTTCTCACTGGTCAGGTGCTGTAGGCCCAGAAAGTATGAACGATAGTAGCTGCTGGAAAACATTTAGAAAGGAAATCTCTGGGGCGCCTGGGTGGCTTAGTCAGTTGAGTGTCTGACTTCGGCTCAGGTCATGATCTCGCATTTGGTGAGTTCAAGCCCCATGTCGGCCTCCGTGCTGACAGCTCAGAGCCTGGAGCCTGCTTCAGATTCTGTGTCTCCCTCTCTCTGCCCCTCCCTCTCTCATGCTCTGTCTCTCTCAAAAATGAATGAACATTAAAAAAAAATTTTTTTTTAAAAAGAAATCTCTACAGATTTTATACTTATATTAAATATATGAGATGAATGATGGGTGGATTGTTTGTGCTAGCCGTCGTCTTTCATTATTGTGGAATAGTGGGAGTTTATATAAATTATTATTGCTAAATAATTTTAAATGTTTTGTTAATCAAATATAGACCTAAAATGTTTTTTTAACTGTATAATTGATGCAAAATAGGCATAAGATATAGATTATGTAAAATGAACACCGAGATTACTGAAAACAGTATACAATAAATTCGAAATTAGCTCTCAGTTACCGGTAGTAGATATTTTTACTATTTGGAGACAAAAGAGATTATGTGGGTATATACTGGAAATTGCTTTTAACTGTGTGAATCCAGGAATATAATTATTCTATAGTAAAATCTCAAAGAGGCTTACTCAGAGCAGTTAACTCTTGTTCATTGCTTCTTTCAGACCCTTTTTATTTTGAGAGAAAAGGTGGTTCATAACTTACAAAATAGTGCCTGCTAGTTTTTCATTTCAAAGAATGAAGCCTACTGAGGAGAATTGATGTCATTCCCTAAAATTCAGAACAGTCGGTTGCATCATGGGTACATGGATGCATGTATACAGTTAGCGTCATGGAAAACGGTGAAATTGTCCCTATAGACACCATGGCTTTTAAAAGAAATATGATTTGAATGCATACATTCCACGAGTGTTGTTTCTTCAAGTAAGCAGTTTCTGTAGACTGAACTTTTTTCCCCCAGTAAGGCTGCCTTTGGTTAATGTTCTTGGATTATTTCTTTGGAGATGTTGGGAAAGTATTTTCAGTGTCCTCATTCGTGGCAGGTCTTCATTATCTTCAGAGTGCATTTAAGGTTAGAATGGTCACAGGTCATTTGAAGCCACTAAGTAATAAATAAAGTATGTGATATGATGTTGAGCCATGCTGTTTTAGTTAAAAGTAAGGCATTTTTTATCTTAATTGATTCTGAAAACTGTTACGGAAGAGTTTTCAAAAATGTTTATAGCAGCGATATGTACGCTTTTTGGATCGCTTCAGACTCTCACAACTATAATTTCATCAAAGAATTCATAACCAGTTGCTTGTGAATTCCAGTAGTGGAATAAAGGCATGGTCTCCCAAGGTGATGACTTTAGGGACAGCTCTCATTTAGGTAGAGCTGTATTAGAGATATTTTAGATAGAGCTACATTGGAGGGAGAGAGAGATGCTGGAGAGGGACGTTGTTTACTTTGTAGCTGTGCTTGCTGTGAATGAAAGTAGCATGTGCTTTTTGGTTTAGTGGAAAAAAAGTCCATTGCAAGGCCCTCGACTGAAGTTTTAGTTCATAGACAGATGAGAATAATGTGAGTTATATGTACGGAATATTTGTGATAAGCCTACATAGTTCAGAATAGAGTGTTTAGCTTGGGTGCCCCCAGTTTCAGAGAAATCATTTTTATTTCATTTCACTTTTTTGAAAACAGTGCGTGTGCATCGTGTGTGTATGAATGTGGAAGTGGGAGAGAGACTCTAAGTAGGCTCTATGCCCAGTGTGGAGCCAGACACAGGGCTCAATCTCGTGACAGTGAGATCATGTGGAGCCAGACACAGGGCTCAATCTCGTGACAGTGAGATCACGACCTGAACCAAAGTCAAGCGTTGGACACTTAACCAACTGAGCCACCCCGGTACTCCAGAGAAATGATTTTTAAATTAGGTTTTACAGTTCTTGATAGTTCCTTTGTATATTTGTATACCATTTATTCATTCAGCAAGTGTTGTCTGAACATGATGTGTGTTAGAGGCTGTGGTGCTAGGACATATGAAGACATGAAAAAATGAAGTATACATGGATTCCAGCAGGTGAGAAATTCATTGTTTTTTGGCAAAGGAAAAGCCTTCATATTGTGTGTTACATCTTAGAAGCTGTTTTAGTAAATGGTCAAGCTGTTAATGTATTTTAGGACCTGCTTTATTAAAAGAGCTTTTACAGTTTATATTTTAGAAATGCTTTGTGATAATGTCAGGTCGGAATAACATTTATTTATTTTTTATCAGGCTAAGTGTACTCTTTCATCCTCATCACCTATTTCACCTATCCTGCCACCCACTTCCCTTCTGGTGACCATCAGTTTGTTCTTTATAGTTGCGTCTGTTTCGTGGTTTGTCTCTTTCTTCCTTTTTTTCTTCGCTCTTCTGTTTTGTTTCTTGAATTCCGCATATGAGTGAGATCATATGGTGTCTTTTTCTGATTTATTTCGCTTAGCATTATGCTCTCTGGCTCTGTCCATGTTGCTGTAAATGGCAAGATTTCGTTCTTTTGTATGGCTGAATAATACTCCACTGTAAGTATGCACCACCTCTTCTTTATCCATTCATCATTTGATGGACACTTGGGCTGCTTCCATAGTTTGGCTTGTGTCAATAATGCTCCAATAAATGTAGGGGTACATGTATCCCTTTGAATTAGTGTTTGCATATTTTCTGGGTACATACCCAGGAGTGTGATTATTGGATCATAGGGTAGTTCTGTTTTTAAGTTTTTGAGGAACCTCCACATTCTTTTCCAGAGTGGCTGCACCAGTTTGCATGCCAACCAACGGTGCAGGAAGGTTCCTTTTTCTTTCCATCCTCGCCAACACTGGTTGTTTCTTGTGTTTTTGACTTTAGCCATTGTGATGGGTGTGAGGTGATAGCTTATGTCATTTCGAGGTGCATTTCCCTGATGATAAGTGATGTTGAGCATCTTTTCATGTATCTCTTGACAGTCTGTATGTTATCTTTGGAGTAATGTCTAATCATATCTTCTGCCCATTTTTTAATTGGATTATTTGTTTTTTGGGTATTGAGTTCTATCAGTTCTTTATATATTTTGGATACTAACCTTTTATTGGAAATAACATTTGCAAATATCTTATTCCATTCTGTAGGCTGCATTTCAGTTTGCTGATTGTTTCATTTGCTATGGAAAAGGTTTTTTATTTTGATGTAGTCCCTTGTTTATTTTTGCTTTTATTTTCCTTGCTTCAGGACATCTATCTAGAAAAATGGTGCTATGGCGGATGTCAAAGAAATTACTGCCTGTACTCTCTTCAAGGATTTTTATGGTTTCAGGTCTCACATCTAGGTCTTTCATCTGTTTTGAGCTTACTTTTGTGGATGGTGAAAGAAAGTGGTCCAGCTTCATTCTTCAGTGTGCTGCCGTCCAGTTTTCCCAGCACCATTTGTTAATGAGACTGTGTTTTTCCCACTGGATATTTATTCTTCTTTTGTTGAAGATTAGTTGACCATATAATTGTGGGTTTAATTTCTGGGTTTTCTGTTCTGTTCCATTGGTTTATTTGTGTATATTTATGCCAGTATTCTACTGTTTTAATTACTACTGCTTTGTCATATAACTTGAAACCTGGAATTGTAATACCTCCAGATTCATATTTATTTTCCAAGGTCTCTTTGGCTTTTGGGGGTCTTTTGTGGTTCCACACAAATTATAGGATTGATTCTAGTTCTGTGAAAAATGCTACTGGTATTTTGATAGGGATTGAATTAAAGCTGTAGATTGCTTTGGCTGTAGCCAAATCTGTAGATTGGTTTGGACATTTTAACATTTGTTTCTCCAACCCATGAGCATGGAATGTCTTTCCATGTCTTTACGTTGTCTTGAATTTTTTTCATCCGTGTTTTATAGTTTTCAGAGTACAGATTTTTTTTTTTTGCCTCTTTGGTTAAGTTTACTTGTACATACATTATTGTTTTTGATGCAGTTGAAGTGGGATTTTTTAAACTTTGACTGTCTGCTGCTTCATTATTAGTGTGTAGAAATGCAACAGAGTTCTCTACGTTGGCTTTGTATCCTGTGACTTCATTGAATTCATTCATCAGTTCTGGTAGTTTTTTGGTGGAGTCTTCTGGGTTTTCTCTATAGAGTATCATGTCCTCTGCAAGTAGAGTTTTACTTCTTCCTTACCAATTTGCATGCTTTTTATTTCTTTGTGTTGTCGGAGTGCTGTGGCTAGGACTTCTAGTACTATGTTGAGTAAGAGTGCTCAGTGAGCACATTCTTGTTTTATTCCTGATCTCAGGGGAAAAGCTCTCAGTTTTTCAACATTGAGTATGATGTTGGCTGTGGGTTTGTCATATATGGACTTTATTATATTGACGTATGTTCTTTCTAGACCTCCCTGAGAGAGGGTTTTTATCATGAATGGATGTCGCGCTTTGTCGAATGCTTTTTCTGCATCTATTGAAATGATCACATGATTTTTATACTTGCTTTTATTGATGTGACATACCATGTTGATTGTCGATTGTTTTCTGAATATTGAACTACCTTTGTAACCCAGGAACAAATTCTACTTGATTGTGGTGTATGATTTTTTTAAAAATATATTAGTGGATTCATTTTGCTAATATTTTGTTGAGGATTTTTGCATCCATCAGAATATAACATTTTAGGTTTGAATTAAGAAAATGAATCTCCTTGTAGAAATAAGTAGTAGTTTATATGGCATAGGAGATAATATTAGAATTGAATGTCTGAAGTATAAGCATATTTCCTGGACCTGGTCGTTTAACTTGAAATAGTTTTTTAGGAGCATCTGGGTGGCTCAGTCGGTTGAGCATCCAACTTCGGCTAAGGTCACCATCTCACGGTTTGTGGGTTCGAGCTCCACATTGGGCTCGCTGCTGTCAGCACAGAGCCTCCTTTGGATCCTCATTCCCCCTCTCTCTACCACTTCCCGGCTTATGCTCTCTCAAAAAACAAAAACAAAACAAAACAAAAGAAATAGCTTTAAATTTTCAGAGAGATTAATGGGATATGTTAGATTCATCTATGCAGATGTTTGTGTCAAGAATACATTCAAGGGCCACACTTGAGGGTCAGTAGAATTTTAAGGACATTAAAGCTAGATTTTTGTGTTTGTACTTGGAGTTTTTGGAAATCACATTTGTACATAATTAAAGTATGAATGCACATAAAGTTTCTTTGCCTGTTTTTTATCTGTTTTAAGAATTGGGGTGCCTGGGTGGCTCAGTTGGTTGAGCGTCTGACTGGCTCAGGTCATGATCTTGCAGTTTGTGGGTTCGAGGCCTGCGTCGGGCTCTGTGCTGACAGCTTGGAGCCTGGAGCCTACTTCGGATTTTGTGTCTCCGTCTCTTTCTGCCCCTCCCCCACTTGTGCTCTGTCTTTCTCTGTCTATCAAAAATAAATAAAATGAAAAAAAAAAAAAAAAAAAGAACTGGTTACCATGACATTTCACATTAATATCTTGAGCTTATATATATGTAATAAAAGATATTAAGATAAGTAGACTAATTGTGTGGGATTCTGAAAAAGCAGACCTCCACCTTCGTCAAGGTGAAACTAAATGAAAAGTTTATATTTTACTTCTCTTAGAATTAGTCAGGGGCACCTGGGTGGCTCAGTGGGCTAAGCATCTGAGTTCGGCTCAGGTCATTATCTCACGGTTTGTGAGTTCGAGCTCCGTGTCGGGTTTTTTGTGCTGACAACTCAGAGCCTGGAGCCTGCTTTGGATTCTGTGTCTCTCTTTCTCTATCTCTCTGCCTCTCCCTCGCTTGTGCTCTGTCTCTCTCAAAAAAAAAAAAAAAAAAAAAAAAAGGCACAAAATATTATGTCACCTATGTGAAATCAGGGTTTTTGTACACATTTCCAGGCAAGGGAGTTGAATTGGTTGAAAGTGTACTGTGTTAGGCATTTCACAGAAGTTATTGCAAGCATCAGATGAAATAACTTTGGTGGGAGGTGACTCCATATTTTAAGACCAGGAGATTGAGGCTGGGAGAAGGGAGACTGATGTATGCTAGAGTGGGCCTTGAGACATGGCTGCTGTCAGCACAGCCTCTGCTCCTGTTATACTGTGTAGTCTCTCAAACTTGATACTTTATTTTCTTTTTTCTTTTTCTTTCTTTTTTTTTTTTTTTTTTTGAACGTTTATTTATTTTTGGGACAGAGAGAGACAGAGCATGAACGGGGGAGGGGCAGAGAGAGAGGGAGACACAGAATCGGAAACAGGCTCCAGGCTCTGAGCCATCAGCCCAGAGCCTGACGTGGGGCTCGAACTCACGGACCGCGAGATCAAACTTGATACTTTAAAGGCAGGTCAGTGTGGAAACCTATTATTAGATAGGTTTCACTGGGTGTTTTTTATTTTTTATTTTTTGCTGCCCAGCATTTTAATATTTCTCCTGCACGACTTTTAGGACTCTTTTAAGTGCAATACTGTTAGAAGGCTGGTTGTCTGTCTGTCTGTCTTCCTCTTTTTCTCTTTCTAGAGGTGAGAGAAAGGGGGGATACGTACCGCTGGAATCCATACCGCAGGAGTATGCTCAGTTTCTTAATTTCAGTGCAGTGGAAGTAAGCTGTTACTTTAGTTAAAGATGGCACTGGGAGCTGAGAGCCACGTGGCCCGGGTCTACCTCCTTTATCATCAGTGTGAAGTCACCCCCCAGGGGGAACATAACTATGACATCGTCATCTTTTTGCTTTTCTGTTTTGATCAACAGCAGTAATTACCTATGTGCATTCGGGCTTTACCATGTGCTGGGCCCAGGCCCAGGCCAAGGGCCTTCTCTCTGTTCCCTCATTTAATTGTCACAGTAATAGGGCAAATACTGGTGCTCCGTTTCCAGAAAGATTTTTTAAAGTTTCAGTTGGCACGCATGTTGCGTTAATGTCAGCTGTACAGCTTAGTGATTCGATGGCTCCCTGTGTCCTGCTGTTCTCAACACCAGCGTGGCTCCCACCTGTCACCATACAACGCTGTTACAAGACCATTGACTGCATTCCCTATGCTGTGCCTTTCCTTCCTGTGACCCACTCAGTCCTTAATGAAGCCTGTATCTCCTCTCCCCTTCACCCATTTGCCCCTCTCCACCACCACTAAATAAAACACTCGATGTTTCTGTTCTAGAATCTCTAGTGGAATTCATTGAAAACTCATCAGCTTTCTTAGTGTACAACTCTTGCCTCTTTATTTTTTTATTAAAAAATTTTTAAAAAATATTTATTTTTTGAGAGAGGGAGAAAGAGAGAGCCAGCGTGAGCAGAGGAAGGGCAGAGAGAGAGGGAGACACAGAATCTGAGGCATCTCCAGGCTCTGAGCTGTCAGCGTAGAGCCTGACACAGGGCTTGAGCCCACAAGCCGTGAGATCATGACCTGAGCCGAAGTCAGACGCTTAACAGACTGAGCCCCCCGGGCGCCCCCACATATACCTCTTTAAGGTAGCCTTCTTATTCTTAACCATCACCACTGCTGTTTATATGTGTACAGTGTGTTATGGCTCATAAAACATGTTCATGTCTGTTGCTAATTTTATATAGATAGTACCTGAAGATAAAAAGAGAACAAAGACTTTGTTTACCAGGCTTTTAAAGAATTACTTAAAAATATCCTGACATTTAGGTTTCTGACTTAAATTACACATACTGGTAACGAGTATTTACAATGAGGTATTAAGTTATGTGCTGAATAGGACATTTTTCTAAGTGTTACCTAGAGTTTCCTTGGAGGAATTCTTTATCCTGTAGCCAAAGGCGATGCCTTTTATCCGAAGATTCTGAGGTCTGTCTGGAAATTATAGTGAAAATAAATTCTGTTCTGATGATTTGCAGACTGTAGTACATACAAGGGTGACCATCAGCTTATGGATATAGTTGAATCTTAGCATTATTCTAAAGCTCAATGTTAAACGTAGGGTTTTTTTTTTTTTTAAGAGGAAAAGGGGTCTTTTGCACGTTAAAATCGGAACTATATCTGTTAGTCTGTTAACTTTCCTTCTCATGTGGGCATTTCAGGCTAATTTTATAAGCTTTAACTTTTTATATGTATCCCGTATGCTGGAAAACTATAGGCTTAAGGTAATTATTTAAAAGAACTTCCTCACCTTGCCAGTAATTTGCAGTTTTACTTGCCCTGCCTGGTTACTATGGACATATTCATGTATTAGGTTATTTGCATGAACCACTAGGGATATTCTTCATAAGTCTTAATATTTTTTGGTTATTTTTGCCAATATTCACATAGAAAGTTGAGAATTCTAATGGCTGATTTGGTATGAGGGATCTGACAGCACAGGGTCTAAGTCAGGATGTGACTTCAAAAAAAAATAAAGGAGACGTCCCCTATTCTGGAATGGATGCCTGTTGTTATTGGAACGCAGAGCTGTATTCTTTCTACCGAACCTCCAAAAAGTTCAGCTTTCCAGGGTAGGAGACAACAAAACCGAGCAACTCGCAGTGTTAGGATTTGACACGAGAAAGGAATTTGGAGAGAGCTGAGTGTGAAATGAGACCTCCAGGCACAGCCTATTATGTATCATGAACAGTGGGCTGTTGATTGGAACTGTAAATGTCCGAACTAGACAGCCTCTTTTTGACCTGACCTCGTGTTCTAGGAGGGTGAAATTTTGGAATCCTGTGCTTGGTGTTCTGGAATGGCTGGCTTGAGCTAGGAAAAATTGTCTTCTGATCTCAGAAGGAACGGAGTAAAGATCTGCCCTTCACACATTTCCCTTTTGTTAGACAGTGGACTGGGAATGCCAACAAAGTAAAAGACGCACTGATCCAAGTTGGGGAAGAGGAAGAGCAAGCCAAAGGAGTTAAAACAGGATTTTGAAAGTGGGAGTAGCTGAGAACTGATTTGAAGAGAATTAAGAGTGTAAGAATTAGCCCGTGCGGGGTGCGTGTTTGTTGTACGTACATATTGACGAAGAGACTCCATCATTTGGAAGGATGTGGACAGATGGAACGGAAAAACCATTCATATGTAATTTAGTCTTAAAAATGCTTCACTGTGAGGGCCATTGATACGTATAAGTGATTGCTGAATGTTATGTATAACTTGTCCCCTCTAGAAGGTTATGTCCCCTGAAAATGGAGCCCAGTGTGTGTACCTCTTAACGAAAGCATTGTGGTGAAGATACTGTTTAGCTTACATGGCATATTGTGATCAATGTGTGTCCTATAACTTTTTTTAAAATTTTAAACAAATTTAATGTAGTATAACTTAGATTTTATTTACCCGTACTATTTACTCATTTTACCCAGAGGGTCTTGTAAAGAGGTGGTCTTCATTTTAAAATGAGTCCAGGACGACTAATTACATTAAATTTCATTACGTAGGGAATTATATTATGCTTTATATTCTAAGAACTGAATAGCATTCTCTGCTCAAGTCCCTGAAACTTTAAATTTTTTTTTTAAGTTTTTATTTATTTTTGAGACAGAGAGAGACAGAGCATGAGCAGGGGAGGGGTAGAGAGAGAGGGAGACACAGAATCTGAAGCAGGCTCCAGGCTCCGAGCTGTCAGCATAGAGCCCGACGCGGGGCTCGAACTCACAGACCGCGAGATCATGACCTGAGCCAAAGTCGAATGCTCAACCGACTGAGCCACCCAGGTGCCCCTAGTCCCTGAAACTTTAAATTTGATATGCTAACAGTTTCTGATGCTTCCGTGAAACGTAACATTTCAAAACGATGTTTTTAATACATTTTAACAGTGTTGGGACTCCTCATCACTGTGATAAAAAATAGAACGCATGCTAATTTTTATGATCTCTATGTTCTAGTGTTTTTTTCCCTTCTTTAAATGGGGCATGGAGATCTTCAGTTTCTGTTAATTTTCATCTTGTTGGCCCAAGAATCTCTTTCATTACGTGAAGCACAAAAACTCCATGTGTTTGAACCAACAGTTTACTAAGTAGCACAGTCACTCGTTTTGATCTTGTACTAAACTGTGGATTATCTATACAGATTAAGTAGTGACAACTTTTCTTTAATCCCAGATATTATTTCCCTTATTGAGAGTGAACGTGCATGGTTGATTAGAATCTTCGCCTTTTAAACAGATGAAGAGAAAGTCTAGCTCATTCTTGTGCGTTCTACAATGTATTGGTGCTAGGTCATAATTTTTCTTAGCCTGATATCACATCTGAAGTGAAATACCAGTAATAGTTAAAAACTCATGTGGTAACTTATTTTGAAAAAAATTTAAACTCTTTCTCTCAGTTTTCTTTGTAGTAGATGTGGGAAAGGTTTATCTTTTTAATTGTCTTTGGGAACTTGAATATCCTGTTTCCTTCTGTTCCACTTTTGAATTTTTTTTTTTAATGTTTATTTTTGACAGAGAGAGAGAGAGAGAGAGACACACACACACACACACACACAGAACATGAGTGGGGGAGGGGCAGAGAGAAAGGGAGACACAGAATCTGAAACAGGCTCCAGGCTCCAAGCTGTCAGCACAGAGCCCGACGCGGGGCTCGAACTCACGGACTGCGAGATCATGACTTGAGCCAAAGTCGGACGCTCAACCGACTGAGCCACCCAGGCGCCCCAACATTCTGTTCCACTTTTGGCCTGACCTTTCCAAGTTACTTAGACTTCTTGTCTATATAGACTCTTGTCTATATGTTACTTCTTGTAACATGTAGGTGTTACTAATACTTCATGTGTAGTTTTTTTGTAAACAAACTACTATGGAGTGCTGAATTGTTTTAAGAAGACTAGTCTTTAGAATTGCTGTTGTTCTGGTATTAAAAAATTTTTTTTCCTACTTTTAATATTTTAGACTTTTTTAGGAGAGAAAAATCAACATAGGCTAGAGATTTTCAGAAATTTCATACTTGCTTAATTGTTGTTCAATGATTCAAATTACCTTTTGAGATTTTGTAAAACTGTTTTTGGATAGCGTATTCAGAAATAGTCTGTTTAAGTTTTAGTTTTCTCTTTCTCTCTCTCTTTCTCTCTCTCTTTCTCTGTCCCTCCCTCCCTCCTTCTGTCCTTGCCTTTCTTTCCATCTTTCTTTCTCAAGGGTAAATGATAAATTACCTGGGAAGCTACACTTAAAAATCTGTTTTTTGTGTTACTGTTCTTGACTTTTGGGAAGAACCTTTTTTTGAGATGTTGACACTTGAGTGTGTAAAATAGTGTGGGCTCTTTTGGGCCTTTAAAAATTTAGTGAGTTTGGATTAAAGATGTGATGTATTTTTAGCTCTTGGACAATAGATGGCAGTATTATATTACATGATCACTGCCCCTATAATACATATGAAAAGTGATTTTCATGTTACAAATAGTCCTCTTATAAAATTATTAGAAGTTATTAAATTTGTTAACACCTTATTTTTTCTGATTTACTACTTTTAAAAGTGTGTAGTAGTGTTTATATAAGAATTGGACAAGTTGGCCTTCTCGGAGGCAGCACGGATCCTGTGGAATCTGCTTGCAACATGTATGCTGGAGACCAGATGTGAAATGACTCATTCACCGACTCATTGCTTGACATCTCCATAGCTCTCTTGCCCTGACTGTGCTTGTCCTAGAATGTGGTGGTTGCCCTCTCGCCCACGGGAGCCTGCTAAGGTGGGAGTTTTTGCCTCTGAGGACAAACATTTGTTACCTCTGCCATTACGTCGCTTGCGTACTTTCTCAAAATGAATCTTTGCGTAAGATGCCTCTTGAGTAGCCCATTAATCCTCAAATTAATCCTCATATCTGTTAACATATTTAAGGTTAATGAGGCTTAATGTGAAATGAGAAGGCAGTAAACTACAGCCCTTTAAAATTTCCCACCGTTCCCACTTGACCCACATGTGTTTGATGGTTAATTTCAGCGGAAGTGATTCGAATGTCTGGGCAATCTGCAGACTTCCTTCCGGTCCTTCCTCTATTGTAGCCCGGTGCTTGTCAAACTTAAGCGTTGATAAGAATTTTTGTACGTAGATTCATGCAGGTGATATATATGGGTGACTTAAGGGCCTGTTTGTGTGTTTGTGTGCGTGTGTATAACAGTTGTGACTCTGCATATTAGATCAACTAACTTGATCATTTCGATCCTGATGCCTGTATTTACCCTAAGTCTGCTTGCACTGCTGCCGGTATGTTCCCCTGGCTTAGAGGCAGAGAGAAGTCCCTCTGTTAGTTCCTTCTTAGGGTAATTTGTCTGTTTCCCATGTCTCTCCCATAGTGAGTGAGTTCCTCCTATCTTAGCCATCTTTACCTTTGACATCTCAGAGACAACTGTCACTTAATTTTTAGGAGCAGACAGTAGCCCCTATTATCATTGGCTAGAGTGTAAGACCCGGCTATGGCCATGGATTAGCTGTATGACTTTGGACAAAAGACAGTGTCTCTGTACTTCAGTATCTGTCTGTACTTAATGAAGACAACAGTAGTTTTTCCCCCAAAGATTAAATGTTAGCATGTGCAAAGTGTTCAGTGGATTATCATTATTACCATTAAGCACAGGACCTGGCACAAAATAGGAATTCAGGTGTTCTTTTAAGTGAATTAGTGAACAAATAAAAATGATATTTTGGCTATCTCGAAGTAAGTTTATTAGTCTTATCTTTATAGCAGAATAAAACTTTAAAGTATATTCTAAAGGTTAAATAAATTGTGTGTGTGTGTGAGTGAGCGAGAGAGAGAGAGAGAGAGAATCCCTTGAGTTTTCAGTACAATCCTATTTCGGTGTCTGTCAACTCCAGTCTGCATAGTCTTGGCAGGTCTTGGATAAGATCCTCATACTATCACTTTTCCTGACATGGACACTACAAATTATATCAAATCAGAAATCTAATTTAATCCATCCTGATGAAACTGCAAGCAGTAATTGCCTTCAATGTAATGGGATTGGATTCAGTGTTAGAAATGCTGATGTTCCCGGGGCGCCTGGGTGGCTCAGTCGGTTGAGCGTCTTCATCTTCGCAGGTCATGATCTTGCAGTTTGTGAATTCAGGCCCCGCCTCGGGCTCTGGGCTGACAGCTCAGAGCCTGGAGCTGCTTTGCATTCTGTCTCCCTCTCTCTCTATCTCTGCCCCTCCCTTGCTCACACTGTCTCTCTCCCTCTCAAAAATAAACATTAAAAAAAAAAAGTTGATGTTCCCTCAAATCTAAAATTTGGTTCTCTTTATTTCCAAATATTTGTGTGTATACCCAGAGACTTGTAGAGAGACACCAGTGACCTTGGAGTGCTACTTGCATTCAAATGTTGAGTTCCTTGTGACAGTTGGTAAGGGTGCAGAGTATGAGAAGGGTACTTTCTCCTCCTTTTCCCCCTTTTTACCCGGAACTAAAGCAGACAGAAATAAAACTAAGGGCCTTCAAAATGGGCTTTTTTCATCCATTCAGAAACAGAGGAAAGAAATTAAGAGTCTCTAGAGAAGATGCAGAATGTTGTTTACCCCTGAGGGTGAGCATTTAGCCCTTGTAATATTGCAGAAGGCGCCGTGGGGTGAAGGGAAGTCCTTCTAAAAAGCTTACTCTTAGCGTGTTTTGACTTAATCCTTCCCTGTGCGTCATTTTTAGAAGTAGCTCAGTTTACCAATTTGCACGTCTTACACTTGAATACGTTGTGAGTAAGGGGTGAGGTTGATCCACGGACTGCGTTTGTGCGCTACGGTCTGACTTGCGCTGGGTCATGGGGTCATGTTTCATCCTCTGCTTTGACTCTTTCAGGTGTTTCTGGCAACCATTTTAGCCGCCATCTTATTAGCCGTTGTCTTGTCGCTGTCTTTTTAATTGAGTTGCTGTAATTTAAGATGGAATCCTATTAACTGTGATTTTGAAATCTCTGTAAAGAGCTCCTTGAGTGAGTTTTGAGGAAAATTCATGGTAACACATGTATCAGAGACAAAAAATCATTGGGAATATTTTCTGCTTTTCATGTGACAGCCGAGTTAGCTACCTTAGAAAAATAAAGGAAGGGACTGGTGGTGGTGTTCTAGAATACATACGTTATAGTCTAACACCACCACACAGGAACCCATTGAAAGATGTGAAAACAGAAGACATTGAAAATGGTATACAAACCTCTAAATAGGAGGTCAAATTAAGGCAAAGACTCTTTAGGGAGAGTATTTGAAGCTTTTCATTTCCATCTCTTTTGCAGTAGCTTTTAATCTTGTGATTTAGGTGAGTTGCAAATCAAGTACAAGCCATAAACAAAGGCTTTCTTTCCTGGGGCAGGGAGGGGGGAAAAGGGGCTTTGCAGTTTTGAGTGAAGGTTGATCTAGTAGCGTAGAGACAGGAAGGATACTGTGTTAGGTGAAGAATTGTTGGTTGTCGTATTTGTGGTATGTGAGCTGCAGCGGGAGTGTAGTCAATGTTTGTGCGTTCTTCATGTAGGAATTTAAACCTAGATTTCCAAATGTCTACAGAAAACATTGTAAAAACAAGAACTGTTTTGCAAAATTTTACACAGCGTAGAAATGTGTGCATTAATTGTGACACCGGATAATTCTAGGATTTGACTTATTATATGTTTTAGGAATTCATGTGGGAATATAAAAACCAGCAATTTCGAGCCGGTGATGGCTCAACCATTCTTAACTGAGGGATGTTTGGATCAGTCATTAAAACTTTCTGAGCCTCATCAGGTCTTTTTTGTTTTTTATTTTTTGTTTTCTTTTTAATGGAGTGATGTACTACAAACCTCATGAAATTGAAATGAAAACATGTAAACATGAGGTAATGTTTTAGTTCTTGAAAATATTTATGATTTAAAAGACAAATAATATGCTTATTTATTAGGCTTTAATGTTATTAAACTGTAAACTGATTGGCTTTGAATTCCTTGCTATACTCTTTCATCTGTGTTGCATTAAAGATGTTTTTGTACAATTTAGAAGCTCGATTCCTAGATATACCAAAAGGTGGCACTGTTTACCTATGTCTTAATATTTTTAATTTGCTTTTTGATGAGAACATGTGTTGGATGTTTTATCTGGAAATGTATTAAATTGAGGTTATATTTTTTACATTTAATTTTCTGTTTTGTAAATGGATCTTTAATTCACGCAAGGTTTACTAGGACCAGGTTTCATTTTTACTTTGAAATGGCTTGGAAATTCAGATATTTAGCAGTCAGTTTGTAGATATAAACTCCTGTATAATCCAGTATAATTAATAAAACCTTGTATTAATGTGACAGCTAATGTTTCATGGAAAACACAGTTGCTTTTGTATAGCAGGAACCATTAATTTTTTTAAGCCTCTAAAAACAATCCAGTGATTAAAACATAACAGCCATAAATAAATGATTTGTGTGGCTTTCAGGTCACACCACGTAGGTTTATCCATTCTGGAATGTTATTTTATGTTAAAAGTACCTTTGAAAATTTAGCAAAATCTGTCATTGTTTGAATTTCCTGCTGGCAGTAATGTGATGAAAGGGGAATCTAGTAGGTTCTGTGAATAGCTTCTCAGGTGAGAAATGCAAAAATTAGATAATAGGAATGTGATTTGAAGTGAGGATTTATATGCAGCAGGATGTGGTTCATACACTTCCCATGCAGTTAGGTGAAAACCTCCTGATTGTTCATTCATGGAGCATAATGCATCCAACACAGTGTACGACCCGAGCAAGAGAATATGAGGAGGTTATTTTTATGTCCAGTCAGAGCTATCTGTCCTTGGTTTGTAGCATAAACAGAATTTGTCAATAATTTTTACTGGAAGTGGAAACGCACAACACACTTCTGTTACCAATATTAGAAAAGGTTTGACTCTTGTTTGGGGGCAGGGTTAAATCAAAGGCAATTGGGGGTGTGCTTCCATGGTTTCCTTCATTTAAAACTAGAACATGTTTCAAGTTAACATGGCTTGTACATTTCAATTTTTGTTAATTTTCCTTAAATACCACTTTTTAAGGTACAAGCCTTAGAAATACAGAGTTTGCCTCTTTTTCCATTAAAAGAAAATCTTATAACTCTGATGTGACTGTTTTAGTTACTCAATGTGTGTCGTTTAGGGGAAGTGAGGACACACATGGCAGAGGTTTGTTTTATGTTCGTGAGAGTGTATGTGCTTGTATTTAAATGTTCACTCTTGTTGCTGCCTTTGTTGATGTTAGTAATATGATACATATGTGATTTGTCTGATTTGTTTAAAAATGCATAATTAAAGGAGGATTTGATTATTCAACAACTGTTCCAGTAGCTAAAGACTATTATTTAGATATTTTCTTCCAGTATTTGACAACTGTTGTGTGAGCTATGAATAGTATGAAAAATAGAATGAATGTACTATGACACTTTAATACTTCAGACCCCATACTCTTAGGATACTATTATTGTAGAGATTAGAACACCGTGTTTTCATTATTTAAAATAGCGAGAAACTGATCTACTCTTTCCCCTTGTCTGCGTGTGTGTGTGTGTGTGTGTGTGTGTGTGTGTAGATGTAAAATTCTGTGGATTTGGTAAATGACAAAGGTTTATTTTTGAAAATGACTTTGTGTTTTCAGATTTTTATAAGGAAGTTAGAAAAATGTACTCAGAATGACTTCTAAAAAAAACCCTCAAATAAAACAATTTGTGAACAACAACAACAAATAAACCCTCTATTTCTGCAAAAATGCAAAATGGAGAAAGACAGCTAAGTGTCCCCCAAATGGTTTACACAGAATTCCCCTTCTCCACCCTGCCCCCTTCCCCGACCCCACCGCACCCAGGCTCTCACCATAATTTCAGATTTGCTTCTCAGGGAAGCTGACATAGTAAAATGTGATGTTTTACAACCAGTACTTTTCCTGCAAATAATAGTTGTGATTAAAATAAATCAAATCAAATAGCATTATATATTTGTTATGAAAAAAGATGTATCCTGCACAGTTTTTCTGGTTCCTGTAGATGCCTTATAATAATGTGCTAATTTATGCTGATGATCTTACCTTATGACACTTCTGTGTGGCCTAGATATGTTAATATGTTCCAGCTTTTTAATTTCAGTAATCTGTATTGGTTGAATATGCTTGTTAGTCCATGGTACCCCTCACCAGTCTGTGTCAAGGACTGGAAAAGAACAAGAAAATGCATCCCCGAATAATTTTCTTGAAGCATGCCTTAGTAAGGGAGGAAATTATAAAATAGACATAATTTTAAAAAGACTGTCACATCTGAATATTCACTGAGAGTAGTAAGTACTCCAAATACTGTCAGCTTTTAATTAGGAGAGTTGGGTCGTTGGTATTATTAAGCAAGGCCTTATTAGTAACCTTTTGATTTAAAACAAAATTAAAAAAAATGTCAATGAGAAAATATTACAAGAGAAATAGATGTCATAAGCACTTTTAAAGAAGTAAACCATTTTATTACAGCTTCTTTTCTGTTCTGTTCTGTACACTTCGAGGGTTATGTGTCTAAAAATCCCCGTGGTAGGAAACTACTATTATGTGGTTGAGAATTTCAAGACCTTGTGGTAGAAAAAGGGGTAAGGATGATCAAGACCTAAAACATATGGGAGAATTAAAATACTTTCAAAAAATTTCTTAAAATAAAAATTTCAAAGAAGGAAAATAAAAATATTTATGACTTAAATTTAATTAATTTATTTATTATCCTTTTTCCCAGAAACTCTTGATAAATTATTTTTATCCTTTCTAGAGAAAGTACTTATCCTAAGAGGGTTTTTTTTACTTGTATTTAGTCCTTGATCTGCAAGTGTAATGGTCCTTTATCTTTGCCTTGAAATTGGGTCTCACTATTTTTGGGTCTCACTTTGATCTGAAAAACACTGATCAATTCAAATGTCTGAAAAACCTGGGGTAATTTTTAAATTAGCATGCGTGGCATAATTGAATACATAGTTCTCAAACCTCTCTGAGCCTGTGATTCCTAATCTGTAAAATGGGTTCAGGGGCTGTTGAGAAAATTAATAAATGGTTGATAAGGATTGGTATTATTAAGTATTAAAGAACATTCATTTTTATATAGAAATGTTTTAAATTTGGATCTCTGAAACAAACTGGAACTTCAGTTTAAATATGCGCTTAATTCATTTTAACCCACTTGGTTTTGTGTGTCTCTCTTGTACACCTTTCTGATGCTAAAGTGTTAATTAGGAAATGAGGCAAAATAGGATATTGAGGTAACATATGATAGTTGGCTTCTTCGGGGAACCAGCAAGACAGAGTGGAGTGATTTCATAGAAGGAAAAGGGATTAGCAGTTGGAAGATTTGAAGTCTTGCTTCAAAGGTGACATTATTAGGGAACTTACTTACCTTTTTTTTTTTCAGTGAATTTATTTTTTATTTTATTTTTTTACTTCTCATTTTGACATTTTGACTGTTTCCAGAAGTATGAGGGATGGGTCGTGTTTTTTCACATACTTTGGAATTGGTAAAGTACTATGTTAAGAAATGTCAGGTGTGAATCTTTAAAAAAATTTTTTTTTAATGTTCATTTATTTTTGAGAGAGAGAGAGAGAGAGAGAGAGAGAGAGAGAGAGAGAGAGACAAAGTGTGAGTGGGGGAGGAGCAGAGAGAAAGGGGGACACAGAATCCGAAGCAAGTGCCAGGCTCTGAGCTGTCAGCACAGAGCCCGATGCGGGGCTCCAACTCACAAACTGCAAGATCATGACCTGAGCTGAAGTCGGACACTTAACTGACCGAGCCACCCAGGCGCTCCGTGAATCTTTTTTGAACACTTCTAACTCTGCCCCTCCATCCCCTCCCCTCTCCCAGTCAAGCTCTTCCTTAATGTAGTCTTATGACCGAGATGGTCTTTATCTCTGCTTATAGCACTTACTAGATTCTGTTGGAATTACTTGTTCACAACTCTCTCTCACTCTGTCCTATTAGACTGGACTTGAGTACAACTTTTCTATTCATATGACCTACTATCATATTTGGCCTATAATAAGCACTCCATATTTGCTGAATGAATTCATATCTATATTTGCCTCATTCATGAGAAACAAGTAAAATGTACTGAATGATTATGTACAGAGTGGTTTCTCATTTGTGTTGCCCTTCTTTTTACTATTAGGTGTAAATCGCTGATCATTTCTTACCACCTGAAAGAATTAAATGTCGCATTTTTCTAGTTCAAGTAGTTCTTTTGTAAGTTTTGGGGACTTTTTAATGAGCTTGACTGCAGTTAACGGCCTTATTTGTGCTTTACAAATGTTGTGATTCATGGGGACTGTAAGTATACATTTCTTGCTTAAAGTGCCTAAATAAAATGGGCACATTGTTCTTTGTTAGTTTCTTCAATTGGTTCTTTTCATTTTCCTGTTCTTACTGGTGATACCTTAAGGCATCTGGCCAGTGTTGAGTATTTCTTCCTGACTCATCATTCCTTCCGCCACCTGCCAAAGAAATGCTTTTTCACTTTGGTCAAGAACATTTGGAGTTAGATTTCATTGTGGGTATAGGTCATGGGCCATCTGATAAGTCTCAGCATGTCATACTAATTAGCATTGACTGCCAGCCACTCGAATGCTTAATTCTGGTGCTATGCTGTTTTAAACCTAAGGTATTATAGAGGATGGAGAAATTGTTTATCTGAATATGAAACTAGCTACCAAATTTGAAGGTTCTTCCTCCACTCCCATTACAATTTCCCTTTGTGTGAAGTTCCAGTAGATTGCATTAAGTGGATGTTTATTTAATCTTTCAGGGCCATTAGATTTTTTTCCCTTAGGTATATTTAAATCACCCCCTTTTGAGATAATTTAGAAAAGAGGAAGTTGAGGGTTGGGAATTCAAAAGGAAGAAAAATGGCTGATAGGTCCTATGGTAGAGGTTTTCACCTTTCAGCAGGGAAGACATTTCTGGGCCCTGGTATTTGCCATCTTGTGTCTGAGAGCCAGGAGGAAGTTGAGATCTGTGTTGGAGTGTTCCTGGGACTTTGTGGGGCCCCAGAAACAGAAATCTATTCCAGTAAGAACAGAATCGGTTGGACTATAGATACAACGAAAGCATCTTAGAATGTATTTTATCTGTTACAAGTCAAAAGAAAATTTTCTCACATTTGAATGAAACTGTAGAAGATCCTGAATTCTCTGAATTCAGGGAGATCCTGAATTCTCTCAAAAGCAGAGGATGGTTAGCAGCCTTAAAAATGCAGTATTCATTATGAACTGAGAGTAAAATGTCACTTAACAGTCCTTTCTTTTGGTGTGATATCTTTACTGCAATAAATTAAAAACTTTTTTGATTGGGGCTTCCATGGATTCTTTTTCTCCTTTTGGTCTCCCTATTCTGTCCTTCCCTGAGATCTTAAAATTCCCTCCAAATAGATTCTTCTGCTATGGGAATTTTAAAAAATTAGCCCCCTGATTGGGAAGGGATTGCGTCCTGTCTCTATTTCCATAAGGGGGAACCTACGTAAATCTCTAGAAAGTGGGTTGTGTTGATCTCAAAGAGTAAGTACTATAGGTGGGAGAATGAATAACAAAGAAGTTGGTGTTAGAGTGCTGTTGAGTTAGCCACTGGGAGGTTGACCATCTTGCCTAGTGATCTTAGCCAAGCCATGTAATATTTCTGAGCCTCAGTTTACTTCTGTTTTATAAAGTGAGCGAGCTCAACTCTAGTCTTTGCTGTTCTTCATAGATTCATTTTTTCAGTAGATCTTCACCAGGTGCCTGTGGTGCTGTGTATTCAGCAGTGAAAAAGACAGATATGGTCTCCTCCCCGTGAAAATACTCCTACTTCGCCTGTCTTTGTTGACCTGGCCTTCTCCCTGTTCTGCCCTTATCTGGTAATTGGGTGGATAATGAGGAAATAAAGCAATGTGAAATGATTAATTACAAATTTGGGGGCCCCGTCTGCTTTTATGTACAAAGTGAATCAGCGTTTTTGGGAGGAAAAACACACTTGCACAAAGCATAGCTTATGTACGTTAAAAATGTTATTAAAATGAAGAATTATCTGCTAGTGGAAATAATTGGGTGACTTGGGAGGGAGAGAAATGAAGGTCTGAGCTGGAGAACGATCCCACTACACTGTACCAGGTACAAACACAGAAGATTTAACCCTGATGCTGAAAAACAATTAAAAAGTATTTGAGCTTTTGGTGGTGGGGGGTGGTGGGGGGGGTTAGTTACTCATGCTGTTGTATATGTTGAAGGTCAGATATAATTTTTTTTTTTTTTTTTAATCTGAGGCAAAAACCTGTTTGGTATGTCAGCCTTTAGTCTAGAGAATTGAAATTTATTGTCTCACCAAAGTGGAAAATAATTTGAATGGAGTTAATAAAAATGGAAGGAGTAACATTTTACTTCATTGAGAAATACGGCGAGGCATCCAAAATGAAGACGAGTCCGTCTTGGGCTTCAGGGCTTAAAACGATCCTCCAGTGTGTGTAGGTTGGTTCAAGAGCATTCAACTCTGTTGGAGGCAGCCAGGTTAGCGGTGTATAATTTAAAACTCTGACTTCTCCCAAGATACTGATGAAAGCAAGTAAATTTATTGGTTATTAGGTAGCAAGAGTAAGTTCAATTTTCTCCAGACTTGGCGACAATTAGAGGTTGGTTCTGGCATATCTAATGCTTAAGTTTCAAGGCTCCCTCTATTTGAGAGCTGTTTTGGGGAGATAACCTTGTAACACATACATTTTAATGAGTTCATTACTTTGACCACTTGCTGAAGTAGAGTTGGAGTGACTGCTGACCTGGAGTGAAGGCCCGCGTTCAATATTAATACGGCACGTCCGCATCCAGACAGCAATCTTTCATTCTGACATGCACATAGTCAAAGTAAATTAATGTTCAAAACCCGAACACTTTAAGTTCAGCCAGTGTGTGCATTCCATAATAATCCTTCAGAAGCAGTTTACACAGAAATGCTGAGTGCTTTCTTATACTTTATTTATCATATGTATGGGTCCACATTGCAGTATTTGTAACAAGATTTACCCGGTGCTATTTTCGTGACTCCTTCGTCTTGGGGTGGCTAAAGAAATTAATTATTTTAGGATTTAGTCTGTGCATGTTTTAAATAAAATGGCACTCTTTTTATATATTCATGCCTGGTAAGACAGTAGCCTAATTTCAGTTATATTATTTTTAGATAATTTTTATTAAGCTAATTCCTTATTTTATCTCTGCTCAAGAAATCACAAGTTTTTGAAAGTGTAGTACTAATTTTTAATAAGCTAGGCCTGGAAATAGTGTGCATCTGTGGCTATCTCTGTTACAAGGGTACTGCTGGAGGATTTTTCTTTCCTTATGTGCCATTTTCTAACTTGCTCTTATTGGTGGAAAAAACATTCATGGCAGATGTAGTAATGGGGAAATTATATTAACATTTAAGTATTAAATTAGCTTTTAGCCAGAGTCTCCTACTAATATGATGACATTTAGTAAGTTCAGGATTTTAAGGACCACGTGGCACAACACTCATTGTTACACGTTTCCTGTTTGCCTCTTAAAACATGTTAGATCTACTTTTTCAGACTGCAGATTTCCATTGTGGATTTCAGCGCTGTTACTATTTTCCTTTGCCTGTCAATGTTGGTTATTCACGTATCGGGAGTGTGTGTATGGCGACCATAATGAGAATGCCATGCGGTCGTCGCCATGTATATAGCAAGCTGGTTTTCATAACACTTTTTACAGTTTAATTCCAAAGAAAGATCTACCTATTAGCGAGCATATTTCAACTGGGGAGTTTTCCATTCTCCAAAAAGATGGCAGATGAAAGTGAACCTAATACGTGTTTAAAGAAAATACGCTGCACTTAAATTATATCATCAGCATGACGCTTTACAGTTTGTCTTAGAGTTATCTTCAGTGCCATACTTCTGCTGTAGAAAATCAAAATTAGATTCCTTCTATGATAGAATTTATTTTCTGTCCGGAAATAAATAGAGCATTTGGTGTAGCATATAGACCATCAGATAACAGCTGTAAGACTATGTTTAATACGTTTACAGTTTCCTGAATCTTGGCCGTCCCTAACAGAAAAATCGGTGCTTTACCCCTGGTACAGTGGATTGAGTCGGATTTGGAAACATTGTGCAGAGAACACCCATTGTTTCCACTGAATGATGTGTGCCCTACGGAGGTGAACTTTTTGACCCACTGCTCTGCCAGGAGTAATGGATTTACACTGATTTGAGCGTAGTCTCTCACTTGGTCCCGTTTTCAGTTCTCATGTGTGATGACCGGCTGGCAAAATTAAACATCTGCTTTGTGGCTGTGGAAGGCAGCATAACTCGCTGGCTCATGCTTTAAAATTGACAATGCAGGCTTGATTAGTGCTATGTTATCACCACCTGTATTAACTGGCCGTGGATAAATTGTCTGTGTCATATGAACATACACATTTTTGTTTTGTATGGGGCCTTTTTGTCCTCATGGAAGATTTCATAGAAGCTTATGTGAGCGTGGATTACTTAGAAAATCAGCATTTGAACATCACCTCCCCACCCCCAGTCAGAGACTTTGTGAGTGGTTTCTACAACAAGAGAATATATAAGAGATTGCATGATTGAATCTTTTATTTGTGATCTGATTTTAATTTGCTTACTTTTATAATTCTTCCGCAAAACCCAGCCATATTGCACCTCTAGAAAGATCAAGGAGTTTAGCTGGAATGTGTACACATGTAGGTTTTTATGGAGACGTCTGTACATCTGTACAAACACACTGTAAAATACGTGCATTTTGCTGAAGTAGTAAGACCTCTTGGGAAGGGAGAGTTGCTATGGAGTCCTCAGAGGTGTTGGGCTATTTCGACGGAAGTAATGCCTGTACCTCCACTGATAGAAATATGACGAGGCAGACATTTTCTTTGGTGAAAAGTAGTGCACAGCAGACTGCAAAGCTCCGCTTTCTTGTAGCTTTATGGACTTAGTTCAGAGGGCTGGTTACTGAGAGCAAAATATGTGCATGATTACATATAATCAAGGTTAATTTTTATCAAGGGTCACCATGTTTTCGCTATGGTCTGACAATCATGACCTACATTAAAAGAGCCCTGTGGGTCTGTCTGGTATATTTTTGCTTGATGTCTGGGTAGTTTATTTCAGATGCTTGTCAGTTTCATTATATATTATCGTTTGGGGCTCTTGCTGGATCTTCAGGTATACCATAAAAACAGTGCTCTTTGCAATTAGGTTGTCGCGAGGGAGCTTCTGTTTTATGGTGTGTAAACATTCTTTAATCTTGAAGGATGAGTAATTTGGGGGACATTTTCCATTTGGTTTTGTGTTGTATTCAATTGATGGAAGATTTTTAAAATGGAATACTTCTTAGCCCTACAACTGAGGTTCTGGATTTGGGTCAGTTAATCCAGTCTTTAGTTCGTTATTCTTGGGGAAAATATTTTAGAGTTTTTAATTCAAATGCATTTTCCTTGCTTAAGAAAAATCCAGATGAGCCGTTTATTTCACAACGTAGCAACTAAGTAGGATTTATAAAGACAGAAATTTACAAATATTTCCTCCTTTTGCTGGTACAAAGGGAATGGTGGGCAGTGTTTAAAAACCATGTGAGTTAGGACATTTTGGTAACTCAAAGACAAAACTTAATGGCTGTTAAAACTGGCTATTTGATTTTATAGTTTTGAAATCATATTTAATTTTAACCACATCTGTCTTGGTAGTTTAAAGGATAAACAGTTCAAACAGTAAGAAAAAAGCAGTTTATGTTTTGTCAGTTTTCAACTTTAGATATCAGTAAATCATTGCTGTAGCCTTCTTTATCTTTTGTTTGCACAAAAAACCTGTTAGAATTATGTCTGGGGGGACCATCTGCTGTGGTTCCCAGTCTTGTCAGTGTGATAAGGGATAAGCTGTATAAACAGGGGCACCAGAAAAAAAAAAAAAAAAAAGAGAGCGAGAGAGATTGAGAGGAAAGCAGGCTGCTTTTAGGAAGGAAAAAGTCTGATGTGGATTTAATTTTACAGTGTAACCTCAGAAAGTCATAGGATTTTGCTCATAGTCTATCAGGATTGACACTTTCATATATTTATTTAGAAACCACAGGTCCAATGGTTTATCTTCACATTAATATTATACCCCCCCCCCTTTTTTTTTTGATTATAGGGTTCCTGGTTTGGAGGTCGAGCCTTTAGAAGTTATTTGAAAATATATCAGTATAGCACTTGACATTGCAGTATTTTCCAGATTGTCTCTTTAGTTTTTGAATTCTTTTTTCTAGCTATTAATTTTTTTCTCAGTTGAATCCTCAGAAGTCATCCTTTTCCTTTTTCATTTGCAATGAGGTCACGGTGCTTCATAAGGAACAAGCCAGTCATTTCCATGGCAACGCACTCTATCAAAACATCACAAATCTGTCTTGTCCCTTACCTTTCAACTCTCAAGTGCAAGAAGTGTGTAAGCAGCACTGTTGTTCGTATAGCATATTCGATTATAGCAGGATTGCAGAAAGGAGAAGAAAATCAATTAAAATAAGTTAATTTCAAAAGTACCTTAAAATCACTTAGCTATATATATATACATATGTGTGTGTGTATATAATTTGTTTTATATTAAAATATATTTTATATTAAACATTTTTTTTAAGGTGGAAAATAGAGATCTCAAAAAATTGGTCTGAAGAGTGGTCATTTAGCATTAGTGAAAGAATAATAAGTAACTGAGCTGTGTGGTGCATATGAACATATTACACAATTACTTCCATTATGAGGCGTCCACCTTTGCTTGAAGGCTTTAACACATTCCCATCAGTCATTTTGGCTTATGGCAGTGTTATTTTGGCACAGTAGTGGCACCTTGAACTTTAAATGGGTTCCGGAATTTTTTTTTTCCTATTAGGAGTTGCTAGTGAAATGATGGGATTGCAGTCTTTGAACATCGCGGATTTGAACTGGGCAGGTCCACATATACCCAGATTTTTGTTTTTGTTTATGTTTGTTTATTTTTGAGAGAGACAGAGCGTGAGTGGGGGATGGGCAGAGAGAGAGGGGGAGACAGAATCTGAAGCAGGCTCCGGGCTCTGAGCTGTCAGCACAGAGCCTGACGCGGGGCTCGAACTCACGAACCGCGAGATCATGACCTGAGTGGAAGCTGGACGCTTGACCAACTGAGCCACCCAGGTGCCTCTGGTTCTCCCAATGTCTTTCTTTTCTTTTTAAAAATCTTTTTTAATGTCTTACTCATTTTGAGAGAGAGAGAAGGAAGGAGGGAGAGAGAAAGAGAAAATGAGTGGGGGAGGGGCAGAGAGAGAGGGAGATACAGAATCTGGGGCAGGCTCGAACCCACGAACTGTGAGATCATGACCTGAGCCTAAGTCAGACGCTTAACCAACTGAGACACCCAGGTGCCCCTACTCAGATGTTTTCTGATACATATAGTACAGCACAGTAAGTGTATTTTCTCTTCTTTATGATTTTCTTAATAATCCTTTCTTTATTCTAGCTTACTTTATAGTAAGAATACAGTATATCAGCAAATATGTGTTAATTAACTGTGTGTTATTGGTGAGGCTCCTGAAGTAGGCTGTTAGTAGTTACGCTTTTGAGAAGTCAAAAGTTAGATGTGGATTTTCAACTGTGCAGGGGTGATCCCCCTTAAGGGGGGATCTGTGCCCTCAGTCTCTGCACTGTTCAAGTGTCAGACTGAACTTGTTTTTTTATAGGAGAGCAATTGGTCATAATTCCTGAAAGTTTCATCCTCTTTAAGATCAAGTATTATGGAGTATAATAAAATTAGTTTTTAATAATTAAAAAATTTCCCAGAATACATTTTCTTGCCCCGTGTGCATGTTGCAAACTTTCCATGGATTGTTGGCATGCAAAGATGGTACACTTTGCAAGGCTTGGTGCTTGCTGTTTGCCTGTGCTCCCTGCTGTGCTCCCTGCTATGCACCTGCTTGGTCCTTGAAGAGCCTCTCAGTTCTGCAGAGAGGAGTGGGCTCATCTGACTTACTCCTCCCCTTTGGCTATTGGAAGTTCAGATGCAGGCATTTTCTTGTCCCTGTCTGTATGTGGCATGGAGCACATGTTCAGTAAGTGTTTGTTGAGAGAATAGTGATCAGAATGCATGCAGTTAGTTATTGGTGATAAACTGTATTTTTCTGTGGCAGAGCCGTATTCTAATTTTTTTTCCTGTGTGTATTAACAATGAAGTTGGAATATGTTCTCCATAATCATTTTGTATCTCTTTTTATTTCACAGTATGGTTTGGTACCTTGGGCCCATCCCCTTGTGCCTGCCCAGGCCTCATCCTTAGCCATCACAACAGAACTCCTAAGCCCACCTCTTCCCATTTATCTTCACTTCTGACGAGCTAACGTGTGGCAGTTCTGAGCTATCTGTTGTGAGAGAAGTAGCTGGTGGTGCGGAAGGTTCTCAGAGGCTGTAGACACTGTGTGATGGGTTGCATTCAAGTGTTTTAGTATGAATTATTTGATAGAGAAAGGGATTAAAAGAATATGATAAGGAACAGCTCTACACTCCCTACCCAGATTCAGAAATAGAGCAGTATGGATACAGCTGAAGCTACCTTCTGTACTGAGCGGAGGATAGGTGGGAGATACTTTTCATTCTCCCTTTCTGCCTCCTCACTCCAGGAAAGCTTTGGCTGGCAGAGGAAATCTTGCTCTCTTCCACTTTCACAGTACCACCCCAGGCCCGTGTGTATTCTTGAACCTGCCAGTGTGTGACAGCCATCTGTTGAGATGTCTGCCACCTCGACCAGGCTGGGCTTCAACTCTGTGTTCCCAGCACTGTGCACATGGCTGGGATGGAGTAGATGCTCATTAAGTGCTTGTGGCATGAATGAATGAATGAATGAATGAATGAGTGAGTGAATGAGTGAGAATGAATGAGTGAGTGAGAGTGAGTGAGCGAGTGAGTGAATGAATGAGTGAGTGAGTGAATGAGTGAGTGAGTGAATGAGTGAGTGAATGAGTGAGCAAATGAATGAGTGAGTGAATGAATGAATGAATAGGTACAATTCTTTTCTAGCGATCACCATTTCAGCGTAGGATACTGTTGAGCAAAACGATTTCCTTGTCTGGCCCATAGTTATAGGCCCTTGCTGCGCTCATTTGAACAAATTGAATTAAACATAAAATCCTGTAGAACAGACGCATTTACAAGTCCCTGCTCACACAGCTGCTGGTCTCTTTAATAAAAACATTGCTGTTTTGATTGAGCATTCATAGTCTTTCTTTTTGTTAACTTTGTTAGTGTCGTGGTGTAAGCAGGGTCTACAGACTGACTCCGAGATGAGTGGAGGACAGGCCAGTGATGAGAATTGAGACCGTGGGAGATGGTGGGAGGGGCAGAGAGGGAACAGGTTTTATTCTTAGGTGTAGTTTTAATAAAAAGAATAAATATGTATACTTGTCCTCCCTGGACCATAACTTGTAAGTCTTTGACTCCATATTTCTCAGGCAATTACTCTAATCTTCCCTGTCCTGAATCACCCGTGTATAACGTTCCTACTTGAAATTACCAAGAGTATATATAGATGTATTCGTTTTTTTAAAGTTTTAAAAAATTCGGGCATGATAGTTCAATGAATTTTTTCCCCCATTATATGCATCCATGAATGCCTCACCCCCAAAGAAGATAGAGAATATTTCCATCAGCCCCAGAAAATTTCGTTGTGCTGCTTTCCAATCAATCTTCCCTTCCGTTTTCCCTCTGCCAGCAGCTACTTTCCAATTCTGCCCCCTCTTATTTGTGGAAGTCCTGTAATCGGCATCACATGGTGTGTATGTCCCCTTTTGTTTCTAGCTGCTTTCACTCGAGATGGTTTTGAGATTCATCCGTGCTGTTGCACGTGTAAGTTTCATTTTCTTCTAACAACACAAGTGTATATACATCAGCAACCAAATACAAATTTACTTTTACCTTAAAGGTGAGAAATGGAGGAGTGCTTTTTCAGTTTTATTAATTGAGTTCATGACAACAGCTCACATTTATGGAACAGCAGCCCCTATGCCAAGTGTTTGACCTGCATTATCTTAGTCTTGTTCTGCAGTGACCTGTTTACTAAGTTCTTTGTGGCAGACGTATTTGGTGAAAGTCTTGAGATCTGACGAAGGACTTGATGTTTGCCAAATGAAGCTGTCCAGTGCTGTGAAATTCTGATTGTTTTCCTCAGGACTAACCACTGTTTATGGCAGGGATTGATGAGCTGAAAGTGGAAGGGCATTGGAGAAGAGACATTGGGTGGGAAAAGCACTGTGGTAGTTCACTTCAAATTCCCCTTCCATTGGCTGCAGAGAAACAGCCTTTGTACGTAGGGTTAGTTATGTTGACATTTTCAGAGATGCTTATAACAATGCAGTGCCCTTGCCTGTGTTCAGAATTCTGTCCAGCCTTGAATTTTTGTGTGTAGATTTGTTTTACTTGCTTACATAATACCTACTGTGTTCCAGAGACTCTCCTAATAACTGCTTCACATATGCTAATTCTCATAACTCTGCAAAGTACAGATTTTTTTCTTTAGAATCCCCGTTCTGCACAGGAGGCCACTGAAGCACTTAGAGAATACAGCGCCGGGCCACAGTCACATAGGCGGGAAGAGTGGAGCTGAGATGGTCATCCAGGCAGGCCGATTTGAGGGCTTTCCCCACCACCTTGGGTGCCACACCCCCCACCCTGTACCTGCCCACATTCCTTACTTCTTCTTGATCCTGGTGATGATGCTGCAGGGGGATCTGGAGGGGGGTGGGGGGAGGAAGGGTCGGGGGAGGGGCGTGTGTCACCAGGGCTGGTCGGGATTGATAATGTCCAAACAGATGCAGTGTAGTGACTGAAGCTTACTTTTGTGACTTGTAGGATTCAAGAAATAGGTCTTGAAATTGCATAGTTTTTTGTTGTTGTTGTTGTTTTGTGCTGGGGAGGATATTTAGGAAGGAACTATTCATATTTGGAATCTGCACAGTAATAGAGTGAGCACTTTAAGCCTCAACAAAACTAATCTTGGAGCCAACATTGTGCTTATTTGAGGCCAGTGCATATAGCGGATCGATGCCTCTCTGTGAGTTGTCTGTAGACCCTGGGGGTGGGGGACTCACCAGATTTATTGCAAGGAATGTAGTATGTGTTGTGTTCGTCATTGGCAGTCGGAAGTATTGTATCACCATGTGAGGGGTCCTTGTGCTCAGATGGAACACACCTGCACTAGGTCCTTGACATTTGTGAAGTTAGCATTTGGGGTTTCAGTTATTTTTGAGCACCCAGAAAGTCCGTGACATTTAATAGTTTGTTAGGAGAATATCAGTTTAATACAGCGGTGGGGTTACGAGAATGAATAAAAATAATGTATGTAGAAATCAGCTGTCAGAAGACTGGAGCATAAATACTAGTCATTTGGCTAGTGAGTGAGTCTAGCAGAGGTTCCTGCGTGTCGGTTTCACCTGGGATGCTCAGGAATTTGGGAAGGTCTCAACATGTCCATTACCGTGTCAGGAGGGCACTGGTGTTGCTGTCCGTGTCCGTGCAGGCCTGCGAGGCCTCCTCCCTGGACTTGGGCCTTCCCTGTTACTTTGTTCTTTTGTCCTTTATGGAGAGGTTACCCTTGACTTCTGTTTGGTCTTTAAAGCTGAAGTTCCTTTATATTATCGACTCCCCACCCCAGGCTGTAACAAAGGCTGTTAATGGCAGTCACCTTTCTTAGCTATGGGTTAAACATTCTGGGATGTATTCTTTTATTGCTGTGTCATAACCCTTGTGTGTCTCCCCTCAACTCACGGTGAGGTTGGTTTCACTGACACTTTTTCTACCTTTTACTTTATTTCTTTACATTTTATTATAAAATTTCTTTAATGTTTGTTTTTGAGAGAGGGGGAGAAAGAGAGAGAGAAAGCGCACGCAAGCAGGGGAGGGGCAGAGAGAGAAGGAGACACAGAATCTGAAGCAGGTTCCAGGCTCTGAGCTGTCAGCACAGAGCTTGACGCGGGGCTCAAACTCTCGGACCATGAGATCATGACCTGAGCTGAAGTTGGATACTTAACCGACTGAGCCACCCCAATTTTTTTTTTTAATCTTAAAATACATTATTAAAATTTCCGGGAGAGGCTGAGATGTTTTTACAGCTCAGCCTCCAGAGCCTCACTCAACCCTCGATGCATTAGATCACTTTGCCTCCCACTAACTTGGGACAGTGGCTGTTGTGAAAAAAATCTTGAATGGGGTTATTGTCACACACTTATTGTTTTTTAAGTTTGTTTATTTTTAAAAAAAATTTTTTTTTTTCTTCAACGTTTTTATTTATTTTTGGGACAGAGAGAGACAGAGCATGAACGGGGGAGGGGCAGAGAGAGAGGGAGACACAGAATCAGAAACTGGCTCCAGGCTCTGAGCCATCAGCCCAGAGCCTGACGCGGGGCTCGAACTCACGGACCGCGAGATCGTGACCTGGCTGAAGTCGGACGCTCAACCGACTGCGCCACCCAGGCGCCTTTTTAAGTTTATTTTTGAGAGAGAGGGAGAGAGTAGGAGCGCATGTGTGAGCAGGGCAGGGGCAGACAGAGAGGGAGAGAGATTCCCGAGCAGGCTCTGTGCTGTCAGCCCCGGCAGGGGCTGGGGTTGGAGGGGAGTGGTTAGGTCTGCTGTGAGGTCATGGCCTGAGCTGAAATCAAGAGTCTGATGCTTAACCACTGAGGTGCCCTCAACACTTGTTTTTTAAGTTAGACTTCCATTTTTACTGTGCTTTACTGTTATTTGAAAAAATGGGTTATCATATATTTGTATTTTAGCAAAGATACCGTATTATCCTCTCATTGGTAAAGGTTGCTTTATTTTATTTTATTTTTTTTCCAACATATGAAATTTATTGTCAAATTGGTTTCCGTACAACACCCAGTACTCATCCCAACAGGTGCCCTTCTCAATACCCATCACCCACCCTCTGCTCCCTTCCACCCCCCCATCAACCCTTAGTTTGTTCTCAGTTTTTAAGAGTCTCTTATGCTTGGTAAAGGTTGCTTTAAATACATAGTTCTTTGGTAAAGGAGTGTTATTCCCATATACTAGTTCCTAAGATACGTTGTCTGTGTTTGGTTTAGTAAGAAGCCTTACAATTCTTTGAATTTCATAAGGAGCCGTTTTCATGGGGCCTGTTGAGTGTATACTTACCATGTAAAAGACACTGAGTTAGATGCTGTGGGGGACACAGAGATGCAGCTCTGTTCTTCATTCTTTTTCTTTTTCTTTTTTTAGAGTTTACTTATTTTGAGGGAGAGCGCATGCATACACATTGGGAAGGGACACACTGGGGAGAGAGAGAGGGAGAGAGAGAGAGAGAAAATCCCAAGCAGGCTCTGCACTGTCAGTGCAGAGCTGGGCATGGGGCTCGATCTCACGAACTATAAGAATATGACCTGAGCTGAAATGAAGTGTTGGACGCTTAACTGACAGAGCCACCCAGGTGCCCCTGTTCTTCATTCTTATAAAGCAGTCATCCTTTTAAGACTCTTGAAGGGTGTTAAGCTAACGGTTTGTGCAAACCAAATACAATTGCTGTTGTTAGAGGTTAGGTAAATATTTGAAAAAAAATGTTCTGTACTGTGTGAAAATCTTAATTTATCGCAGCTCTCATTAACCTTTATTTTTTTAAAATGCTGTTCCTTGTGAAATGTAGGTATTAAAGAGATCAAAGTAATATGACAGCATCATTAATGATGGATGCTTTAGCAGGCTACAGAATTGAACAGTAGGAGATTTACAGCCAATACAGAGTGCCTGTGGTAATCGTTAAAGTATGATCTCCAGTTTCGGTATTATTTTACATATCTATGATTTATAATAAATACTGTGAAATTGCAGGTTTTGCCTTTTGCAGTAACATACAAGTCCGTAAATAATGTTACAGCCTTTAACACGCTAGTTTTTGGCTTAGCAGTTCCTGGTAATATCTGGGCATTTTTCTGAGTGCTTACATATATTAACTTCATGCTAAGGATTAAGCATGGTTTTCAAAAATGAATGCTAAATCCTTTTGGAAAAACACAGCAGGGCTGTCTTCCAGACCCTCGGTTCGGAAAGCCCAGTCCCCACCTCCACCCGTCGTTAAAAACAGAGAAGTATATTTTCAAAAATAAACAGCAAATTCATAATTACTTTTTGCAGAGGAAGTGTTTTCTTCACGTATCTGACCCACAAAATACTGTTTCATTCACAACATGTTTTACAGAGACCTTTTCACGTATGTGAAGTAAATTTTAACATGTTGTTTAACTATTGAACATAGCAGGGATACGGTGCTATGGGCTGAAGGAAATAATTTTAAAAATGAAAAGATTTGGTACTTATTTTTATTTTTTCAATCACCACATGGGGCAAAACATGGATGATCCCACTAGACAATGACCCTGTTTTCCTAGTGAGAAGAGAAACATGTTTGATTAACTGCAATATATAAACTTCGGAATGAAGATGAAATTGTCAAATGAAATTGTCAAATATGCTTATATTTTGTGAATTTATGTACGCATAGTTAAAATTGCATCCTATGAAATCATTTTAAAGTTGTTTCTTTTCCAGCTTTTGCTCTCTAGAATCACTTTTTGACTTGTCTGACACAGTTTTCTAGACTTCACTTCCATTTGATGTGTTTGGAATTCAGCATATTTTGAATCCATCTGTGATGTGGTCTCTGGAAATTTCCTCCCAGGCGCCTGTTCTCATAATTAAAGAACAGTTGGTTTTGTCTTTACTCCTGTAGAAGCGTATATGTTGATCTCTACAGTGTACCCATTTATTATAATGCTTTTAAAAAAATTAATCTTTGAAAGGCTTGTTACTGTGAAATGCAATACTTGCCAGTGTGAAGTTACATCCCTAGGAGTTAAATCAGGGTTAAATCTCACTGCAGCTGTTTTTACTGGTTCCAGTGACTTCTCTAGGCTTCAGAGACCCTGTTGCTCAGGGTAGTATCTTCTCCAAGTGATGGTCTGTTATTCAAAATAAGGGAATGGAGAGAGTAAGGCTCCTGGTAATAAGGAAGATTTTGCATAGACTTGATTGGAAATATGAAACAGTTCCGTGTTTTCTGAGGGATAATTTTTTGGGGGAAAAATAAACTGTGCCTTACATTTGAGCATTTGCTTAGTAGCCAGCAAATCTGTCTCAGGGAGTATAGGTAGGTGGTAGTTTAGCCCATTTTTTCCCTTGGGATCCTGTGACCATTGCATACTGCTTTTCCTTGCTGTGAATTTAGCTCTTTTTACCTGTTTCTTCATTTTTACATTTCTCTGTTTCATATTTTCTTGTTAGAATTTCCCCCCCACTTTAGTCAAATGAAGAATATTTATCACTATTGATGTCTTCAGTGTCATAAATATCTGTAACTCTTATTTAGAGGTGAGAGTGATGTCCCGATGGCTAAGAGTCTACCACATTGACCTCCAGTACAGATTGATGTGTTTCTGGAATGAATGTTTCAGTGATTCTTGCTTGCAGATTAAACTTTAATATTTGATATCAGACCTGTGTACTGTTGAAAGATAAAATACCCTCTTAAAAATATTTGCATGGTAATCTAAAGAACAAAAACATTTAGTAGGAGTGGTGGTAGAAATGTTTCCAGGATCAACACTTGAATGCTATGGAAGAGCATTTTTTTTTTTTTTTTTTTTTTTAATGGCTGGCAGGTGGCAGAGTTGAAAAACAGGTTTTTATAATGGAAATGCTAAGAGTGTTAGCTGTAGTGGTGTGAATGGTATTGTCACAATAGATATAATAGATGTGTTGCATTATCTTATCTAATCAGACACTTTTGTTAGAAAAAGCTCTCTTCCCCATTAGTTTCCCCGTGTCTATTGGGAGAATGGTTCTTTTTGAAATAATTTTAGCTACTCAAAAAATTGTTGAGAGGCTAAGGATTTTTTTTTTTTAATCTTGGTCAAATTTTAACAGATTTAATAAGCCTAAGTATATTTTATTAAAAATACTACTTTAAGCTAGGAAAGTAAGTGTAGGAAACAGCCCAGATGTATTCCGGATTAGAGGATATGACTTTGCCCCTTTAATGAGTATCAGTAATGTTGGCAGTGTTCTGTTATTTTTTTTTTTAATGTTAGTACTCATATTTCACATTTGATTTGTTTTCAGTATCCTTACTCTTAGCAAGGGGCTCAGGAAATTGAATTACATTTTGTATATTTAGTTTCTAATCTCATTCTTATTTTAAAAATCCTTACAATTTCTACAGGCTTTTGTACATAGGGACCTGTAGTATCTGTAAGTCTGGGAGGCTAGGAGGGAAATACTACACAGGAATTGGGTTTGATCCGTGTGGGGAAGGTGCTCCATCGACTGCTTAAAGGAAAAGGAAGTCAATTATATGCTAAGAGTATAACCAGTTGGTCTGTTCTGAGTAAATAGTGTCTGAGGGGGTCAGTCAAAATCAAGGTGGATAGTTGCCATTTGGGGACTTTAATCCAATGGGCAGGAAGCACTTTCTGCCCATGTGGGCCGGACACGGAAACATGCTTCCCACCCTATCCAAGAGAAGCTGGGTGAAGAGTGGGGACGGGCGGGCTGTGGTTGGTGGGAACCGAGGTGCCTTATCTTCTGTGAGGTGTACAGAACGGACCTAGTAAGCCCTCCCTGCACATGTCAGGGCGGAAGCTCCGCCCCCTGGGTAGTTAGGCAGTTTGAATGTATTTGCTCAGTGGAACTCTTGAATGATTTAATGTGTGCCAGTGCCAGTGCTAGAATTCCACAGATGACCAAAATGCAGCCTGTTCTTCTGAAAAGCCATCAGTCCAGTGAAGCTCACAGCTACTTAGAACCACTGGAAGAGAATACCTTCGTATGCCCGGTACCCAGTCTACCTGCCTGCATGGATTTGCTTCATGAGCCACACTGTGGTCCCTCCACGGCACCCGATGAGTGGTCCATGCTCCTGAGGCCAGCTCTGTCACTTGTCCACTGATCCCCCCTCACTGCTCCAGGATATTGTTCCTGAAGTTTTCTCCTTTCTCTGTGGATTATCTCCCCTCTTTACTGCGGGATTCCTATCATCAATCATGCTGTGATATATCCTATCTTTTTTTTTTTTTTTTTCAGTTTATTTCTTAGAGCACGGGAGCAGGGGAGGTGCAGAGAGAGAGGGAGAGAGAATCCCGAGGAGGCTCCACACTGTCAGCGCAGAGCCCGATGCAGGGCTCAAACTCATGAACTGTGAGATCATGACCCGAGCTGAAATTAAGAGTTGTATGCTTAGTTGACCGAGCCACCCAGGCGCCCCATCCTATCTTAAAATGATCTTCTTTCACACCATATTCCACTCCAACTTTTACATTTTTTTCTTCCTTTTTTGTAGCAAAACTCCTAAGCAGTTGTTTATACCTGCCGCTTCCCCTTCTGTCTCTAATTTACTCCAATCAGGCACCTTTACTAAAATTGCTCTTGCCAAGTTCATCAGTGACTTCTGTAAGGCCAAGTGCAGTGGTCACTTCTGAGTCCTTGTCTTACAGTCTTTATCTGTCAACATTTGACATAGCTGATCACTCTTTCCTCCTTGAAATACGTTTTTACCAGGCTTTCTGGATACCAGTCCCTCTTGGTTATTAGCTCTTTTACCATTTCCCTGGTTGCTCCTTCAGTCATCCTTGCTGGTTCCTCCAGCAAGGATTAGGGTATCTAAATGTTGGAGCCCCCGAGGCACTTTGTTTTACTTCTCTGCCTGGACTCACTCATTTGGAATTTTGCAGAGCTCCACAGCTTTGAAGTACTCTGTATGCACACAGTTCCCAAATAACATTTTCCAAATCCAATCTCTCCTTTGAACCCTGGACTCTCTGCCTACGTATCATCTGAATTTGAATTTTTAATAGGCATGTCTACTCAACATGTCTAAAAGTGCTAATCTCCCCCTCAGATCTGCTCCTCTGTAGGCTTCCTATCTCAGTAGAAGGAATCTGTGTCTCTAGCTTGGGGCAGAATTTGGAATCAAGACTAACTACTCCTGTTTCCATGTCTCACATAGAATCTGTCAGCAAACTCTGCTGGCTCTACCTTTAAGACATATCTTGGGTCCTGTCATTTTTATCACCTGCATTTAATGGGCACCACCTTGGTCTAATTCAGCATCATCTTCTTGCCTAGATTATAATCGTTGCCTGATTTATCTTTCTCCTCCCCACCCCTGTATCTGTTTTCCACTTAAATTCTTTGAATACCTAACCAGATTATTTCCCTCTTCTCAGATTTCATTCACAGTGCTAGCCAGCCAATGGAATTTTCTGCAATGATGGCCATGTTCTGTTTTGTACTAATATGGTAGCTGTGGCCCTGTATGGCTGTTAAGCACTTGAAATCCAGTTAGTGCAAGGGGGCAACTGAATTTAAAATTTTATTGAAGTAATACAATTTTTTTTTTTTAATTTTTTTTTTTACAACGTTTATTTATTTTTGGGACAGAGAGAGACAGAGCATGAATGGCGGAGGGGCAGAGAGAGAGAGGGAGACACAGAATTGGAAACAGGCTCCAGGCTCTGAGCCATCAGCCCAGAGCCTGACGCGGGGCTCGAACTTACGGACCGCGAGATCGTGACCTGGCTGAAGTCGGACGCTTAACCGACTGCGCCACCCAGGCGCCCCAATACAAATTTTTTTAAATGTTTATTTATAGTTGGGAGAGGGAGAGAGAGAGAGAGTGTGGGTTGGGGAGGGGCAGAGAGAGAGGGAGACAGAGTCTGAAGCAGGCTCCAGGCTCTGAGCCATCAGCACGAAGCCCGATGCGGGGCTCAAACCCACGAACCATGAGATCATGACCTGAGCCGAAACTGGACGCTTAACCAACTGAGCCACCCAGGCGCCCCCAAATTTTACTTAATTTTAATTAATTTAAATGTAAATAGCTACAAGAGTGAAAGCCAGTTTTTATCATGACTTGAGAGGTATTAGGCAACCTGAAGCCCTCACACTTCTCCGACTCCATTTCCTGCTACCACTGTTCCCCTAATCGTCTTGCTGGTCTTTGAACATCCTCAAGCATGTGTGAATACTTGCTGTTCCCTCTGCTTGGAATGTTCTTCCTCCAGGTTCCCTCATCTTGAGTCTGTGCGCCCCTGTTACCTTACCAGAGAGCTCTTCCCTGACCACCCTGTGTAAAATAGCACCTTCCCTCACTTTCTGTCTTCGGCCTTCTTTACTTCCTTTGAGTGTTGGGCACCAGCTGACGTTCCTCATCTGTTTCTTCCCCCACGAGACCGTCAGCTGCAGGAGAACAGGAGCCTCACATGGCGATGCTGTTGTCGCCCCGGAGCCTAGAGCAACTGCCAGCCTGCAGTAGGCACTCGGTCAGTGTTTAGTAATGGATAGTGGTTAGAGTCAAGGTGAAACACTTTGGTGTGTGGATGAAGACTTCTTGTAGTTACAGAGGAAACAGTAACCCCATCACCTTCAGGATTTGGGCAAACTACAGAGAGGCGATCAAGTTCGAATTAGGCCTTGACTAGGCCTTGAATAGAAATGTGTCTCATGTTAGTAGAGAGATTACAGTTACGTGACTTACCTTGTTTTTAGTTTTACCCCGTTTTAAATGATGCTGATGTTTAGAACATGAATTCTGCCGTGTGGTCGGCACTATGTGGGCCCTGTTGATACGAAGAATAATAAGTGAACGAGTTGCCCTTGCTTCCTTCAGGGAACTCTGAGTACCGGATATGATAACGTATAGTGTCTGCTGATGGGAAATAAAGTGGTAAAAAGTTCACGTGCAGCTCTACTTCCTTTAGCGTTGTAAATGGTATGTTTAACTATTCAGTAATGAGGAGATTGCTAGGTAAAAAATGTATCAGTGGAAATGGGTGTTTGCTTCCATCAGCCCCGCAATGACCGTTCCTCCTAGTACTTGATTTGCTCCAGGTTTTTGTTGAGAGGGATCAAATTTTTTCCCTCCCACCTCCCTCCTTTTTTTCATTATTTCATTTCTGCAGAAAGCTGAGACCATAAAATGTCATTAATTGTCGGTAAATTTTCAAAAATTACAAATCTGAATTGTTGAGATTTTCATTTGGAAAGAGAAGTGCTAACCAGGTATGTATGATAATTTTGGACTGCTCCCGAAGAGACACTGTATGAATACTTGATGAGCTTATGCTGTTAAATTCTAGTAGAAATGAACTTGACACTGTGCCTTAGTTCCCTTTTCGTTATGGGTTGTTGTTCATTTAGGTGTTGTGGGTGATACATGAGCTTTACAAAATTACTCTTTCTTTTCTTCAACCCACGGAGTATGTTCTTCAAAGCCACCTTCCACATCCCTCCCTCACCCGAGAAAATTTGTCTTTCCTCCTTGCCACCTGTGTTACTCTTCCTTCTTTGAGCCCACCTTTGAATTTAGGACTTGTAAAATTATAAACGTTTATAAATGTTTGATCTCTATGTCCATGGAACAGCTTTAAAAATCTTCTTTAATCTCCAAGATGAGGCAGTCAAGAATAAGGCATCTTCGATTACAGAATCTCTTTGAAGTTTTCTTTCTATTTCAGTTTTTCCCTCCAGCGTTTCTACTTTCAGTGGCTCAGAGGTGTTTTTTTTTTTTTTTTTTTATTAAAAATATTTTCCCCCTTTTGCTTAGGTCTTTTTGGCAGTCATTCAAAAATTCAGAAGCAAAATTAGTAAAATTACACTTAGAGTTTTGTTTATTGTTTTCAAGCTCTGCTTTTCTACTTAAGATAGTTGTTTGGGATGGAAAGAGATCTCCTTTTAAAATATTTTCATCCATTTTACATTTTATTGCTGCTTCTTGTAGGTATAATAGTTCTAAGAATGACCTGTTAACGTTCCTTGACTAGAGTACCAAGCTAAAATTAAGATGTCCTGAGTATAGTTTAGCTACTACCCATTTTTGTTTTAAAGGATTATATATTTAAGTTTTGAAATGAAAAATTGCAAGTCTTAGAATGTGGACTTTTATTTTGTGGTTTTACAT